>NC_139570.1:9899006-10445636 GCF_965112155.1 Podarcis liolepis
GCTGGGAAAGATTGAGGGCACAAGGAGAAGGGGACGGCAGAGGACGAGATGGTTGGACAGTGTTCTCGAAGTTACCAACATGAGTTTGACCAAACTGCGGGAGGCAGTGGAAGACAGGAGTGCCTGGTGTGCTCTGGTCCATGGGGTCACGAAGAGTCGGACACGACTACAGTGGTGCCCCGCAAGACGAATGCCTCGCAAGACGGAAAACCCGCTAGACGAAAGGGTTTTCCGTTTTGGAGGTGCTTCGCAAAACGAATTTCCTATGGGCTTGCTTCACAAGACGAAAATGTCTTGCGAGTTCCTGCAGGGGTTTTCCCCTCCCCCCCCTTTTCCCAAGCCGCTAAGCCGCTTATCAGCTGATCCTAAGCCACTAAGCCGCTTAACAGCTGATCCGCTAAGCCGCTTATCAGCTGATCCGCTATGCTGCTTAACAGCTGATCCGCTATGCCGCTAAGCCGCTTATCAGCTGATCCGCTAAGCCCGCTAAGTCGCTAATAGCGCTAATCCGCTAAGCCGCTAATGGGCTTGCTTCGCAAGACAAAAGAAAACGCAAGACAAAGAGACTCGCGGAACGGATTCTTTTCATCTTGCGAGGCACCACTGTAAATGACTAAACAACAACAACAAAACAATTTACAATATTTCTAGACCTTGCTTAATTGAAATGGATTTATCTGCAGAGTCTCCAAAGTTTCCTAGAGCCAGACCCAGATGCATTTACGGGCAATGAACTGAAGAAGACCCCTGCTGGATCTGAGCAAAGGCCCACCTAGTCCAGCCTCCTGTTCTGACAGTGGCCAACCAGATGCAGGAGCTGAGTGCAAGAGCACTCTCCCCACCTGTGATTCACAGCAACTGGTGTTTAGAGGCATTTACTGCCTCCAACAATAAAGGTAAAACAGCCATCATGGTTAAGCCACTGGAACAAATGAGAGATAGGAAGGAGGATACTATTAATTCAGAACCCTTTGGCTGGCAAGCCTTGGTTAAAGAAATTTAGTAAGGGGGTTGGGGGAACAGGGTTGGCCAGTAGAATGGGGGAGCTTCCATGCCCTGCCAGCTTTTTTAAAGTACCTGTGCAGTCCCACAACCCTATATCAAATTCTTCTTTTCCAGCGGAAATACAAAGTACTATCAACTTATAGAATCAATCATCTTAATGGCCTGGGGCATGAATTATTGAATCTGTGAGATGAAGAGCATAATCTGAGGGGCGAGGGGAGAGCCAACCCGATTCCTTCATGCTTATAAAACACTTCATGATCCACAATTTCACATTCACTGATGATGTTGATAATGACGAATGTGATTATTTTTTTGCCACTTGAGCTTCTCCTAGTTCCTTGGCTACCTGGTTCATACCCAGGACTCATCCTGCAACTCCCTTTAGCTTTCATCCCTTCTTGTTTCGTAGGTATAACAATTAAGACATCACCTATGGGGTGGCGGATATCATAGTCCAGGGTTGGGGAATCTGAGCCCTTCCAGGTGGGGCTTGGCCTCCCATCAGGTCCCATCAGTGCTGCAGAATTTGCACCAAACTGCAACTTACAGATCACATCTGTCAGATAGCAAAAGGTCATCTGCACTGCTTTGCATGCACAAGGTCCCAGTTTTGATCCCATGCTATTTCCCTGCAGGGACGCGGACTTAGAAAAAATATTGGGGGGGCCCGGGAAAGCTCATGAATAATAAATAAGCTCATGAATATGCAAATAAAGTGGCTCCGGCCCCAAATAGGGCAAGCCACGCTCCCCAGCCAGCCGATTGGCTGGCTGGGAGGTGTGGCCAGTCGGGATTCCCCTGTTCTCGTGGGAGCTGAAACGAAGCAGCGAGGCAGGAGCCCCCGCCCCCGGGGATTCCCTAATCTCGCGGGGGACGGCCGGGGCTCTCAGACTAGGGTGCGCGGCTGGCTGCCTGGCTGGCTGGCGAGGGACGGCGGCGGCGCTCTGCTGGAAGGGCGCCCGAAATTATTGGGGGGGCTGAGCCCCCCCAAAAAATTTTTTGAGGGGGCTCGAGCCCCCTCAGGCCCCATGGAGTCGGCGCCTATGTTTCCCTGCCTGCAGTCCCAGAGAGCTACTGCCAGGCAGTGTAGACAGTACTAAACTAGATGCACCCAAAACCCTGGCTCTGTTCAAGGCACATTCCTATGTCCCAAGAAACATAGATGGGATTCATCGCCAGCATGCAAATACAGAACGAACAAAGCATATCTGTATGTCAACCAAGCATATCTGCAAAGCACCTGAGAAATGCCTGCAACTCAATGTGCTTGTGTGTTTTTCACCTGTCCTTTCATCTTTAAAATTGCAAAGGACAAAGCCAGCATCTGTAATTTATTAGCATCTGCATGTTGGGGAGGATCATGGGGAAACAACAGTTGCCTGCAGCGATACCAACTAGTGCTCTGATCCTGTCACATCTCATATGCCAGACTCCAGGTTCAGGCTAAGTGAGATCTACTTCTCACTGAAATGGTAAACCTGGCTCTGGGCTATAATACTTCAGACTGCAGGGGGAGGTTATCACGACTGGATACTCTTTATACAAAATCATCGCCATCCCTGCAGACCGAAAACTAGCAAGCCATAGAGAAGAGTTCCTATCCAGCCAATTTTTCCTGACATGCTATGTACAGAGCTTTTCTTTATATTGAGGAGCATCCAACTTTCAGTCATAATTATCTGTAGTCTGCAGTGGAGCAGCCTAGAAACATAGAATTGGGAGGAACCTCAAAGGTCATCTAGTCCAATGTCCTGTCCATGCAGGGCACCCACTACTACACAGAGGTATTGCTGCTATGCCGTTCAGGCTCTGCTTAGAGATTGATCATATCACTGAAAATTAGGTCTTAGGAGCTGAACTGGAAGTCTGACCTGCTGCATTGTCAGGAGCTGCTGAAGCTGTGTGTGTGACTAAGTCACCAAGGACTCAGCTATACAGCTGCAAATAAAATGTTTTAAGTGTCTTTTAAGTGCACTATACAATGTGACACTTGATGGTGAGCCTTATGGAAAACTCACTGTATTTTCAAAACGTTTTATATGTGTGTAGATTCCACCCAAGTTACAAACTACATCTGATATGGCATTTTTCAGAAGTCCATTCCCCCCCCCCAATTTTTTTACTTTCCCCCACCCTAGTAGGAAAATAACTTTTGCAGAATTTTGTTCCACTATTCTCCACCATTATTGGCGTGGGCGGGCACTGCTATTTTCCACCCACACTGACCCAGAACAATAGTAGGTCTGGGGTGTTGTGGAGGATGCAGAATGGTGGCCGGTTTTCTAACAAAGATGTCACTTGGGCTGCCACCACTGAAGAAGAAATTAGGGCAAAAGAAATAATACTGTGCCACTGGCAACAGTAATGGTGAGCCTCAGCTCCAAGAGCTTCTCAGAGAAAAAAAGAAGAAGCTGCTGGATCCATCCTATACTTACAGTAGTCAACCTAATTCCCCTAGGAAGCCCACAAGCACAACATCATTCTCCTCACTTTTCCAGCAACTAGAGATAGAACATAGGAATCATTTATACCTTTTGTCCTTGCCCTAGAGAAATTCAGTGAACACCTCCCCCCAATTTACCCTTCCCACAAACTGGGTGGAGAATTTGTGCAAGAGTCCATTTGTGCAAAGCTCTATCATCTGCTGATTTAAGACATGAGAGAAAGGGAATTAAGTTGACTAAAGAAAGTGATGGAGGAACCCATCACAGTATGATAAAAGAGAACATTATTTGCCATTCTAATTACTTTGCATGTTCACAATACAGGCAGGCAGCTTGGGAAGCTGTAAAGCAAAGCACTCGGAGTAGCTGGGTGATATATAATTCATAGACTGCAGCATATTGCTACATTTCTCATTGCGTCTTTTACAGTACTTCTAAGGGAAATCTGGCATAATACCCCCCTCCATTTGTCTTTTGGAATCATTTCACATCAACGAGCATACAAACAGCTCCTACTCAGTCAACAGGCACATCTCTTATCTTTATTGACTTGGGTACCAAAAATTAAAGAGCAGCTTTTATTGAATCATCCAGAACACTGACACATTTTCTTCTCAATAACTTTGATATGCTGAGGTTGTATATTCTCTCTCTCCGTTTTGAAGTCCATCATTACCTGCAAATGAACACAACTGCTTACCCTGCTAATTTATCTGCCCATCTTGCAGGCAGTATATTATCTTGATGAAGATGGGTAACTTTCCCTATCTACCTACCTGTTGCATAGGGAATGGCAGAGTGGTTCCATTTCTCCTGCTACAGCAGGGATGGGGAACCTGAGAACCCCCAGAGGTTGTTGGACTCCAACTCCCATCAGCCCCAACCAGCATGGCCAATGATCAGGCATGATGGGAGATGTGATTCAACAGCACCCAGAGAGCCACAGGTTCCCCCTATCCCAGTTCTATGGGGCTGGTTCACCTGGGCATAAGGTAAAGGGACCCCTGACCATTAGGTCCAGTCCGAGGGAGCCGGCGTACAGCTTCCGGGTCATGTGGCCAGCATGACTAAGCCGCTTCTGGCGAACCAGAGCAGTGCACGGAAACGCCATTTACCTTCCCGCTGAAATGGTACCTATTTATCTACTTGCACCTTGATGTGCTTTCGAACTGCTAGGTGGGCAGGAGCAGGGACCGAGCAACGGGAGCTCACCCCATTGCAGGGATTCGAACTGCCGACCTTCTGATTGGCAAGTCCTAGGCTCTGTGGTTTAACCCACAGCACCACCCGCATCTCCTAGGCATACTCAGCGCCAAACAGTGACTGTGAGATCAAGCAAAGTTGGTGTGGTGTAGTGGCTAGAATGCTGAACTACGATCTGGGAGACCAGGCTTCAAATCCCCATTCAGCCTTGAAGCTCACTGGGAGATTTTGGATCAGTTGCCATCTCCCATCTAACCTATGTTGTTGGGAGGATATCATGGAGAGGGGGAGATGCATGGATGCCTCCTTGAGCTCCTTGCAGGAAAGGCAGAAAGTAATAGTGGTAGTAAAAGTGATATTGTCACAGTTCTGATACCAGAAAGAGAACTGTAGAATAGCCTTGCACAATTTCACATTGTTTCTCAATGGAGTTGCTTCACATATTCAGAAGACTACAATTCACCAGGCATCTCTTCTTCACATACTCACAACCACTTGATGTGATTTCAGGCAGCTGCAGCACATGTGTGCTTCAGTTCAGAAGGCACTACCCATACTTGAGAAAAATACAGTGGTACCTATGGTTAAAGACGCTTCAGGTTACAGATGCTTCAGGTTACAGACTCCACTAACCCAGTAATAGTACTTGGGTTAAGAACTTTTCTTCAGGTTGATAACAGAAATCGCACAATGGCAGCACGGTAGCAGCGGGAGGCCCCATTAGCTACAGTGGTGCTTCAGGTTAAGAACAGTTTCAGGTTAAAAATGGACCTCTGGAACAAATTAAGTTCTTAACCTGAGGTACCACTGTATAGGCAATTGACCCTGCCTTAGACACCTGTGGCATTCACACACTGGAATCCCACCGAGTTCAATGGCATTTAATCCCAGGCACAGAGAAGGCAGCCTTAATATTTTGATCCAACCCATTGGTTCTTGTGCAAGATCATAATATACAATAGCAGCACTATATTTAAAAAAAAATCTACCTGAGAAACGCCACAACATATCTAAACGCAAAAAGCACTGAATATTTCACATGATCACTCCTCTATAAAAACACGTATCCCAACTCTCCATATTTACCAGGACCAGTCTCTAGTTTCTGGCACTAGTCCTAAATCACAATCTCTATGTCCCCCCCCCTTTTTTGAGAAATGTAGGGAGAAGATGTACAACTTCTTGACTCTATGGTGTCAGGATCAGTCCCTGGCACCTTCAGGTAGGGCTTTGAAAGATTCCAGGCTTGATTGGTTGCCTCACCTTGACTCATGGGTGGGCCAGCCCTAGAGGAGATTCTCTCATCAGTCTCAGTCAGCACGACCAATTGTCAGTAACAATGGGATGTGTAGTTCAGCAACATCTGGAGGGCGACTGTTTCCCCAACCACCCTCTGCTTCATGTGTGGCCAAAGTGGTGCCCTTCAGATGTTATGGACTGCAACTCCCACCATCCTTGACCATTGACCATGCATGTGCAATGCTACCACACTCCTCCCCTTGCACTCTGCCCTTCTTTTACCTATCCAAGATGGTAAAATGTTGCTGAAAGTATTTGAGCTGCATCTATTCCACAAGAAGAGCAAAGAGGTCCACAGTTGAATTCAAACTCCCCATTCAATATTTTCCCTTAATAGGAAGCTGTTCTTGCCAATTTAATGTCAAACAGATGGGTAGGAGGAAGGCTTTGGAGATGTTGAGGGAGCTAAGGAGGATGTGGCTTTGGTATCCATCCTTTTTTGGGGGAGAAAAGAGATATTTAAGGTGGCCATGCCCCTACATCAGGGAGAATAGTCATCTGTCCAAGGACAATCCTGTATCTGAGGAGCTGCCTGGTCAAGATAAAAAACTATCAGTAGGGAGAGTAGGGGGAGCCTTGAAGCTACCCACCAACAGGGAGCATCTAGACACCAGACTAAGTAGGGGCACAGGGCACAAGGGCACAACCTTCCTCACTGTGGTGGGATGTGTTGCATTTCTTTTTAAATCACAGTAGTCATTTCTAGTTTTGCAGCTAGACAATAAATTAGCTTATTCAAATTTCATGCAAATTGCTGCCGTCTGCACAAAAGACAGCTCTGTGAAATATTGGGGGGCGGGGGCACATCCTACATAGCACTTGAAAATAAGATATGGATGGTGCAAATCCCAGCTGCAAAGAATGCCATGGTCGTTTCTCTGCCATCTGTGTCATCACTTGACCTATTTCACTGTTGGTAATGGAAGCTGCTTTCTTTCAGAAAAATCAAAATGGTAAGCATTTTGCACCTTTATAAGAAATATGGTAGAGCAAAGGGTCGCAATTACATCCTGTAAACTCATAGGGCTGCCAGCGTCCTGTGGGTGAAAGCTGGGGTGAGTCAGATTCATGAGGTGGAGCCTGATGGGTGTTTTCCTCAAATTACTGCTCAAGAGAATGTTTTAAAACTGTTTTTAGAATGTTTGTGACTGTTTTTAGAATGCTTTCTAAAATGTGCTCTTTATTACTGGTGTATTTGCTGACCTAGGCTCCCTCAGGAAGAATAAATGGATATATAATACCTTGCATCTCAGTATGCAAGAGTCTGACTAGGTGATCTGTGTGCCTCGTCTGTCTAGGTCAGGGGTAGGCAACCTAAGGCCCAAGGGCCGGATGCGGCCCAATTGCCTTCTCAATCCGGCCCACGGATGGTCCGGGAATCAGCGTGTTTTTACATGGGTAGCATGTGTCCTTTTATTTAAAATGCATCTCTGGGTTATTTGTGGGGCATAGAAATTTGTTCATTAAAAAAAAAAAAAAATGTCCTGACCACCACATGGTCTGAGGGACGGTGGACCGGCCCCCTGCTGAAAAAGTTTGCTGACCCCTGGTCTAGGTGCTATCTGCTAATGAGAATCTTCATGGGGTCCACTGGTCTCCATTCTGGAGGTACCTACTTTTGATCTAAGCCTGACTGGGGAGTTTACTTTGATATTACAGCATGAGAAAGATGCTGAGGTTGAAGGAGATATGCTTGCTTTGGTTTGTCATCCAAACTGGAAAGTGGCACTTCCACACCATTTGTCTTTGGCTGAAATGAAATTCAGGCAGATTGCTCCAATTGAGAAGGGCATCCAATACGGAACAACTACCACGGCAACTTCCCTCCCAATAACAGCAGGCACAATTTGAAAATTAGGGAATTAATGAGATTTAAGAGAGATTAAGTGAACAGGGAGTTCAAGCAGAAGCATTCAATTGATGTAATTGAGTGGAATAATTTGTCATGGCCAGAGCAACTGATTGTTGCACACACAAATTTCAGAAGTAACTGGGCAGTCTAAATTGGCATTTGAAAGAAGACCAACAAGAGGCAGCAATGGAGATGGGACACTGTCTTCTGCAAAGCTAGAGTGAAAAGTTGGGGCAAAGGGAACCACTTCCTGCCCAGCAGCAATGTCATAAGAATTCAGTGTGAGAATTTATGAAAACAAGTATTCCATTTGTAGTTTTCTGAAGGTAGATGGGAAAACAAGCTATGCATTTTAATAATGTGACCAAGGTGGATCATTGGAACACCTGCTCTAGACATAGGAAGGTGGGTGTGTCACATGCCTTCAGATCACACAGGCATCACCCACACATCCCACACCCCCAAAAAGACAGGTGAAAAAACAGGATCTTGCTCAGTGGTTTACCAAGGGAAGCTGCTCAGGCAGACTTGAACCATTCTCATTGGTCCTAAGTCTAACACAATAGGTTGGCTATGAAGAGCCAAGTGCAACATTTGAATACTTCTCACCAACGAGACACCCCAAACTGCATATGAACACATATGGTTTTATTAGCTTTATGCACATGCTTTAACAAGCTCAAAATGCTGTACAGTCTCTTCCAACTGCAAAAAAATGGTGTAACAGCAGCTTCTGGAAATGGAGTCCTCAGACTTGGTACAAGGCAGCTTCCTGCACATTCCTGTCTTTCAGGGCTCACTGATTGATTACACAAGGATCAATGAATAGGGAATTCAAGTGCCAGAGATCCCACCAAAACACACTGGGATCTTGGTGCTCGAAGCTCCACCAAAATCTGGAGTTAGCTCCGTAATAAGCCACATTCAGCATCAGACTGCTTGTGAGAGCCAAACAACAAACAAAAAAAACCACACCCAGATACATGCAGTATTGGGCAGCAACAGTGGAGGGGTTTTGCTGAACAGGAATCCTTATGAGTAGTTAGAACTTTTAATTTCAACATCAACACCTTTAAAATATGGACATGCACCAGTGCTAGTTCTTATAGACTAAGTGGTCCTTTGACCTTATCCAGCACGGCTCTTGCTATGTTCTTATGTCGATATAATATTTGCAAATGGTAGGGACATGGATTCCCAGGCTGCATTTTTATGGGAAAGGTGCCCTGATGAGCTCTACCTCTTTCAGAGAGGTTATCTAACTTAATTTTCTGCTCTGCTTCTACTAGCTGACTTTTGAGTTACCTTGTACTTTTGCACAGGTGATCTGCACAGATGGGCTGCAAATATATTGTATGATGTTCTGTTGATGTCTGTTTGTTTGATGTTCTGTTGATGTCTGTAGTGCCACTTTGGAATGTAAGATAAGGCAGGGTAAAAAAAAAAAAAAGTCTAAAACATCATTCTAGACATCAATTTTTCTGACCTCCTACATTTCATGCTCTTTCCCTTCAATTTCACCCCAAAAGATTCTTACCTGTAACTTTGAACTCAGTTGTTCGTCGTATCAGCTTTCCTTCAAATTTTAGCTCACAAGTATAATTCCCACCATCTTCTTCCTGAACATCTTGTATTAGTAGAGTGTTCTCTTTCTGAACTACTAGATTTCTCCACATTTTTGGCTTACACTCCTGCAAAAAACAAAACAAAAAACAAACAGAGTCTTAACTTGGCATGGTAAAGTAATGTTGCATGAAATAGAGCGTCCAGATCAAGGAAAGTAATAGTGAGCACTCTATTCTGCCTTGCTCAGATCCCACCTGGAGTACTATGCCCTGCTTTGGGCACCATAGTTTAATAAAGATAATGACAACCTGGAATGTGTACAGAGGATGATGACCAAGATGATCAAGGGTCTGGAAACCAAGCCTTATGAGGAACGGTTGGGGGAGTTGGGTAGGTTTAGCCTGAAAAATAGGAGACTGAGAGGAGATATGATAAATCCTATTAAAATATCTGAAGGGCTGTCACATGGCAGCTTGCTTTTTGCTGCTCGAGAGGGGAGGACTGAAACCAATGGCTTCAAGTTACAAGAAAGGAGATTCCAACTTAACCTTAGGAAGAACTCTGTGACAGTAAGAATGGATGGAATAGGCAGAAGGTAGTGGACTCTCCATCACTGAAGGTTTTTAAACAGAGTTAGATGGCCATCTGTCAGGGACTCCTTAGCTGTGATTCCTGCATTGCAGGGGGTTGGACTACATGACCCTTGAGATCCCTTTTAACTGCACAATTCTATTATTCTATTATTAAATATTGTGTGTGTGTGTGTGTGTGTGTATATATATATATATATATATATATATATATATATATATATATATATAATTCTATGATTCTAGAAGCACCCGGTTATTCACTGTGAGAAGAGGATGCTAGAATAGTTGAGTCATTGACCTGATCCAAAAGGCTCTTAGGTTCATCCCCTAAACTGCCCTGACATTGGCAGACCTTATGGGCACTTCTTTTCTTTTCTTTTTTGTATCTGTATAGGGTTCCATTCCCAGCCTCCCACATGTGTTGGCAAAGCACTTATAAGTGTGCCCCATCCTGCTATGCCCCATTACACCCCGCCCCCGGTTCCTCCCCTGCTTTGCCTCCATCTGGCTCCAAATGGATTCGCGCATTGGTGGCCGGACGTCAATTGGAAACACCTAAAATGGTCGTCGCCTGTAGTTTATCAGCTTTTCAGACCCACAATCTGGTTACCTTTCAAAGCACTTAGTTTTATCATTTGGGTCCATCAATTATGGACCAGCTGGCAAACCCAACATCAAACTTTTTGAATAATTGGTATGTTTGTTATTGTAGCTACACCTTCTCTGCCTTGAAATTGCTAATACCTCTTCTATTCTTGTCTCACAAAAGTCACGTTAATGACTCCCTGCCCTTCACCTGCCAGTCTGATAGGTTTTCTTTCAAATTTTCTTGTCTATCTTCAATAATAAGAGAAGAGCCGAAAGACAGATCACATATTGCTGCCTAAATTCCACCCCCACTTCCCATCTCTCATCCCCCCACTCCCACTCCCACCCCTCAGAGGAGAACAGCTTTTCTGTTTAAGCCTTGCTCATTCAATTACATCTTGACTCCTGCACTCAATCCATGTTGTCACAACAATCCTTTAGGCCTAATGGCACTACGGAAACAGTAACAAAGACCATAATTGTGCAAATCCTTAAGAGAGCCATTTCACGGGCAACATTTCCATAATAAAGAAAACTTACACTATGGTTAAATATAAGGGTTTTGATGGAAAGTATTCCGCCTGGAGCAAATGTTTGGATGTATAAACACTATCATGTGTTAAGTACTGTGGACTGGGCTTTGCCCCTTCTAGACTGATAATTCAAATGACAGGAAGTCATCTCTGCATAAAACGAATACAGATATTGGGGAAAGTCCATGGCTCAGTGGCAAAGCATTTGTTTTGAATGCAGAAGGTTCCAAGTTCAATCCTGTGCATCTCTAGGTAGGGCTGGAAATGACCCCTGAAAGCCTAGAGAGCCATTGCCAGTCAGTGTAGACCAGTGTTTCACTGTTTGGGACAAGAACCACCAATGGGTCTTGAGCTATTTTCAGGTGGGTCTGCCCATGCCTAGTGTCTCTTCAATTGCTTTCTCCACCAACAACAGAACTAGCAACTCCTTGCATGCTGAGCAAAGGTGGTCTGGAGATAGAGTGTTAGATATTCTTGTGTGAGAGAATCATATGTTCCAGAAACAGAGAAGAACAGAGAAGTTTCAAGAAGCAACAGAAGGCTGAGAAGGTTTTGCCTATGCTAGGACGTTTTCTGTGGGAACTGTTCTTTGGAAATGCACAGTGCAACAGGAAGCACTGATAACAATGGTTCTGTGTTGCTTCTTCTGAGTCTCTTGCTTGCATCTTGCAGTGAGAGAAGCAGAGAGAGAGTCTTGGACTCTTGTTGGACTCTAAGTTTCTTCTTCTTCTTTGGTGATCACTCGTAGCCAAGTAAGATTGTCTTCCATAAACACGGTTTTAACAATAAGTCCGTAAGTGATTGTGGAGGCCAATTCTGGATCCACATGTCCTTCCACAGTGGGGACATTGGAGTTGATCACGGTGTGGATTTGCCAAGCGTGCCTTCCTCTTAGCATGTTTCTCCCTTGCGTCCTGAGTTCAAGTGTCTTCAAAGCCCATGACACCTTTGGTAAAGGCTGTTCTCCAACTGGAGCGCTCGCAGGCCAGTGTTTCCCAGTTGTCAGTGTTTATACTACATTTTTTTAGATTTGCCTTGAGACAGTCTCTAAGCATGGCAGTGACGAATGCCTGTATTTATTTCCTACCAATATGCTTTTCTGCCTGTCAAGTAAACCTCTACTGAATCTTTATGGCATCCATGAATGTTTATCGCCTACAGTGTGTACCTTCAACCCAAAAGATGCTTCCAAAGAAGGAGCTGCGTTGAGTTGTAACTCTGCTGAGTATGGATACTGGCACACACGTACAGAGAAAGTGATGCCGGACCCGATCCCACTAAATAATCCATCAGAGGTTGATGGATTGATCCAACATACAGATCTTAGAATCAGAGGATTGTAGAGTTGGAATCTAGTCCATCCACCTGCAATTCAGAAATCTCAACGAAAGCATCCATAGCAGATAGTCATCCAATTTCAGAAGGTCTCCTTTCTCTGAGAGAAAGGGCCAGGGGTTATGTGTTGAAAGAAATTAGACAGAGGTGTAAAAAGTAAATATTTATCAGCAGCAGAATTATTATAGTGTTAAATAATATGGGGATATAAATAAAAGAGATAAGAAAGGAAATCTGTTGTAGAAGGTGAAGGTGAACGCAAAAGGACCAGGAAAGAAGAATGAAAGAAACTGGTCATTTGGTGTGGACTTCTGCAAATAAAGTATAAGCCGAGTATGAAAGGAGAATGGCAGAAGAAATTGCAGGAGATGGGTAAAATAAAAAACACTTTGAGAGTAATGCAGGAGTGGGAAGGGGAAAATATAAAAGGAAAGGCCTTCCCCACTTCGAGCCATTGGATCAGCACCTTTTGTCTAAAATGTGGAGGCTTAGTCATGATACCTCCAGAGCAAATGTCTGCACTTAGCCTGAGCAAAACTGAGCTATGGAACTCTTTACAACAAGGAAAACCCTGTTAGTGATGCCAGTAATTTCCAGTCGATTATGCCAAACTCTGCCTCAACGTGTCACCATTTTGTGACTGGCAGGCCTCAGCATTTCCCACCTATCACAAGTGGGACCTGGGGGTAGTAGGTCTGTGAATTCCTGGTGTAGACAGTACTGAGACCAGTGGTTCAACACTGTGCAAGATAACTTCATGTGTTGCTGTGAACCTCAAGAGTTTTGTTTGCCACTGTCAAAGAACCCAAACTGCAGGGTTTGTTCTGCCATTGCGAGACCCACTGGGGTAAATTCACAATTTCAACATGCATAAAATATAGGAACCCAGGGGATAGTCTGATGTGTTTCCTTCCCCACACAGCAATCGTTTTCTCCCTCCTTCTCTTTTTTTAATGTCTTGTTGCCACATTGCTCTTTTTGATGTACAATATCAATTCTGCTCAATTTAATCAATGTGACAGCTTAATAGTTAGCTGTCACCCATCAGGCAGATGTGGTATAACTTATGTGGGGCACACTAATAATGAAAGAGGAAAGAGTTCAGAGAGCTGGTGTAGTGCAGTGGCAAAGCGACCAACCTACAAATAAGAAAGCTGCTGGTTTGAATCTGGCCTCTGCCATGAACTCCCTTAGGCCAGTGTTCTTAACCCTGGGGTCACCATATGTTGTCAGACTACAATACTTGTTGTTCCTGACCATTGGCTCAGCTGGTTGGGTCTGATGGGAGTTGTAGTCTGACAGCAACTGGGGATTCAAGGTTAAAGGGCACTGCTTCAGGTAAGCCATTCTCTGTTAGCTTCAGTCTCCCCATCTGCACTATGTAGGTTAACAATATTTACTTAGCATTTATGTGTAAAGATACTTGTACATCGCAATTTTGAAAAAACAAACAAACATAAAAAACATAAAAGTAGTTTACAACAATTAAAACCACATGAAATTTTAAAAGCATAGATCACCAGCTAACTATTGTAGGATTTTTATTATTATTAATTGACTGTGTAAGGCAGGCAGCATAGAGCAATTTCCAGCAATTTTTCAAGAAGACATGCGCTGAAAATCTATTGGAGTGGACCAATTACACTAGAGACCTGATTTCCTATCAATGTCAGATGAGCCTCACCAACTCAGGAGACAACTAGTGATGCTCCTATAGATTATCTTGGTGGTCGAGCTGGAATTTAAGTGTTTGGATAGTCCCTAAGGCACTCTGGACCTCCACTTTTCATTGCTTTATAAATTAGCACAAGGACCTTGAAGCTGGCTCAGCAGTAAGTGGACAGTCAGTACCGATGCTTTGCACAATGGTATCACAGGTTGTTGACCAGATACCCCCACCAACAGTCTGTCTGGTCCATTCTGCACCAGCTGGAGCTTACAGACTACACTTAAGGGCAACCCTGCATATAGCTGGGGTTGGTGAGTAAAGAATTGATTGAAAAATCACTTTGACTTTTTAAAATGATATTGCGGTATACAAGTGTTTTTGAAGACCTTATCCAACTCAAAGCCCCACTGCTCTTATATTTCCAAAATGTACTCAGCTGTAGTCTATGACTGGCTTGGGCATTCAGCATGATGAACCACAATGGCACCGTCAAGGCACATCATTGGAGCAGTAGCTCAGACCTCACACAGCAGACAGAAACACAACTAATTTTTAAGTGAAGTAATACACCAAGGATGCAGAACCTTTTTTCAGCCTGGGAACCACATTCCCTTCTTGGCAACAGTGGGCAGATCTGGAGACAAATGTTGGAAGAGCAACAAATTCCTGCATTGCAGGGGGTTGGACTAGATGACTCTAGGGGTCCCTTCCAACTCTAAGATTCCATGATTTGCAAATTTATCTTTGTACAGCAGACTAGTTTCTACACACACCCCTCTCTGCCTTTCATCAACGCAAATAAAAGGCATTATCAGTGTTCAAGCGTACATTTCAGCCAGACCGAAACACACAAGGAGGGATTCAGGGGAGCTTGACCTGGGAAGGGTTCCAAGGGCCAGATAGAGAAGCTGGGGACATGTTTGGCCATGAGCTTGAAGTTCCTCACCCCTGTAATGAATAGAAGTCTAACAAGGGGATCTTCTCCTAAAACCTTTAAAATCATGAGCTGTAGCCAATGTTAGCCTCATTGGAATGAATGAATGAATGAAAATGACTACAGGTGAAACTCGGAAAATTAGAATATCGTGGAAAAGTTCATTTTTTCGGTAATTCAACTTAAAAGGTGAAACTAATATATGAGGTAGACTCATGACATGCAAAGCGAGATATGTCAAGCCTTTATTTGTTTTAATTGTGATGATCATATCTCATATATTAGTTTCACCTTTTAATTTGAATTACTGAAATAAATGAACTTTTCCATGATATTCTAATTTTCCGAGTTTCACCTGTAACTTAGGTCCATTAATTTCAGCGGGGTTACTTAGTTAAATACAGCCCTACATAGCCACAACCAGTGGAGGCTGGTCCATTAGGATGAATGAGGCATTGCTCCCACCAAGCTCAGCCTGCCCTCAGCTAGCCCCCAACTTTCCTACTCATCTCCCTCCTTTGCCTCAGCATTTTTTAAAATAAAACTCAGTAGGGAAGAGTTTGGGAGCAAAACCAGAAGTGGTTGGCTCTCCCTGCTTTCTGCCCTTCTACCCCCAATAGACCCCAGCCTCCACTGACTACACCACAGTCCATGGATGGGACTCTTCTTCCCCTTTAATGCACAGGAAGATGGTTGCTCCGTCTTACAGTTTCCTCTTTAACTGGACCAGCTTGTATAAATTTCTCCAGACGTTTGGGGGCAAAGCTGCCTTAATAGCTGACAAGATACAAGAGGAGAAGAAGATCTCGTTTATCCTTGCCCCATGTCACAGTGCATGCTTTTGTCAGCCTTCATTGAAATATGCAGGGATCTTGTGAATGAAAAAACAGACTGACAGAGCATCACTGGGCTCCCTGCTCTCTTCTGACATATCATGGCTCCCTGCATGTCATCCCAGTTCCAAATAAATTATTTGTGCACAAACCGAACACAGTGAGGCTGATGAGATGGAACTCAAATTGCCCAATTTCACATTGGCAGCTGTACTCAAACAAAGTGGTGCTGGACTGATGGAAACTCCCTGCTTGACATTCCAATTTATGTCTAGTAAAGAAATTTCTTGCCTTGTGTGGCATTCCATTATTTTTATAAATATATATAAATGCAAATTTGTATTACTTTTAATTTTTTGCAATAACTCCCTCACCCCAAGAACTAGAAAAGTGCTTGGTGGCCTCCAGATATTGTTTGACTACAATACTCAATATCTCTGACAAATCACTGGGGTTGATGGGAGTTGTAGTCTAACAGTCTCTGAAGGGCACTTTGCTGGCTAATCCTAACCGGGAGGAAGGAAGGAAGGAAGGAAGGAAGGAAGGAAGGAAGGAAGGAAGGAAGGAAGGCTAGATGAAATTAATGAGAAAGAAGGAAAATGAAGAAAGGAGGTGGATCAGCCCATGACTAAAGGAAATTCACAAGCTGCAGTACTTCAAGCTTATCATGAAATTCCAATCTAGTAGGTATAGGTGCCTATCTAGTACAAATAACAATGATGTAAATATCTTATTATCTGAAACAATCTGAGAATTGAAATACAGTCATGCTTTGAAGTTTGCGGTTACCCGAATTTTGTGATGAAGTTCTTCAACTGACTAATGTTTACAAAATAAAATATCCTATGAGAAAGTGTGCATAAAAATGATTATGTTAGTGAAAGCAGCATAAAAATGTATTATATTACAGGAAATTACTTTAAAAAATGGGTAGAGCTGTCAGAGCTTGCATACCAAAATGTGCTTTTTTGTTGTTAGGGGACCCCAATGTCCCTCACTCACAGTGCTACAATTCCCAGAGTGGTTCAACAATCAATCCCTCTTCCCAGGGAATTCTGAGAATTGTAGGTCTGTGGGGGGGAATAGGGATCTCCTAACAACTCTCAGTGCCCTCAACAAACTACAGTGGTACCTCAGGTTAAGAACTTAATTCGTTCCGGAGGTCCGTACTTAACCTGAAACTGTTCTTAACCCGAAGCACCACTTTAGCTAATGGGGCCTCCTGCTGCCGCCTCGCCACCAGAGCCCAATTTCTGTTCTCATCCTGAAGCAAAGTTCTTAACCTGAAGCACTATTTCTGGGTTAGCGGAGTCTGTAACCTGAAGCGTATGTAACCTGAAGCGTATGTAACCCGAGGTACCACTGTATGTGTTTTCTGTTTTTATATTGTAATTTTATCTTGTGAACCACGGCGAGACCTGCAGGTATAGGGCAGTATATAAATAAAGTAAAATAAAATAAAATTACAGCTCTCAGGATTCTTTGAGGAAGTCTGTGACTGTTAAAAGTAGTATGATGCTGCTTTAAAAGTACAGGGCAGATAGGGTCTAAATCCTATTGATTTCAGTGGGGAAAATGGGGTTAGGACAACAGCATTAATAAGGTAGTTAGCCCACGAACGTCTGCCAATTAAGAGCGCAAATTTCAAGAGTTTCACTGCTTTGTGGGCCTCCCTCCTAAACAGGACCCATCTTGCCCCCACTTTACTGGTAGTCCACTGTGTGGCAAACACCCTTTTTATTCTTTTTAAGAAAGGCTTTTAACTTTTACCATCTGTCTCCTTGTGCTTTTACTCTGCAACTAAAGGGTCGTGGGTGGTGCTGTGGTCTAAACCACTGAGCCTCTTGGGCTTGCCGATCAGAAGGTCGGCGGCTCAAATCCCCACGATGGAGTGAGCTCCTGTTGCTCTGTCCCAGCTCCTGCCAACCTAGCAGTTTGAAAGCACGCCAGTGCAAGTAGATAAATAGGTGGCGGGGAGGTAAACAGTGTATCTGTGCGCTCTGGCTTCCATCACGGTTTCCCGTTGTGCCAGAAGCGGTTTAGTCCTACTGACCACATGACCTGGAAAGGTGTCTGTGGACAGATGCGGGCTCCCTTGGCCTGAAAGCAAGATCAGCACTGCAACCCCATAGTTGCCTTTGACTGGACTTAACCACCCAGGGGTCATTTACCTTTAGCTTTTACTCTGCAACCACCTTTACTGTGAGTGTGTTCTGCTGTTGCTTTTAACAAGCCTCGTTCATATTTAAAATTCTTTGCATTTTATGATGAGCACATGGTGTTTTATGCATTCTGTATGTGCATGAGGTTTTTTTTCTTTCCCTTTGCCACCTTTGACTGCCAGGAAAGGAAGGTTATAGACCAAAAAACACACGCTGCTAATCAAATAAATTGAAGCCATTCATGTCTACCCAAGCTTTCCTTCACCCTTAATTATTATTAATACTCAATGGCTGTGGTCATTGTGATGATATTACTGATGATTCTGTTGGAAATCACTGTATTATATTATTGTGTGAATGGCTTTGCTATTTCCATTTGCAAATGAAAAGCAACATAGAAGTCTTCAGAAATATATATAAATATTGCTAGGTTTTTCTTCTCGCACACTGACCTCCAGAATTCCCTCTTCCTTGCAGCTCAGTTGTAGGAGAATGGTGAAGCTTCCAGGACTGGAAGTAAACTTCTTTGCTACTAAAGATGCTCTTGAACCCATAAAATGCCACATTTAGAAAGTGACCACAAGGACTAGACATAACCCAGCATGGATCCCACTAGCATTAATGGAATTTCTTTATTCCCTCTCCACTACAAAAGTCTTTCCAGCCTGGTCATGGTGAAGAAATTCGCTGTAAATTGGAGTGCATTAACAAAAAGACAAAACCTATTGCTGTATTACCTTGTACCATATTACATCTGGTTCTTGGTTTCCTGTTTTATAATCCTCAATATCTGGGCAGGAAATTATCTTTGTTCTAGTGATTTCTGATTTTTCTAAGTAGCGAATTGTGCTGTTGTAGCAAAGCCCAGATTCGTTTTCTGCAACTGTCAAGGACATCGACACCTTCATGCAATATGTTGAATTTCTGCAGAGAAACAACAAAGGGTAATGTTAGTAATGCTATAATAATAATCATTTTAATAATAATAGAGAATTTTTAGATGCTTTGCTGCTTCATTCACACAAAGCAATGAAGGAAAATCAGGATGTTAAAATTGACTACAATATAAAGGTGATATACCTTCTTTAAAAACACAGATAAAAATACTTTAAAAATCCTAGCAGCATTCAGAAATTAAAACATATGAGAAACAAGGTGAGGAGGAGATAAAAACACTACCACTTTGACAGGTCTTCCACTACAATTTCATTGGGATATGAACTGTTGTATAAATTATGCCAAAGGCTAGAGGGTTCGGAAGAAAACAAAGGATTACAACAGAACAAATAATTCATTTCAAGTGGATAACAAGAACCACTCTGGGATCATCAGGCTCTAGCTCAGCCTTTCTCAACTTTGGGTCCCCATATGTTCTTGAACTAAAACTCCCATCATTCCTGACCATTGGCCATGCTGGCTAGGAATGATGGGAATTATAGTCCAAAAACATCTAGGGACCCAAGGTTGAGAAAGGCTCTCCTAGCTCTTCCTACAACTTCCTCTTGGTCTGACTACCTCCTGTAGGATATATCTACAGAGCTTATGACATCATTGATATAATCGTACACATTTCTACTCCGAAGAAATTTACAAAGATCCAGTAGGTAGGTGATCGGAAAGACCCTTCCTGAGACCCTGGAGAACTGCTGCCGCTCAAAGGAGACAAGCTTCCTCAACCTGGTGCCCTCTAGATGTTTTGGACAACAATTCCCTTCTTCTCTAACCATTGGTAATGATGGCTGGGGCTGATGGGAGTTGTTGTCCAAAAACATATGAATGGCTCCAAGCTGGGGAAGGCAATACCAATGTAAATGGACAAACTCTCTAGCATTCAGATGTTATCACCTATGCTTGAGGGGGAGTGACTAATTACTAGGATATATGATATTCAGCAATACTATTACCAAGAAATATTGTGCGGTAGATACAGATCAGGTTGAACAAACTTCATGTTCATTGAAACTATAAAGTTATGACTAATTTATACCATTTATTTCAATGGAACCCATGTTCAAGTAACTTGGGCTGTGTACACATTACCCATTTTATTCCTGCCCCAGCATGCACCCTCTGCTGGTGTCTGAAGTCAAATGCACAGGACATCAGCCGCAACCCATGGGTATCCTGTAGCCTCTTGAGAAATACTCCTGTTTGATGCACTTTCCTTCAAACCAGCTGCCATCCAATATGAAAATGGAAGCATGCTTAAGCAGAGGCATGTACATTTCACACAGCCATTACGTATGCGCAGGTGACAGCTTCAGTGAACTAGAGTTCAGTGTGGGGCACAAAATCAGGAAATGGGCATTGGGTGAAGACATCCCCACCCCCTCTCAGGTGTGTACAGAAGTGTACACATGTGACTTGAAAAGCCACTATGATGTATACATAGCCTTAGTTTAGATCCAACCCATGTTGTGCTATCCATATTATATACAGTCGTTTTGCTTCCTCAGAAACCCATGCCCATAAAAACAAGCTGTTTTCTTTTTTAGCCTTCTATAATTATTCACACCCACTCCATTAAGATGACAACCCCCTCCCTGATGTTGTTGGACTACAACTCCCATCATCCCTGGCCATTGGCTATGCTGGCTGGACCTGATTTTATTTGGTGTCCAGCAGCATCTCAAGAGGCACAAGCTAGCCACCGCTGTTTGAAATCGTAAGATGAAATATTAAGGGTGGGAAAGTGGGTTTAAAATGCTCACCTTTCACTGCGCTAGACAAACACCGTTAAAACAGCTCACACTGCTACTTATTATGGTGTTATCATCAAGTATTTACAGACCGCACAGGAATGTTGCAACCCAATCTGTCACATTCTGAGTTTCATTAGGCATGATAGGAAACACAGCCCTTTAAGAGCAGAGTACAAAGGATGACAGATCTCTTAATGAGGACTGTATTTCCCCATCATGCCTCTTTTTGTCACTTTAATTGGCTACACCAAAGCCAAAGGGGTTTGGAATAAGACTGACATGTTGGATGGTTACAAACCATCAAAGAGAAACCCTTGGGAGGAATTTGCCACAATAGGAGATGCCAGATCCTGATGATCGGTACACCATGTTGCAACTGTATATTCACACACACACACACACACACACACACACACACACACACACACGAATCAGTGTTTCAAAATTATTTCTGTAGCCAAAGGAAGAGGGCTTATAAAAGACAATATAAAAACAGGAGAAGAGACCTGTTGGATTGGGCCAAAAGGCCAACATCCTGCTCTCACAGTGGCCAACTAAATGCCTATAAGGAAGACCACAAAGAGGACTTGAGTGCAACAGCTGTCACTTGGGACTATCAGCAACTGGTATTCACTGCTTCTGACAGTGGAAGTGGAGCATTGCCATTACAGTTGTAGCCATTTATAGCCTTAACACACACCCCACCCCACCCCATGAATTTGTCTAATCCTCTTTTAAAGCCACCCAGGTTTTTTGACTATCACTTGCTGGAGTGAATTCCACTCAGCATTTCCCAAAGTGGCACTGGGGGGGGGCACTGGGATGACACAGGGGAGTAGTAGGAGCCTCAGGTGCAATTTTGAAAAATGACGCTTACCTCCAGGTTGAACGCTGTTGCAGGATGGCAACAACGTCCCCCCCCCCCCCGATCCGGCAGTTGAGCTGGAGGCGAGGGGTTTTCCTGGGCTGGTAGATCACAACTAGCCTGCCTATTTATAATTTCAAGCTTTAATGTGTCTTATTTACAACAACTTTCTTTACTATGTTGTAGGATGTAGGAATAAATATACATCCCTAAAAGAACGCAAAATTGTCACTGAATCTTTGGAAGAGAAGGCTGGTCACCAAAAACTCAATCATAGGCATGTGTAATTGAACTGCTAAGTCTCACTGCTAAGTCTCACTGAATTTATTAGGAGTTTGGTGCAGCCTTACACTCACAGCAGAATGAAATCAAAGATATCCTGAGGTGGTAGATAGGATTCTATCACTTCAGAGTCTAAGTAGAGGGTTAGGGATGGAGGAAAAATTCAATTCAGTCTGGATTTAAAGGCAAATCCAGGCAATTCGTACTTTCCCAAAGCAACCTGAGGACCAAAACTGCCATCCTTCCAAATATGCATTTCTCCAAATTTTGCAATGCAGTTTTCCAACCAACCAGTGTTTACAAACATGCATCTATTAGGTGAAAGTGTAACTAAAAGTGACCATGTTAGTATAAACAGCATACAAAAGTGCATTATATGAGAAGAAATTGCTTGCAAAGACTGTACATTAGTCAAAACCACATACAAAACTGTATTTATCAGGGAAAAAATACCCACTAAAATGCTAAAGCATTTTCATAAGGATTTTTTTTTAAAAAAAAAATCTAATTGCTTCAGAAGTACAGAGAACTGAATTTATGGTCAGAAAAATGAGAAATTGAGAAAACTGAAACTGCCAGATCCTTCTATCCATAGTACAGGTGGAGCAACACCACAGCACAAATGCTGTGCCCCCATCCTCCCACTCAGAACTTACTGCCTAAAACAATTCTCCTTGCTGCTGATTTGTTTCTGGGCTAATCCAGAGTGGAGGTCTTAAGATTTAAAGCCCTTGAGGTCTTGGGGCCCAGTTATCTCAGGAACCACTTTTTCCTATATTCTCCTCCTCACATGTTCTGATTGACAGCTGGGGCATTGCTCCAAATTCTTCAACCACAAGAGGCGAGGGGTGGAGCCCCTACCATTATTACACCTCCCCTATGGAATTCCTTGCTGAGCGAGGCCTGCCATGCCCCATCACAACAATGCTTCGGGCAGTTGATAAAGACTTGGAATTTTTAACAGGCCGTTAGTTAATTTGGTGTTTTCTGCTGTCTCAACTTTATGCTATTTTCATGCTGCTGAATTTTGTTTTCATGACAACAGTTATCAGAGGGGTTTCCACACACAATCTCTCTTGCTAGGGGCCACTGTGAGGGAAATGGGGGTCCCCTAACAATTCTCAACACTCTTAACAAACTACACCATACATTTATCTGATGAAGACTGGAATGTCCTAACATACTGTCCAATATTTCTCTGATGGAAATAGGGACGTTCTAAGGGAAAGTGGGGATGTGGGTGGCGCTGTGGGTTAAACCACAGACCCTAGGACTTGCTGATCAGAAGGTCGGCGGTTCGAATCCCCGCGATGGGGTGAGCTCCTGTGGCTCGGTCCCTGCTCCTGCCAACCTAGCAGTTCAAAAGCAAGTCAAAGTGCAAGTAGATACAGTGGTGCCCCGCAAGATGAATGCCTCGCAAGATGAAAAAGTCACTAGACGAAAGGGTTTTTCGGTTTTGCGTTGCTTTGCTAGACGAATTTCCCTATGGGCTTGCTTTGCAAGACGAAAACGTCTTGCGCTTTTTTTTTAAAGCCGCTTGAAGAGGCGCAGTTGTGACGGACCGTGCTTCGCAAGACGAAAAACATCGCAAGATGAAAAGACTCGCGGAACGAATTATTTTTGTCTTGCGAGGCACCACTGTAAATAGGTACCACTCCAGTGGGAAGGTAAACTGCTTTTCCGTGCGCTGCTCTGGTTCACCAGAAGCGGCTTAGTCATGCTGGCCACATGACCCGGAATCTGTACGCCGGCTCCCTCGGCCAATAAAGCGAGATGAGCACCACAACCCCAGAGTCGGTCACGACTGGACCTAATGGTCAGGGGTCCCTTTACCGTTAAGGAAAAGTGGGATGTCCCAGGATCAAGTCAGAAACCAGGACTGTCCCTGGAAAATTGTAAAATTTGGAGAACTTGGAGAGTCTGCTGCATTTCCCAATTTTCTTTCAGGAAAGCCATGACACTTTATAGGGGCATGATCCTACTTTAAAACTGAAGTGCAGGTGGAGTCTCAGCCTGTGTTGGATTAACTCCTGCTATCCTTAAGAACTGTCTCAGGTCTCCTAGGCATCCTGCTATTGGCCATACTTGGCTAGAAGTCAGTTTTCCCCAGAACATGCCCCAGAGAGATACTTTCAGAAGTCTTTCAGAGGAAAATCCACGTTTTCCAGCTGCCCGTGTGTCATAATTCAAATTCATTATTTATATAATCAGCAGACTTGGAGCATTTGAAAACAATTAACTTACCTGGATGATTATGGATCTTTCTGATTACAAAAAGAAAGGTCAAACAGATTGGAAGTCTGGGTAAATAAGGAGTTCATGAGAGGGTTGGTTTTTTTAAAAAAATGAGCATTTGGTCTAATTTAATAGCGCCATATTTTTCTGCTAACAATCTTGCATTATTTAGCTCATATTTTCAACACTGCCCATGGCAGTTTCTATTTAAAGTGCTCTGTGGAACAAGGACCTAAAAACGCACAACTCCCCTCATTAGTTACAATTAAGGGTGGGCAAGGTTGAGAAAACTGACTGTCTGATTAGCAAAACACTGTGTACATGGCCAGGGGGGTGACAAGAGGGGATTAATAGGGCACACACTTCAGAAATAGGAAGTGTCCAGTATATGTGCTATTACCCATGATCAGCAAAGTAACCAAATGGGAATGTGCTTGGGCATTCCCATGGGTACAATTCTCAAGGGCATCCCATTCTGGCTCAAGACAGAGGATTGCTGGGATGAGTTTTGACATGCAAAAGTATGAATAAATACAGCAGTGCCTCGCAAGACGAAATTAATTCGTTCCGCAAGTTTTTTCTTCTTGCGAGTTTTTCATCTTGCGAAGCACGGTTTCCCATAGGAATGCATTGAAAATCAATCAATGCGTTCCTATGGAGACCGTCCAGGGACAGAGGGGAAGCGCCGCACGCCTTCCCCTCTGTCCCCGGACCTGTTTAAAGCAAGGGGCAGCGGGGAGAAGATTGCTTCTCCCCGTTGCCTGCCCCGCAATCTCCGGGGACAGAGGGGAAGGCGCGCGCGCCTTTCCCTCTGTCCCCAGACCTGTTTTAAAGCAAGGCAAGGGGCGGAGGGGAGAAGATCGCTTCTCCCTGTTGCCGCCCCTTGGTTCAAAAGGGGTCCGGGGAGAGGGGGAAGGCGTGTGCGCCTTCCCCTCTGTCCCCGGAGATTGCGGGGCTGGCAACGGGGAGAAGCGATCTTCTCCCCGCCACCCCTTGCTTCAAAAGAGCTCCGGGGACAGCGGGGAAGGCGCACTGCGCTTCCCCACTATCCCCGGAGATTGCGGGGCAAGCTTCGTTTTGCGAAGCAAGCCCATAGGGAAATGCGTCTTGCGAAGCGGCTAAGAAAATGAAAAACTCCTTCGTCTAGCGAGTTTTTCGTCTTCCGAGGCGTTCGTCTTGCAGGGTACCACTGTATAGGGCAATTGGGGGTGGAGGAACGGATGCATCAATATAACCAACGTAGCCCATCAGTTGGTCGGATATTGGGAAGGACGAAGGACCAATGGCCTGACAGTGCAAGGCAACTTCCTACAAGCCAATTGGAATCCACCAGACCCTCCTAAGTCCTAACATCCAGGTCGCCTGGACTTTTTTTTAAGCAGGAAAGGGCAATAGCTCAGTGCTTTGCAGGGAGAAGTTCCAGGTCAAATTCTGGGCATCTCTAGGTAGGGCTGGGAAAAACCTGTCTGAGGTTCTGTCTGAAACTAAAAATGCAGTTGGTGGGGTCTGGCTAATGGTGATTGCTTAACACATTAGTAACTCTAGCTTTGATTCCAGTTACAGATAGGTAGGCGTGTTGGTCTGCCATAGTCAAAATAAAAAAAATCCTTCCAGTAGCACCTTTAAGACCAACTAAGTTAGTTCTTGGTATGAGCTTTCGTGTGCAAGCACACTTCTTCAGATATATGTGTATCTGAAGAAGTGTGCTTGCACACAAAAGCTCATACCAAGAACTAACTTAGTTGGTCTTAAAGGTGCTACTGGAAGGATCTAGCTTTGATGTTTCTTGAGGCTCCAGTGTTGCCTTCCCAAGCCTACTGGGACTCTCCCCTGGGTCATCTAGTTCTAACTTCCTGAGCTCCTCCTATCTTTCTTCCTGATCTGGCCAATCCCTCCAGGACACCACCACATGGTTTATGGCAAGTGCTACAGTAGTGAACCTCCTAGATCAGTAGGGGTTTGGACTAGAAGATCACTGAGGTCCCTCCCAACCCTAGGATTCTACTGTATGCTTCTAAACCTTGTCTTATTATTGTTCTCTCACTGCTTTTCTAAAAATAAATGAATAAGATGATGCCTCTCAAAAGGCATGGTTTTCTCCCCCTGCTCCAGTTACTTTTAGTTTTGGAACCAATGGATTTCCTTGAAAGTACGTGTTGGGTGGCTGCTGTTATCCTTATTATTACAACCTCTCTCCTCATTTTGCTTAAATAAAAGGTTATTTTATTTGTTCTCTTGGGGAAAGGAATCATTGCTTTATATTTGTTTTCATTAGACTCTCACAGCTTTTGCTGGGTGTTATTTGCAGTGGTCTGGGGTCAAGGAAAGAAATGGATTTGCAATCACAGAACAAAAAAAGGGGGGGAGAAGATGTTCTTGCATGACTAATGTGTTCACTTATGTGGGTGGCTGACAAAAAAAAAAAAAGGACCCCAATCTCCTTTATTATAAGGTGAAGGTGTGAAGAAATGACCTCAGTAAGAACAGACACTATACTTTGGAAGGTTGTTCCAAAGTGGAGGTA
This sequence comes from Podarcis liolepis, assembly GCF_965112155.1. Classification (NCBI taxonomy): domain Eukaryota; kingdom Metazoa; phylum Chordata; class Lepidosauria; order Squamata; family Lacertidae; genus Podarcis; species Podarcis liolepis. Next base: position 9,925,634 of record NC_139570.1, read on the forward strand.
GGGAACTTCAGCTCAAATAAATGAAGACCTAAACACATTAGAGAACACCCAATTCTGCTTGAAACAATGAGGTTCATGACTATCAGATTTTGAAGGCGCACGACTAGTCTCTGCTAAGGAATCAGACGAGGTACTTGAAGGTTGATCTCATACAGGAGCTTTTGGTTATTCCAACGTGTCATTCTGCCAACTATCCTGATTCCCACTGTGTTGCCTTCCAAAGGCTGACACTTGCCTGCACAAAAAGGATGTGCATTCGCTGAAAATGTGTGTGCAATTCTGAAAGTTTTGGTTTGTGGGTGGAAGGATCAAACACAATCCATTTTCATTTTTTAGTTTATCATCTTCAAAAAATTGCAATTAGAACTTCAGAATAAATTTACTTGCCCAGCCCATGGGGTCATCTAACCCAGCATTGTGGTAATGCTGTGATAATGACCATGATTAATATTGAACAAAAAGTATATAACATGCTAGCATCTGGAAAATAATTTTCAGCTCCTTATTGCCTAAGCCCCTTGGTGGAGGCATTAATGCAGGAGCTCATAAACTATCAAAACCACAACTTTATATACCTCACTATCAGTTTATATGGTTTTGAAGGCTGGTCATTACCACATTCACACCATACATTTAGAGCACTATCATACCACTTTAAAAAAGTCAAAAGAATTCTGGGAGCTGTAGTTTATTAAGGGTGCTAAAAATTGTTCAGAGGCCTTTGTTCCCCTCGTAGAGTTGCCATTTTCAGAGTAGTTTCACAGACAATCTTTCTTCCCAGGGAACTCTGGTAACTGCAGCTCTGTTGTGGGAATGGGGGATCTCCTATCCACTCTCTGCACCCTTAGCAAACTACAGCACCCATAATTCTTTGGGAGAAGTCACATCTGTTCAAAGTGGTATGATAATGCTTTAAATGCGTAGTGCAGATGCAGCCTAAGTCTCTGATCCACGACTAGTTCTGTTCAAGTGTTATATTATTCCTGTGTTCACAATACAGTGGTACCTCGGGTTAGAGATGCTTCAGGTTACAGATGCTTCAGGTTACAGACTCCGCTAACCCAAAAATAGTACCTCGGGTTAAGAACTTTGCTTCAGGATGAGAACAGAAATTGTGCTCCGGCGGCACAGGAGCAGCAGGAGGCCCCATTAGCTAAAGGGGTGCTTCAGGTTAAGAACAGTTTCAGGTTAAGAACGGACCTCCAGAACGAATTAAGTTCTTAACCAGAGGTACCACTGTCATAGCTGTCAACTTTCAGATTTGAAAATAAGGATCAGCAGCCTTGAAAATAAGGGATCAGCAGCCTCACCAGTCCTGGGGACAGTCTACGGGATAGTTAACAATCCAGGATCATAGCTGTCAACTTTCAGATTTGAAAATAAGGGATCAGCAGCCTCACCTGTCCCGGGGACAGTCTACGGGATATCTAACAATCTGGGATAGCAGCAGGAAGCAGTGGGAAATGGTGCTGGAATAAGGGAATTTCCCGCAAAAAAGGGGAAGGTTGACAGCTATGACCACTGTTTATTTTAAGTGGCGGTCAGATTCCTCCTCCTTTGTTCAGTATTGCCTGAGCAGGAAGGAGGATGGGGACTGAACTCAAATTAGTTGGTGCTGCCTATTGCAGAAAATGCCACTACTGCAAATATACAAGTTCAGCATGAATTGTTGCTAAACTCCACTTATGCTTAGCCTCTCTGCCTTCCACTTCAGCGGTTGCAATGGGTAGCCACCACAACTGCCATTGCTTATTATCTTTTTAATATGATTCTGCTCATTGAGCTACCACGTTTTAGTGCAATCACTAGTGTTCTTCTGTGCAACACCTCCAATTCCTCCCCCTGCACCAATAATCCAGATGAGTCAGCATGTAAATTCCCCGTCTTATAAAACAGCAAAATAGCACATATATTTTTGATGCCTTTATTGCAACCCACCTTAATCCTTTGGCATTGCTCCCTCTTTCTCGACAGGGTTTCGTGCACTCTTCACTTACCGCACCATATGGTCCTGTCACACTCTCTGCCTCCCATTGTTGGAATTCAAGTTTATCATGGAGGCGGGGGCAGGGGGGGGACTCAAATTGCCAACACAATCACTGGGGTGCATGCTCTAGAATCCTAAGGAAATCTCCCACTGACCAATCAGGTTAAATGTAATCATAGAAATGTCACTACAGGCGAATATAAAAGTTTAGCATGAATGTTGGTTCTGACATCGGATCCCCCAGAGGCATTTCCATGGTTCAGTTATCAGGAATATAATTCTTACCAAGGCAACAGAAAGGACAGGGGAGGATTCCTTGTTGGTTTTCTATCTTTGATGAAATGGATTTTTATATAAAAATACACACGTGCACACTCACACACATACACTGCAGTGCCTAAGCTTTAATAAAATGCTAGATAAATTTGGATCCTGATATTAGAATATTTGCCTCTGAATACCAGGTACAGAAGGGCTATAGCCTTCAAACCTTCTGTGTGGAATTCCTGGAGCTGATCGCTGTGGGAAGCAACACACTGGATGAAATGAACCCTTGGCTGATCCAGCAGGGCTCTCACATTCCCTTGATATTGTGAGGGCCTGAACAGGTTAATAGGCCCTCCCTCTAACAAACCCTCCAAAATTTATTTGATGAAAATAGAGATGGCCCCATATGTTCCAACATTTCTCTGATGAAAATAGGGACATCCTAAGGAAAAGCAGGATATTCTGGGATCATATCAGAAACCGGCTTCTGTAAATCTGGGGCTGTCTCTGGAAAATAGGGGCACTTGGAGGGTCTGACACAAAAACATTATAAAACATTAAACATAAAAAACCTTCCATATACAGGGCTACATTCAGATGGCTTGGGGGTAAGATAACTCCATGCCTTCCAATATTTCTCTGATGAAAATAGGGATAGCCTAAGAGGGATGTGGGTGGTGCTGTGGTCTAAACCACAGAGCCTAGGGCTTGCCGATCAGAAAGTCGGCGGTGAGCTCCCGTTGCTTGGTCCCTGCTCCTGCCAACCTAGCAGTTCAAAAGCATGTCAAAGTGCAAGTAGATAAATAGGAACCGCTCTGGTGGGAAGGTAAACGGCGTTTCCATGCGCTGAGCTGGTTCGCCAGAAGCGGCTTAGTCATGCTGGCCTCATGACCCGGAAGCTGTATGCCGGCTCCCTCGGCCAACAAAGTGAGATAAGCACCGCAACCTCAGAGTCGTCCGTGACTGGACCTAATGGCCAGGGGTTCCTTTACCTTTACTTAAGGAACAGCAGGACATTCTGGGATCAAATCAGAAACCAGGACAACTTCTGTAAATCCAGGACTGTCCTTGGAAAATAGGGACTCAGAGGATCTGCTCTAATACTGAACTTGGGCAAGATATGCTTGATAGCTTTGCAGTTAAAGTAGACCCACGCCACAAAAAAGGAGGCATCTGTATGTACATGGGAGCCTCAAAGTAAGTAATATGGTGGGAGGAACCCTAACAAATCCCCTATAGGGAAGAACACCCAAGTTTCTTGTTTTTTCTGATCTTAAGCTCAGTTTGCCACATTCATGCATCAGTTTGCATTTTTGAAAAGGCCTTGTGGAAATTTATCAGCATCTTAGTGTGCCCACTGTCCCCTAATACATGCATTTTTGCACACATTTTGTTTGAACAGGGAAGTGCACCACAAAATGGTTTTGTGAAGCTTTTAATGTTTGATGTATTATAGTATTTTAATATTCTTTTGGAAGCCACCCAGAGTGGCTGGGGAAGCCCAGCCAGATGGGCGGGGTATAAATAATAAATTATTATTATTATTATTATTATTATTATTATTATTATTATTAAACTTGAAGAAGTGTGCATTTCAATGGATCACTGCATTCTGGTTTGTGTATTGCTTCAGAAAGCACATATGAAGTTAGTTCATATGAAGATGTGAACTGAAATGAATTTCTTGCCAATATTTATGTATGCAACTATGGCGGCAAGGTTATTGATTGCCCAAAATTGGAAAAGCAGCAGCCTCCCAACTAAAACAGACTGGTTATCAAAAGTGATGGAATACTTCCATATTGCCGAACTAACAGGGAGGATAAGAGGAGATATGGTACAAAAAGTGAATAAGGAGTGGGCTATCTTTAAGGAATACAGTCATACCTCGGGTTGAAATAGCTTCTGGATGAATATTTTCGGGTTGCGCTCTGTGGCGACCCAGAAGTAACAGAGTGTGTTATTTCTGGGTTTCACTGCTTGCACATGCGCAGACATTCAAAATGACATCACACGCATGCGCGGAAGCGGCAAAATGCGACCCGCACAGTCGTGTCTTACGTTTACTCCAGGATGCGAACAGGGCTCCGGAACGGATCCCGTTCATATCCAGAGGTACCACTGTACATCAAAAATTATGTGGAAAAAGTAGAATTGACCGATACTGAGTGAATCCAGAAAATGATTAGAGTGAAAGGAGAGTAAAGTTAAGATACAAGAAGAGATTAAAGAAATAATGAAATGCGTTTAAGCTAGTTGGAAAAATAAAGTAGCGTAACAAGAACAGCTGGAAGTCAAGTCACTTGGTGGGTGTCCGTATGGGGTAGGTGTGTAGGTATGTTGATATGTATAGTATAGGTAGGTATCGTATAGAGTAATGTAGGTATGTTTTGTGTTATGAAAATTAGGTAGTGTGTTGTGTACGTGTATTGTGTAAATGTACATGTATGTCTTTTATATGTTAATAAAAAAAAGAAATGAATTTCTTGCCAACCCCTAATCATGGCTGGTGACTGAGGCTGGCATTTCCTGCCCCCACCCCCAAAACACACTTAAAAACAAAACAAAAACACCTGATAGTGCTCCTGGGAAATATTCTGTGTCATGCCACAAGAGTCACACTCAGTCAGGCATTTAGAGTACAAAGGTAGCAAGTGGGCTGCCAGCTGGAACTCAACTACTGCTTTAAGCCTCTCTTTGTTGTTTAAAGGGTATAAAAAAATGTTAAGGAGGACACTCTACCACATCAGCTCATGCTGAGAGGGGGACAGAAAGAGCACTGATCTATTGTTTCCAGACCCCATGCATCATAATGACCTCTTTATCCAAGTATGCACACCTGAACTTTGGTTGTTGCAAATCTTAAATCCTTCCCTCATCCTCCACAATAAATTGCCATACCTTCTGTTGCACCAAATGTAGCATTGCCAGCCTAAAATCAACTGGTGAAAGATCCACAGTAATAAAACCGGTTGACAACTCATAAAACTCAATACCTTTGTATTGTTTGGGGTTGCCATTGAGGGGGAAACGGAGCTCTTCTACCTGCAGGCATGGCAGAAATCCAGCTAGTCAAATCCAGCTAGTTCACTCCAGTGAAAGAGGGTGCAAATTTGCGTATGACGCCACATATATGCACTTTTTTTTTTTTTGCAGCCCTCAGCAACATTTGAGGCTCTCGCACTGCCCAAAGCTATATAATTAAGTTGCTGGGGAAATCATGTGAATTCATCAGCTGATCGATATGTGTGTAACTGGTTTAATTTCCAAAATTAATAAGAGCCAACTGGCAGCACTGCAGGGCTGTAGCACAGCAGTTGGGCATGGAAGAGGTCTGTGAGAGTCCCTGCTTTCCCCACATACTAAACAGGCACCCAGACAGCCTGGCCACACTATTGTGTTCCTATTAAATATGGCCCAGGGATAGGAAACCTGTGGTCCTCCAGACATTGCTGAACTACAGTGCCCATCATCCCTGTCCATTGTCCATGTTGCCAGGGATTCACAGGGGTTGGGGTCCCAACAACATCCAGAGGGCCTCTGGATCTCCATCCCAATTAAAGTCATGCTTTCCAAACTCATCTATAAATTGGCATACAAAAATTCTGTGCAGATTGGTGCTCTCTTTTGGCCTCCCCCCCCCCCAGCAACGGAGGGAGGGTCCCTGACTTCGAATGTCTTACCTAGCATAAAAATTGGCAGCCATATTTGCAAATGTGTCAGGAAGCAATCACCGTGCACAGCAGCCTTTGCTGCAAATGCAAACCAGGTGTGAGAATCACAAGGCATGGCAAAAGAATCAGTGGTGGTGGTGGTTGTTTTTCCCACAGTCTGCACCCAATGGCAATGAAGTGTGATGTTATTACAAACTGCAAGGAGTACTATCTAGCAACTCCCTCTGGGGCTGAGGTTAGCAGCAAATCAGCTTTGTTCTTAGCTGAAGCTGTGGTTTTCCTTCCTTTCAGGAGAGCAAATTTTACATCTTTGTTTTTGTCCCCTAAGCAGATTCACTCAGGACTCTGGATGGTGATCAACGCCGACCAGCATAAACTGAACTTTTATATCTGCTAATAAAAATAGCAGAATCCGTATTTTAGGCAAAGGTGCAGTCTTTATTTCTTTTTTAAAAAAATCACAACCTAATGTGGAGAACTGAATTTAACATTATAAAAATGAGAAACTGAAAGAAACAGAAATTAGCAGATTCTTTCATCCCTAGTGAATTCCGAAGTCCTACAGTTGTGTTGTGTGGTAATACAACAGCCTGTGGTTTGCTAATGCTGAATTTGCAAATCATGTGGCTTCATCAGCTGATCAATATGTGTAAAATTGGTTTAATATGCAAAATTTATATAAAGAATTTTAGAAAATTATTTATTATTAATAATACTAAAAGTGCCTGGAAATCTCCGGGCTACTATGAAGTTGCCAGAACATGCATCCACAGACAATTTGTGCTGATGAGTTTTAGCCATCACGGATTTTGGATTTATGTTTTATTTCAACCAATTATGGTGGCAGACAGTTTATTTCCTGGTGCTTTTGCCTGAAATGTTTCAATCCAGAGCGGAATATTTGCAGCTGATTTGTTAAGTTCTTGAAAAATGAGGCCTTGTAATGGAAACGCTGACAGTCTTAAACTACGGTAGCATCAGCAGGCAGAGGAAGATTAATGGCATACCGACACGCTGCAGAATGCATTACTTTCTATACTCTGCTCAGAAATGTCAAGGTACCCAAGCTGTGTCTCTTAACAGTGGTTCGTGTTGGGCGACACAACATCACGCGGATGGTTGGGAGACATGAATTGGAAGCCAGGGTGAATTATGTTCAGATCACAATCGTCACGCTTCCTTCTAGCATCATGACAGAAACGAATCACTGTCAGGGTCATTAGGATTTCAGCTATGGTGGCTGGAACCTGGGCTAGTGAGGACCTTTAGGTTGTGTTAGTAGAGTGATTGTGCGTCCGGTGTTAGTCCTCTATTTGAATGTCTGATGAGTTAAAGATAAAGACGCATAATGAGGGATTTCAGGGGCCATCAGCACATGCTCTGCACCTAGTCAAACCATTGGCCTGTCTGGCTCACTGCAGTCTATCCCAGGGATGGGGAATCTCAGCCCCAAGAGCCAAATGTGGTCCTCCAGGGCTGCCTGTCTGATCCTCAGGACTCTTCTCAGGCCATGCCACTCACTGGCCCTACGCCACCCTCTTCCTGGGTGATTTCGCCTGGCTGAAACCTGTCTTTAAACTGTGAGAATGCTCTTTGTTCGCCTGGATGGAAAGATGTGTGGCTGAAGAAGAAATGGCCAGAGTCCACCTCGCTCCCACACTCTCCCTCTTTTCTTTCTCTCTGTCTCTCTATTGGATGGAGAAGTGTCTGGCATCTGGTGACTGGAATGTAGCCTAATTTATAAAGGCAAGAATTTCATACTTCGCTCCACATACTTTTGCCTCTGGTCTTGCCCACTACTAACACATAATCTCTGAAAAGTTGCTCATGAGGATATGCAGTCATTGTGCTGAAAAAGCCCCCCACCTCCCTAGTCCATAAGGACTGACAGTGTCTCTCCAGGTTTCAGACAGGACAGGCATCTTTTCTAACCTTACAAGCAGGTGGCCAGAGATAAGAGTCTGAGACCTTTTGCATGCGAAACATAATGTCATGGACTGGTTGGGCACAGAGGAGGAACCATCTGGGGAACCATCATGGGAAGAAGGCTCTGAGTCTGGGGATTGGTGGTCGGACAAAAATGAGTGATCAGGGGGAGAAGGGGAAAAACTGGGAAGAGGAGGTGTTAGAACCTGAATATGTAATAGGGCTTAGTTAGCTGTGGGAGTCTGTAGCAGAGAGAAGCCCAGAATCAAGGCAGAAGCTGAAGCAGGAAAGTGGGATGAAGGAGGCCAAGAGGCAGAGATGAAGAGTTCCGGCTGGTGAAGAGTCACTGGTGTCTCCCCCTCCTGCTGCAACAGGCTCCCCTCCTCCCCTGTCTCCCAGAACCAGAAGAGGCATGAAAAAGGTGGAGGAGAGGTTGGCTTCACGTTGGCGTAGACCCTGATTGCGTGGGAAAAACCCTGGAGATGAGGAGACCTAGACAGCTGTGAGGAGTCAGGGACTTCCATTCTCGGCAACTGCTTTTCATGGAGTAAGTCCACTGGGAATGAGCTGCTCTGCTCAATAAGCCTGACACTCAACCAAGTCTGTGGAGATCATGATTTTGCTAATAAAGAGTTAATGCCAACTCTGAAATGTGTGATTACTGACAGGCACACACATGTGCTGTAATACTGGGCTACATCCCTTCTTTGGAACTGGCTCCATTTGCTCCAAATATTCTAGCTGTAGGGGGTTAATTTCACCAGCATTTGGACCTGGGTACCTGGCAATATAGCCCTCTCTGCTGTGAAGAAAGCCTGCAGACAAGAGCAGTCTATTAAGTACAAATGTAAACATCTGCTTACTCAGAAGAGAAGTATGTTGTGTGCATATATCTACATATCTATATCTGTCTGGAATTACGAGATCAGTGGCGTGGGCATCCAGGGGCTAATACATTATTAACCCCCCCAACACACACATTTAACGAAATGAAAATGAATTACTGTTAACTGAATCCTCCACTATTTCAAGCCACCTGCAATTTGATAAACAAAGAAAATAAGAGCACATTGCCAAATTCTGGAAAGGGGACAAAAAAAAGAGATGGATAAATGCATTGAAGCAAGAAATGTGGTCTTATGTATAATTACAAGAAATAATGCCAAGAACTCAGACATTTCTTTTTTAAAAAAATGGGAAAGGGGAAAGAATAAAAAATTCCTCCCTGTATAAAAAGTACTGGCTTGAACAAAATTATTATTAATGATCAATTATATAATTGTACGTAATGATGAAGATGCTGATAATGATGATGTTATCCATACAGATCCTGAATAATGGAAGTTTTCAGGTAAGGTCACTGTTGTGCTCAGTTTGTATAGGTGGCAGGAACTCCAGGATAATCAGAAAAATTCCTAGCGGGAAACACAGATTCTTCAGAGCTCAAGGCCTCAGATGCTGGGAGACAACTGTAGCCCTCTAGATTTCATGACATGGCTCGCTTACTCAATGTCGCATACAGCCATGTGGTTTGCAAGTCTCCATTCACCTGCAAAAGGCAAGTGTCCAAAAACTGCCCCAACCTGAGAAGACATACAAGTCATCAGCTTTGTAGCTGATGCCCTCCAAAAGTTTTGAGCTACACTCCCATGAGCCTTAGACAACTTGGCCAATGGTTGGGGATGGTAGGAGTTGTAGTTCAAAACATCTGGTGGGCACAAGGGTAGGGAAAGTTGCCCTATTGGCTTTTAATGTCACCTGATTCTGGTTCGGTGGGAACCTGAAGTACCACTCACCAGCCATCCTTTAGCATCAATGCTGCAGGGCTGTCAAATAAAGCCAGTTACATAAAGTAACCCACTTGCAGCAAGCTGCCATTTTGGTGCAGGAAGCAGTGAGGTACCTAAGCTCCACAAATGTAATGGGAGGGAACTATTTTACAATCACTGAAATACTCAATTATGCATCAAATCCACTGCTTATAGCATTTCAAGTTTAACATTTTAATACAATAGCCAATCCTATTAAATGCTATCCCATCAGGGGGCCATGGGAGACGCAGTAATGGACACAGGTCAGGCAATGGCATATCAGAGTCATGACCCAGACTGTTCCATTTGTTTGCTTGTCAGTCTCTCTGCCCTTGGAGCAGAGGCAGTTTGGGCTGGAAGCACGTTCAGACCTCTTTGCATTTTAAAGTTCTCCTGGGTGAACTTAAAGGCAAACTCATTCATTTTAAAAGAAGATCGCATGACCTCCTGGGTCCCCAATGTAAATGTGTGTTTAGGAGAGGTACTCCTCTGCTTGTTAAATGGCCCCTATTCAGCAAAGCTCTGAAATACATCATTTTGAGTGTGAGATCAAACCCATCGACTTGAAGTCACACAGCAATGTTGGACTGATTTGAGACTGGCAGTGCATGCACAAGAGGTAGGGATAGCTAACTCAGTTTCTCTTTCTCTTGATATCTCATTTTTCCAAACTTAAGCTCAGTTCTCAACATTTCCACATCAGTTTGCCGTTTTTAAAAAAGCCTTACATAAAAAACCAATCAGCACTTTGGTGCTAATTTCTTCAAATATACACATTTTTATATGCAAAACAGACAGATTTTTACCAAGCACTATACCCCAGCGGGTGGCACTGTGGGTTAAACCACAGAGCCTAGGACTTGCTGATCAGAAGGTCGGCGGTTCGAAGCCCCACGACAGGGTGAGCTCCCGTTGCCCGGTCCCTACTCCTGCCAACCTAGCAGTTTGAAAGCACGTCAAAGTGCAAGTAGATAAATAGGTATTGCTATGGCAGGAAGGTAAACGGCATTTCCGTGCGCAGCTCTGGTTCACCAGAAGCGGCTTAGTCATGCTGGCCACATGACCCGGAAGCTGTATGCTGGCTCCCTCGGCCAGTAAAGCAAGATGAGCACCACAACCCCAGAGTCGGCCACGACTGGACCTAATGGTCAGGGGTCCTTTTACCTTTATACCCCAGTTTAGCATGTTAATGTATGCAGTTTTATGCAATCTATTTGCCCTTGCATATGCATTTTTGATGGGGACGCAGGTGGCGCTGTGGGTAAAACCTCAGTGCCTAGGACTTGCCGATCGTATGGTCGGCGGTTTGAATCCCCACGGCGGGGTGAGTTCCCGTCGTTCGGTCCCAGCTCCTGCCCACCTAGCAGTTCGAAAGCACCCCTAAGTGCAAGTAGATAAATAGGTACTGCTTTATAGCAGGAAGGTAAACGTCGTTTCCGTGTGCTGCGCTGGTGCTGGCTCGCCAGAGCAGCTTTGTCACGCTGGCCACGTGACCCGGAAGTGTCTTTGGACAGCGCTGGCTCCCGGCCTCTTAAGCAAGATGAGCACGCAACCCTAGAGTCGGTCACGACTGGCCCGTACGGGCAGGGGTACCTTTACCTTTACCTTTATATGCATTTTTGATACACATTACTTGGCTGGAGTACTGTATTGCAAATTTCAAAGGATGGATGTCTGGCTATTCACACCTTGTTTCAGAAAGTGTGGATTAAGTAGGTTTCCTGTTAAATGCAAACTGAATTCAATTTCCCCCCATCCATAAGAGCTGGTCACCATTGCCTTGAAGCAACTTGAAAGGATGGGGGAGGAGCTTTTTTTGTTTTTGTTTTTACAACAGACTGTGTATGTGCAAAAGCCTGCCTGATTCTGTACTTACAAAACTTCATTTTTCACCCAAGCAAGAATGAGGAAAAGAAAGCTGTTCTTCATGCACAGAACATAAGGCAGGCCCATGGAGCATAGCTGGTGTATGTGTGCAGTAGGACAGATCTGCACACATATCCTTATAGGCCACAACATTTTGTAGACCAGACACACTATGAAAAAACAACAACCAGCAGTGTGCATACAGGAAGAGAAAGCCGTCTTGGAGTCAGAAAACATACTTTAATCTAACAGCAAATGTTCGTAGTATTGTGACAGTCACAGAGAATATCCAGATATATGCAGAAGTATGTCTCTTCTGAAATCCCCACCCACCCACCTCAGAGCCATATACATGGTCCCCATGTATGAATGTCACAGCTTTTCTCCCCTTTGTGACAGCTGACAGTCTTTCCACCCTGGGTCTGCATGCCATTTGTTTGCTTTTCTTGTGAGGGTATTTTGGCTGGCACGTCCCTCATAGCAATTGTCACAGCTTGTTGGTGGTTAAGGCATTGGGTTGGAGGGTGGGAATCGGGAAACCCACCCCACTCCCACTCCAGGGGATCTGCATACTCCATTAAAGGGGCCCAGGTGGCCATGTTTCTGCCCAGTCACCCAGACAGGGACTGAAGGGTCATAGCACCCTTCACACACACACACACACACACACAAACACACACACACAAAATGGTCTGATTTGATAGGGTGATCCTCAATCCAGGATTGACCCTTCTGATCAATCAACCAGCAGTCGGGCTAGATGATTCAGGATACACACGCAATGCCTACGCCAAAGCCTACGGACATCTGTAACCAATAAAGTCTTGGCCTCTTTAATCCAAAGAAGTTTGTCCCATGATTATTTCATCCTTCGTGTCTTGTTCACCCCACACCCCTGGCGCCGCTGGCAGGCTCACTGCACCTGGGCCCGCAACCATCACTAATACATTACCATTGCATCAATGATGTATTTCAAAATGTATCCACACACACACAAACCAAGTCTAGAATGACTTTTTTTTTGGCCAGTGCTCAGGCAAGCTTTGTCAGAGGTGTGAGGGGACATCTCTGTAACCACTTGAGGTTCACCTCCTGCCACAGAGATATTCCCCTCACCTCCTAGCTTTGCAGAAAGACAGGGAAATGTCTACCACTATCACCTGTCCCACTCCCACTTGCAGCTAATATAATGGGTTTCCCAATTCTATGTTGCTTCTGTAGTTGCCATAGAATGGTGCTATTTTAGCTACATAAGAAATGTTGGTCATGCCTGAACAGCAGAAACGGAAAGGACTGTATGTCTAAATGATGGGGAACCTGCAGTGCTCCAGAGGTTGTTCAACTCCTGTTCCCATCATCACTAGCCATCACGGTCAATGGTCAGGGATGTTGGGAGCTGCAACATACAGTATTCCTTATCCTTGGTGCTAATCAGTCTGCAAAGATGTTACTCTGAGAGCTAGTTTTGTTGAATCTGCTATTTTGTAAGGCTTGCAAAAGTAGGTATCCAACAAAAGTGGGCGTAATTATTATGAATGGTATGAATAGTACTGGGTGTGATTTTTTTGTAAATACACCATGTACAGCATTTGTTCAAACCTATCCCTCATGTTTCTCTCCCATTCCTCTGTTCTCTGCTATTTGTTTTGCATGCCTCCACCTCTTCTTTCCCAACCATTAAAATTTAGATTGTAATTGTAAGATCCTTGCAGCAGAAACCCTTTATCCCCTTCTTCTTTTTTGCTACATTGACAATGCTATCTTAAATATAAAATTAATCAGGATTCCCAAAGGAAGAAAGGAAAATGAGAAGCAATACAGATTAGCTGTTTCTATGATGCATACATAAGCAGTTTTATATGGGCAACAGAAACCCACTTCACATCAACTCAGAGCAGGACTTTTAGTATGACTGCCCCTGTTCTGTGGAATAGCACTATTGTTGAGATCCTGGCTATCTGCACTTTCCAGAAACAACTGAAGACCTTTCTGTTCTTACACGTTTTCCCTGCTAGAAGAGTGGGTCTCTGCCATGCATGTCTACATTGCTTTGCTTTTTAAATATTTCTGCTGTTTTTATCTATTTCTATTGTACATCGTCTAGAGATGCTTCCATGGAAGGTGATTAATAAATGAATTATTATTATTATTATTATTATTATTATTATTATTAGGCTCGGGCTTGAAAGTTGGAGTTTGAAACATCTGGAACCAGACTAGTGAAGCTATTGCACCGTTTCAGAAAATGTGGTTCAAATTCCCCACAGCTCTGAATCTTAAATCAAAGCACCGTTTCAAAATGCATTAAACCTGCAATTATAGTTTAGCATGATACACACCTTAGCACGCAGGTGTAGAAACCACTGTCTTGAACCTCTGCTGCATGAAACCATATGGAGTCTTCGTCTTTGCTCATTCTGACTTCAGAGAAGATAATGGGTTCTTCCAAGTCTCCTTTGTTTTTGTACCACATAAGACGAAGGCCTGTGCTTTGAGCCATGCTGTAGTTGGTCCTGATGTAGCTGTAGAAAAGGGCGCATTTCACTCGAACGGGCTCACCTGCCAAAGCCATGTATTTCTTGAGATCCACTAACCAGTCGATGCAACCATCCACTGCAAACAAAAAGAATAAGTATATATACAGTATGTGTGTGTGTGAGTGTGTGTGAGTTTGCGTGTGAGTGTGTGAAAGTTTCAAAGTCTCTAATAGGGCAGAACACATTGAAATTAATATATCTAAGTTAGATATATGCCCATTAATTTCAGTGGGTCTGCTCGGAGTAGGACTAACATTGGATCCAAACCATTGTTCCCTACCTGTTGGCAGTCCTACTAGTAAAACATGGAAAATGGAAACACAAAACAACTTAGGAAACCGATATAAATTAATCTCATCCCTAAAGAAATAACAATTGAAACAATGCTATTTACCACTCCATGATGAGACATGAGACTAATTAAAAAGTGATGGTTTACATTACCCATTTTGACATAAACACTCTAGGTAATTATTAGAGGGCATTGGTGGCTTCACATGTTCCCATTCCCTTTTCTATGTTTCTTTCATTCCTGCTGCCAAGATGCACCATCCTTAATTAATAATTCTAGAGCTTTCACCTCAACCACTTGACCCAATTGACCAGTTTAGTGATTGCAATTTTCTTCCAATAGAAAAGAAAAACACCTAGAATGGCATCTGTTCTCAGAACCACCTCTTCCACTTTCTTTTTCCTCTTTCTAGTGAGCTATGTTTTGTGTAAAATACTGATTAGTGGTGGAGACAAAATCCACACCATGTTTAATTTTGACTTGAAGGCAACCCTGCAAGGCATTTATTAGAAACCAATTAAGATACGTACTTGAGTGTACAAGGACTTGAGAGATTCCACAGAAAACATTTATAATTTTGGCAGAAAAGAGGAAGAGGCTAACTTTTTGTGTTTCATGCAATACCTTAGTCATTTAGCTAGTTTTCGTTCCCACCCCAAGGCCCCTTCTTGTGCTTTCGTGGTGACATGGGTACCACTGAAATGTGGCTCTTTCCCAGGCCCACCCGAGAAATTCCAGGCAATGTGGGAGGAACTCCTTGGGGTAGGGCTACAGCTCAGTGAAAGTGAAAGTGCATCTCATACCCTCCAACTGCCCCTAAAACACCAGGATCGTCACAAAAAACCATTAAGCCATCAAAGCTTCTCACTTTTTCAACACAGAGTCAACACAAAGGGCCTTCCCTTCAGTACAGTGTTTCAATGTGTTACTGGAAGCTCACATCCGTGTGTCTCTCTAACACATTTCTTAGATCTATGCCTCCCTCCCTTCCCTCCCTCCACTCAATATGGTGCCACTTCCTGTTTTTATGAAAACAAGATCTGGGTCACCTGTGTTTCCCAAACTTAGATCTCCAGCTGTTTTTGGACTATGGTTCCCATCACCCGACCACTGGTCCTGGGAGCTATAATCCAAAAACAGCTGGAGATCCAAGATTGGAAAACACCAAGATAGATCAATACTCTGTGTAGGGCAGATTCCTATGTTACAACAGTATACTGTAGTTTGCATGGAACTTAACCCTGTTCCCTCAGCCAGTTGGTCTCCCATATAGAAAGTGGGGGGTGAGTGAAGGGAGTGAGGTCATTCCCATCAGCTCCAACCAGCATTACCAGTGGCCAGGTTTTATGGGAATTTTAGTTCAAAACATCTGGAGGGCAGCTCATTGGCTTACCCTGGAATACTTTTTGATGATAAGAGTTCTCCAGTGTTAAGTACTTGTGGAAGCCATTTTTCTACCATTGTGATCTGGCAACTCCTGCAACTAAGCTGGTGCCAAACATCTGCTTTCCTTTGGACTACATCAGCAAGGCCAAGAAGTGGGTCTTGTCATCTGGGCAGCCCAGGATGTCCATACACACTGCCCAGGCTTGTGCCCTGGGGAGGTCAGGAACAATGTGAAAGGCAGCAGTTACAAGTTACCAGTCTCCACAGTCACAGAAGGTGTTGTGATTTTTCCAGCAGTTTCACTTCATGCCCCCCACCCCCCTGAGGCATACTCCATTGTCTCCATTGTAGACAGGTGCCAACAACTGGGCAAAAGCCATTCTGGTTTCTTACAACATCCCCTCCCCCCGTAGTGTTTTAGGGTAGAATGTTTCATTGCAGCACTACTCAGTTCAAGCGATATTGCTACATTTAACAGCCTGTTCATTCCCTTCTTTAAAAGCGGAGATAAAAAATAGTTGAGGCAGAGAGAGAGAGAGTTGCAGCCCAAGTCACTGCAGCCCAAGTTTCCTAGCCTTCTCCAGGGATGAAGCACCAGGGGCCCTTCTGATACTGCTGAGCTGCTGCATCATCCCTGACCACTAGCCATGCTTGGCTATCAGAGGATGGAGTCCACCACCTCTGGAAGCCCACAGTTTCCCTCATCCCTGCAATGCAAGTGTGTGATCTACAATCACCTTGGGTGAATTATGGCTTCATGAATGTAGCAGTAGCTCACTTGCATCTAAGAGCATGTCAAGCATCATGAGCTTCCGGATTCTTCTGAGCAAAAGGCAAGAACTCCTTGCTTTCTTCACCAGCAGGCTGACTTCCTCCCTCTGTCTTTCTATCATACCTGCCCCCCAAAAAACCCCAGCTCATAATGGTGAGTGGCTGGGGAGACCCAGCCAGATGAGTGGGGTATAAATAATAAATTATTATTATAAATTATTGTAATGGGAAAAGATGAGTAGTCAAAACTAGCTAATTGCATCAGGCTCCCCCAAAAAAGCTCAACAACTTTGATCAATCCAATGGGTAGATCATTGCCAGTTTATCTTAGATTTTAATCTTTAAGCTGTTGTTGTACACTGCTTTAAATGTATATTTTATTCGTGTGAAAGGTGTTCCAGTTGTGCTTTGCAAGCTGGTCTTTGACCATAATAAATGATGATGATGATAGTGGGAGTAGATTACAGTCACTTGGGAGTTGGACATGCCTGGCCTAAGGAGAAAGGCCATCAAGGTGTAATTGCTGGATAGTGGCCAGTCAATGATGCACTGCCTGAGCCCTGGGTAAATAGCAGAGTTGGGAGATGGAGGCAACAGCGGATGTGATGTCACAAAGTAAAAATGTGTCCCTTTCAAATTTAGAGATGGGCTTGATGAACTTCTGTGAAAGCCAAAGCCTTCTTGGCAGACTGGCTGAAGGCAGGCTGGGAGAGAGACATGGAGATGTCTGGAATCCAGTGCTGGGCTGCTTTGAAGAAATCTCTCTCCGCTGAAGATTTTGCTGTAAATGTGTCTAAATAAATAATATCTCAAAGACACTGCAGACTCCTCTGTGCCTTATCTTCCCCAAAGGAACATCGACCCTGGTTGAGTGCCGAGATGCCTTTGAATCTCATGCCCCACTCAGCAGAAATTGGGGTGGCCAGTACCACTGGTTATGATTGCACTGTTGGCGTACAAAGATCTCTCCTAAATCCATCACTTACCAAAATCCCAGCCCTCTTTGACAGTTCTCTCTAGCTCTTAATTATTTTTCTTTAGTTACTTTAAGCTCCTCTCAAATCCCTTCAAATCCAGGCTTAGAAGACTAATTTCCAAATCACAGCATCTCAAATTTAATTACAGTGTGGTCACTTGAACTGAGCAAGTGAACCATATTTCAAATGCATTTTGCATGGTTCAGCTAAATTTCCATTTGTAAACCTTTGTCATGTAAGGTTTCAAGACAGGTTAAGTTCAAGAGACAGCAGGCATGATCTGAAAACTAACGTAAGAGTCATATGTAAAATAAAATAAAATAAAATAAAATGTTCTTGGTGTTAATGTCACACCAAATCCTCTTTTTCAGAAAATGTAACTGAAAAAGAGCCTGAAAAACCTAGCCACTGTGTCTGTCCTATTGCACAGACAAAAACATAGATGCTCCTGGATATGAATGAGTGGAGCTAAGGCCAGAGTTCACAGGTCAATCTCTGACATATCAGGGTAGGATTGGGAAAGACTCCAGTCTGAAATACTGGAGTCATGCCGCTATTCATTGTGTGGTCAGTATTAGACCAGATCAGTGCTTCCCAAACTTGCATCTCCAGCTGTTTTTGGACTACAACTCCCATTATCCCTGGCTAGCAGGACTGCTGGTCAGGGAACTGTAGTCCAAAAACAGCTAGAGGCCTCAAGTTTGGGAAACACTGATATAGACCAATACTCTGTGTAGGGCAGATTCCTATGTTACAACTGCAAACTGTATCAGCAGAACAATTTGCATGGAGCTTAACCCTGCTTCCTCAGGGAATAACCTTTCTGAATATTCTCTGCATTATGCATCTGATGGTTAAACAATCACAACTTGTTTCATGGCATCATAAGATGGTAAATAAGCATAGATATGAAGCAAATTAGATTAAATAAAAAAAAGGACCTCAGAGTGACCTTAACAAGGGCTGAACATTTATCTTTCATTGCTTAGAGGTTGCTTGTTTGAACAGCTTATTAAAAGTGGATCTTAAGGTTGCCCTAAGAAATCAAATACAGCTAACCCTTTAGACCAAGAAAACAGGCAG
Source organism: Podarcis liolepis (assembly GCF_965112155.1). NCBI lineage: Eukaryota > Metazoa > Chordata > Lepidosauria > Squamata > Lacertidae > Podarcis > Podarcis liolepis. The sequence goes on from NC_139570.1 coordinate 9,944,211, forward strand.
TCTATATTCATCCCTGTCCTTGGTTGAATGGTACACGTGGCTTTGGTTTGTGTAAACAAAGTCTGCTTGATTTGACATTTAGGGCAGTGCTTGTACTGAAAGCATCCTTGTTGTTGCTTTCAAAGTGAGAGATCAAGAACAATCCATCATTTTCATGTTATTTTACCATTCATAGGCTTGATTGTCATGATAATGGACTTCTTCCGCAATCCTCATCAAGCTTAGACTCTTGGGTAGGCATAGGACAAAAGCCATGATTGTAACCATCTGCTCAAAAAGAGCAGATGAAGAGGGGCTTCACATAGCCATAATGGGCAGCTATGCCCTTTCTACCTCTTCCCAGCCATGCCAGGTGCACAGCAATGGGCAAGGACAGAGATGACATACCAAGATTCACCCCTCCAATAGGGAGATGGCAGAGCTCAATGGTAAAAGACATACTCTGCACGAAGGGGATCCAGAATCTAGTTTACATTTCTATCCCACCTTTCCTCCAAGGAGTTCAATATTGTCCTCTTCCTCTCCTTTTTATCATCACAACAACACTGTAGGTTAGGCTGAGAGTGAGTGATTGGCACAAGGTCACCCAGAGAGCTTCATAGCTGAGTGGGGACCACCAGCAACTCCCGCCAGCCCCTAGGGCACCCACAATTGCTGAGCTTTTTTTCAGAGATAGCCCTGCGCAAGCCAAGGACCTGGAAGGGGCAGTGACTCCAGGGCCTCACAGCACATGTGCCACACAGTGCCCCCCCTGCCCCCCTGGCCCTGCTACTGGTGGGGATTTGAACCCTGGTTTCCCAGCTCTTGGTCTAACACTCGATTCACTATACCACACTGGCTAGTATCTTAGGGAAAAGAGCTAGAATAGCATGCTCTCTGCTTGAGAATCTAAAGAGCCTCTTTCAGACAGGGCCAACTAGCCAATACATAAAACGGAAGATTGCATTTTATGAGTTTGGGGTTTTATTTTTTGAAAACAGCAGGCATGTGGGGGGCAGCGTAGTGGCAATCAAGACCAAGAGCATTCTGTGCAAAAAAGAAAGTTTAATATATTCCCTGCCATGCTATGGCTCCAATGGAAATCTCTCTCGCTACCTCAAGCTGTTATTTCCCCTGGGATGGAATTTGGCATTGTAAGGAAGGACCAAAATTCAGAGGTAGTGCCCATGTGATATATGTAGAAGGTCTTGGGTTCAATCCCTATGCATCCCCAGGTATAGCTGCATAAGACCCCTGTCTGTAGATCATTGGAGATCTACTACCAGTCATTGTAGATATAATGCACTAGGTAGATCAATGGTCCGAACTAGAATAAGGCAGCTGCTTATATGCACATGAATATGGCTTCAAGGTGTGTGCTTTACATCAGGACCAATTTGTTGTTGGCATCTGTCTGACTCAAGAGACAATAGAGTGTGGATCCTGGGGTGAATCTAAACTGCTGGAGAATCACAGCGCCTGCTGTGGCTGCAGAGACTGGTAACTCATAACTGCTGCTTCCCATGTTGTTTTTGCTGCATTAGCAGCATCAAAGTGACCTCCCTGGGGTGCAAGCCTGGACAGTGTGTATGGAGGTTCTGGGTTTCCCAGACGACAAGACCCACCTCTCGGCTTCACTGATGTGGTCCAGAGGAAAGCAGAGCAATATGTTTGGTGCTCGCTGGGCTGCAGGAGTTGCCAGACTACAACGGTAGAAAAACAGGTACCACAAGTACTTCACACTGGAGAATTTTTCATCATCAAGGTAAGCCACTGTGTTGCCCTCCAGATGTTTTGGACTACAATTCCCTTCATCCCTGGCCACTGGTAATGCTAGTTGGGGCTAATGGGAGTCATAGTCCAAAGAATTACTTGAAGAACTGCCTTATCCCTTTTATACCCAGCAGATTAATGCAGTATGCAGGAGACTTTTTCCTAGCAGTCCCAAAGAGATCTGAAGTACCATAAGTTGGAGCAGGTCTTTTAGTGTGGCTGCTCCTGCTCCGTGGAGCAGTGTTCCGGTTAGATATGACAGGAGAAGGCATTTTTGTTTCAATAAGCTTTCCCAGTTGGATAGATATTTCTCTGCTATGGGTGCCCACTTTGCATTGATTTTTACATTCATTTGCTGTTATTTCCTGTGCTGTTTTAAACTGTTTTTATTATATTGTGCACATAGCCCAGAGACATATGTGGAAGGTGACATAACCTCAACATCTGGAGGGAGCCACACTGGCTAACCCAGAATTATACCATGTTACTGAATATGTAACAACTCCAGAGACATCCTGGGGCAAATTGGGATCTTTTTTTTCTTTTTTTAAAAAAGGTGACATAATACATTTCCACATTGACAAGTCTGTCTTTTTCTTCAGCTGGGTCCAAATATTATTACAATTTTGTACCAAGCACAGCAGTTAATGATGGGAATAATTAAAGGATGTGGATGCCTCCGCTGAAAGGGAGCGATGTATGTAAGCCATGATTCTTCATTGTTTCTGCCTGGCTTGGAGCTCTTTCATTTGTTGCCTGGCTAAGTCTTCAACGAGCTCCAAGGAGATAATTACAAAGAGCAACATGTTCTGAGAAACTGACTGAAGACTATTTATAACAGGGTACGTAACATTTGATGACATTTAGGGGAAGGGTGGGGGGACTTGAAATGAGCTTGGACTAAATCATAATCATTGAAGAGAGGCTAATCAAACAGAAGATGACTCCTCCCCCCCCCCCGCCTGTGTCATTTTCTCTCATCGAAAGCCACATCAAGAATGTTTCTTCTTTTCGTAGCTGTGCATGGGCTCAAATCTAGGTCAAGCTCTCTAAAGCTTATGCTGTAAAGTAAGATTCCCTCCCACCCAAGATAGTAACTGAACTACCAGTCATTGGAGCACAAAAACCGCAAGCTTTATCTGGAAAATTCCCCATGCTATTATTTTAAACATGATGGGGGCTACAAAAATGGAGTTTCATATGCTACTATCATTCTATCTCACCCTTCCTTCAAAGAGGTAAGGGTGGTATAGCTGGATCTCTCCTCCCCACAATTTTATTCTCACAACCCAGCAAGGTAGGTGCATCAAAGCAAGCTTACCATCGTTTTTCTCCTGCCCTTCTTTCAAGGAGGTAAGAGTAGTATATCCCAAAGTCCTTAGCTCAGGGGGGCACCATTTGCTTTTCATCTAGAAGGTCCCAAGTCCAATGTCGGACATCTCCAAGTAAGGCTTGGAAAGAGTCCTGGTCTGAAACTCTAGGGAGCTGCTGTCAGTCAGTGTAGACAATACTAAGCTAGATGGCCCAATGTAAGGCAACTCTCCATGTTCCTATGCAGCATTTCATCCTCACAATAGCTATGCGACATAGATGTGTTAATGGTAATCTTGCCATCATTTTATCCTGCCTTCCTTTAAGGATGGTCTGTCTTGTTTCTTTCCCCCATTGTTTTTTTCTCACAACAATCCTATGAAGTAGGTTGGGTTGAGACTATCCCAAAGCCATTTGAGTTTGGGTCAACCTAGTTCTGATTAGATACATTAATACTTACAACATACAGCTTGTTTCAGATTATGTCTATACCAACCTATTTCCATACAAGCCAACTCCTGGGATGTGTGCCCGTGACATTTTATTCCAGAATCATTGGAAATTGTTTCTTCTAGGTAGTGCACACACAGCCTAGATCTACTGCATTTTTGCCACCAAAAAGTGCTTCTTGAGAAACTGGTTTCATTCTTAAAATAATAGCTTTTTGCAGATTAATTCTGCATTACCTTGCAGTGGGGACATATGAAAACAGATGAGGGCAGTTCCAACAATGGGAGTTGATCCACACCTGCCCAATAACAACCGCTACTTTCTTATTCATTCTCCTGGGGCATGTGCAAGGAGGAAAAGGTGTAGATAACCTAATTGTCAGGAACTGCCAGGATGCTGATGAGTGTGCCCCAGGGGGCAGTGGGGCTGGAGTCCGACTCAGGAGAGACATGTAGTACTTTCTGGGGACCCGTACCAGCCAGGAGGCAAGAATCAGAAGCAGGGGAAGTTTCAGAGCTGGAGGGTGGAGAAGACGAAGAGTCAGGTCAGGCAAGTGAAGAGACTGGTGCTTCCCCACCCTCTCCTGCACCACCACCTTCCCAGAACCAGGAGGGGATTGAAAAGGGAGGAGCAGAGGAAGTTTCCACACAGAAACAGTCTCTGGCTACATGTACACAGCCCGTTGGGAGAAGATACATAAACCATTGGAAGGGGAATGGTCCCCAATTGCTGCAACTGTCCCATAGAACACAGACCTCGGAAAGCTGCCTAGCAGTTGGATTGGTGTGCGTAGATATCCAGAGCTGTAGAAGCGACTGTGAGTGTTACCTTTGACAATAAATACTTAACTATCTGCCATGTGCATTCCTTTGGCTGGGAAGCCCCCTTGATACCAACCAAAGGGAGTCGTTTCAAATGCATACCAAGCAACCACAATCCACTCTGGTTTCAGGATCTAGAATCAACCCAGACTGAAAACAGCATGTTGAGGATGAGCATGATTCTGCATTGAGAAAAGCTACATTTTTTTGCTACAAACAGGTTAGTGCATATGGAGCCTTGGTCTGGTCAGTGAAGGGAGACTTGCCTCGGGAACCCCATGTACCAGGAAGAAGACTAACATAGAATGCAATAAATAAATAAAGGGAAGTAAATAATGCAGCACACTGTTACAGGGTGTAGTGACTGGCTGCCAAACTCAGAGGGTGGTATAGCACAGGATTTGTATGCAGGAGGTCACATACCCAAGTAGGCAATACTTGTATGTAAAGCCTGTGTCAATGGCATTTGCTTTCGAGGGCCACAGGTCCTCCATTCTGGTGTGCATCAGGACCGGCACAAGGCATTGCATTGCCTGAGGTGGGTAGGCAGGAGCTGTCTTGTTTCCACAGCTACTCACCTCCAACTGCTCACTTCCTCTTCCTACATTGCCTTCATCAGGCAGGCATGAAAGGGAAGGAGGGAGAGAGCAGAGAGGTGGTCAGCAGCAGCAGCAGCACAAGCAGATGGGAGCAGTGCAGCAACGTTGGCCAGCCACACTGAACACAATGAAGTTCTCTGAAAGGGCCCTTAGGATCACACATTCTCCTTATACACACTTACTTGAGAGTAAATTCCATTGAACTCAATGGAACTTGGAAGTAGACATGCATCAGATCCTGCTGTTAATGTGCAGAAGCCCTCAGAATATAGCCCTTATATCAAGCAACTATCATGCTCCGAGTTTCAGGAATAGATGAAAAGGAAATCTTGAAATCCGACAATGGATTGTCAATGAACTTCACTGCTGGCAAGCCAGAGTATATATTTCTCTATCTGCAATAATTGTACAACATGTACTGCAGTACGCCACATTTCAAATGATTTGCTATGGTTCATATTTTAAATAAATCCAGTGGTCTAGGGATTCTGGGTGCATTTTAGCATGAACCATAATAATTTATGAGCAATTATAAGAGAGCGTGTACACAATCACTAAGTAATTTGTCTCTCTGCTTGCTGTCATATGAATAATCTTTACATTCCAAATCTGCCTGTAACACTTTTTGTAAGCAACTGTCACCCGAAGCAATTCATAATTGTGGGACTGTTAGACGTGTCAGAATTTTTAAGCTCAACGCAAAAATGAAAATGAAAAAAAGTTACACAACTCATGCTATTTTACTGTTGCATATGCTCCAGTATATTGCAAGCATGCCCCATCAAATCACTTCATGCTGTTCCTTGTTTCCAGTAGGAACAGTTGAATCTGGTTCAATTGGGGAAACGGGGCACTGCTCCACCAACCTCAGCCTGCTCCCTGAGAAGTTTGGAGAATGGAGAATGGAGACAAAACCAGGAACAGCTGGTAAGGTTCTCCTGGCTTCCCAACCCAGTGGATTACTAAGAGGAGAAGGGAGAGGTGCAAGGAGCTTGATCTGGTGCAGCATCCGGTGGTGGAACCAATGCAACACTCTAACCACTATGTTTTGCACTGGGCCAAGCCCTCTGCTTGTTACCACTCCCTTCACATTCTTTGTAAGTGCCTGCAACCAGCTGTGTAGGGAAGCCAGGAGACCAATAGTACCTCAACAGCACGACCTCATGCTGGACACTGTGCCTGACATTGGCTTCAGCTCCCATCTATCATTGACTTCTCTGCTTTCTACCCCACCCATCCAAATGGGCACCAGCTGAGTAGGAATTTTGCTGGAAAAGTCTACAGACTTAAACATGGAACTGCAGAGTTGGAAGGGACCGGGTGGGGGCATGTGGTCCAACCTCCTTGCAATGCATGTATCCTTTGCCCAACATGGGGCTCAAAACCATGACTCCGAGATTAAGTGTTTCATGCTCCACTGACTGAGCTATTACAAAAGGTGAGAGCCAGTATGGGGTATAGTGGTTAGCTTGTTACACTCCAGCTGAGAAGATCCAGGTTCAAATTGCCACTCAGCCATGAAGCTCACTGTGTGAACTCTCAATCTAACCTACCTCACAGGGTTGTTGATAGGAAAAGCCAGGATAGGTGGGCTACACTGCCTTGAGATTTTCAGAGGAAAGAGGGATACAAATGTAATAAATATAATCAAGGGAACAAGGATTATACATGGGCACATATGAGTGTATTCATACACCTACACACATATGTCCCAAAACTACAGGACTAATTCAAAAGACCCAAGGAATCTTTGGGCTCAGGTTTCTCAAAGAACAGCCCTTCACACCACAGGAAGAACCTCTTTAGAAACCAAAGAAAGTTTCAATGACAATTTCTGCAATTGCAGAGAAGGTGGGGCAGTCTGTGGTTCAAATGACAAAATGTAAACAATGTTGTTTGGTATGCCCAAACCTGAAATAGCAGCTTGGATCCTACAGCACAAGATCCTAAGAAAAGCCCCATTGAATTCTGATCAAAGGCCCCTCTAGTCTACAATTTGCCTATGGGAAGCCCACAATGTGATTTGAGTGCCTGTAACAGACAGTGAGGTGGGGCACCACTGCCCACCAAAACTCTGGTTGCCTGCATTGCTGCTGCTTACCAAGGGCAAGGCACCAATAGGGTTGGCACAGTGCAAACGCACCAGCAGGTCCACGGGATTGACTCTGTTGGTCCATTTGCACCACACTGACCTTGATACTGCCCTCTTCATTCCCCCCTGCCTCCTGATAAGCAGCAGCAATATGCTTGACTGGAGGGCAGGTGGCACCCTACCATTCTGCCTGTTACTAATGAGCACAGCAAGCACTCTCATTACTCATGATCTCCCACCTTTGGGTCCCAAAAGCTAGTAGAGGCAATATACAGTCATCATAATTAGCAGCTGTTGATATCGTTATCTGCCATAAATTTGTCCAATCTTTTGGTAGATAGACTCCATAGTTTGTGCTGTTTGAAGAAGTACTGTACCCTCTCTCTTTGCCTGTCCTGAATCTCCTTGGCATGGTATTCAAATTATTCCTGGTCACTTCTTCATTTGCTTATCTCATATTGTAGTGCTAAGACGGGAAGGTTTTCTGGCTCTCCAGATGTTGTTTGACTGCAAGCCACCATTGGCCATGCTGACTGGGGCTGATGGGAGTTGTAGTCCAGCAACATTGGAGGGGCACAGGCTCCCTGCCTCTGTACAATACCTTTAATAGGAGAAAAGCTAAGTGAAGCAAAATCTTGACATTCCTGTTTCTGTTGCTTTTTGAGCATACTGAGATGCTGTAAACCAGGAGTAGATAACCTTTTTAGAAAAAAGAGGGAGGGAAAGTGTAATACCTGAAACAATATGCAGTGGTACCTCGGGTTAAATACTTAATTCATTCCAGAGGTCTGTTCTTCACCTGAAACTGTTCTTAACCTGAAGCACCACTTTAGCTAATGGGGCCTCCTGCTGCTGCCGCACCACCACCACACGATTTCTGTTCTCATCCTGAAGCAAAGTTCTTAACCCGAGGTACTATTTCTGGGTTATCAGAGTCTGTAACCTGAAGCGTATGTAACCTGAAGCATATGTAACCCGAGGTACCACTGTAATTGCACTTTTGACGTGCTTTCGAACTGCTAGGTTGGCAGGAGCAGGGACTGAGCAACGGGAGCTCACTCCGTCACGGGGATTTGAACCGCCGACCTTCTGACTGGCAGCCCAAGGCTCTGTGGTTTAACCCACAGTGCCACCCACGCCCCAACCTTTGTTGCAAAGTATAGTGCAAATGATTGCATATGTTGCATATAATTAACTATACCAAAGAAAAAAAGCTCACCCCAAGATTTCAGTAAGCATCAAGGTCAATACCTTTAGAACACCCAGTTCTGATTTCAAACACACAATATTGTAAAGGCTATGAAACAAACACCACTTTCTAGCTGATTGCTCACTGGCAGCCTATTAAGGTTGGGGCCTATGATAAACCTACAATCAGCCTAGGTAGGGAAGAAATTAGTGTTCTGCACCATGTAGAAGAAAGAAAGAGTGGTTTAGTTGTAATTTAAGCAATTTTTTATTTTTTGCACCCAGCAGCTTGAAAGCAAAATTTTGCAGGGCTCCCAATGTACCCTGTTCCTTTTACGTACCAATGCTGATTTACAAACTGGGGGGGGGGTCACTTATGGCATCAGAGAGAGAGAGAGAGGGGGGGGGGGACAGATCTGCATATAATTTGCATATGCTAATTCATCTGCATATGTTATTTTAATTTAAATAGAAATATAATGCAGCTCACTGTGGTGGGGAGGACTGCGACCAGCTATTTGTGAATGACTTCAAGGATGCTCCCTACTATAGAAAGGCAAATTTTACATCCAGTACCTTGCTCACTTTTGCCTCTGGCTCATAGCCCCTGGAAGCTTTGCAGAAGCAACTGTGGCCCTCAGTGTCAAACACTGAGCAGGCAGTAAACCACACCTTTCAAAGTTGGAGTTAACTCTTTATTAGCAAAAATACTATCTCCACAGACTTGGTGGAGTGCCAGGTCTAATGAGCAGAGCAGTTCATCTCCGGTAGGTCTTGCCCCAAGACTGAAAGCTCCTGCCTCCCCACAGTTGTCTAAGACCTTCTCTCTCCAGGGCTTTTCCCAAGCAATCAGAGACATGCAGCCAATCTCTTCTCTGCCCTTTTCATGCCTCTTCTGGTTTTGGGAGACAAGGGGGAGAGGAGAGAGCTTGTTTCAGCAGAAAGGGGAAGACACCTATGACTCTTCACCAGCCTGACTCCTCTCTGCCTATTGGCCTCCCTCCACCCCCCGCTTCAGCTTCTGCCTCTGATTCTGGACTTCTCTCTACCACAGACTCTCTTGGCTCACTGAGCCCTGTTACCCCTTCAACTTCCAACACCTCCTCTTCCCAGTCTTTCCCCTCTACTCCCTGTGGCCACTCACTGTTGTCCGACTACCACTCCCTGGGCTTCTTCCCTTGTTGGTTCCCCAACTGGTTCCTCCCACCAATCAGTCCATGACCCTCAGGCTGAAAAAAAGGTTACTCTATGTGGAGCGCTCTTGTTCCAGCACTCAGCTCTTCTGAGTGAAAAGCGCATCTGTACAGAGGAATCTGTGCATTTTATGATGGGTGATGATGAAAAACAGCTCCACACTTTGGATTCTACTGTAATTAGATAGTCATCAAAGAAAATGAGGGGAGAGCAGTCAATTGTTATGTTGCTCCTCCAAGGATATGGCGGAAAGCAGAGAAAAGGAACATATATATTAAAAGGCCACCTAAGCAGCAATTCTGTACATTAGTCTGGCATATTCCATCTGGAGAAGCATTAACATAGCCAAACTATCTTGCCAGTGAAAAGGAACAGATGAAAGGGGGGGGGGGGAGAACAGAAAATGTATATTCCTTTCTGACTCTCATCCACTAGACATGTTTTAATAAGGTACCATTTGATAATATTTCATATTTTGATCAATTAAAAGCTGCCCATGATTCTGACCCTCTTCTCATTTTAAATTGCATTAAGCAGACAATAATTCTGAGGAAAAAGACTGAAGCACATTGGCCTCTCTGCTGTTATCAAGCAAAATGACTTTTTTGTGATTAGAGTTGAATGAAAAATCACATGTAAACTGTCAGAAAGTTTGTCTTGAGTGAGAGGATAAGTAAAGCAAGCACACCATAGTGGTTTTATAGCACCATATTGCCTAAATAACCCATGTTGTTGGAGTGGTGTGATTTAGAAGTGCATTATTTGGTCACATACAAAGCAGAAAATATACCCCACACTGCCTACTTGACAGTGACCCAGCTGGACCCAGAAATACCCTGCTAAGGATGTAGTGCTCAGTGTGTCTAGAAGGACACAGCAGCAGATGAGAATTGTGCTTTTGTTTAAATCAAGGGCTCTGTGAAGAGGCTGCTAGGCAAGTGGTCAAGCAAGCTTGCCATACTTTGAAAAAACCCATTCAACTAGACTGATCCCTAATGTGTCCCTTTTAGGATTATCATGACAAGCTGCAGTTTGGTATTAGAGGATAAGAGAGCTTGTAACATCTGAAAGAAAAGCTTGTACATTTGATTCCCCGCCCTCTGTTACCTAGTTACTAATTGCAGCTGCTTTTTCTACTCTCATACATGTGCTGTGAAATTGACTGGACCAGGCCACAGCAAGCGGCTTCTACTGCAGTAAATTTTAGTCCTTATTGAGCAAAGAAACACTGAAAGAAATCAATATTCTTCAGTGGCATGGATCCAAGGAAGACTAGTCCTTCTAAATGCTTTGCAAGAGTATTGCAAATACTTCTAAAATAGTTCCAAATCTCCTCTGATAGAGGAAGTGTCCATCATGACCCATGACCTTTGCACCACAATGCATGCACATCTCTCACATAAAAGCTGGAAACTGCTTTTGGGTTTTCCAAAGGCCACAGAGCCCTAAAATAGCAAGTTCGAACAGATAGTAAATACAAAAATTAATACTGTGGACATTTGTGCCCACACCTGAAATAACAGGCAAGATGCATCGCACTGAACCAATCCAGCTCAGTCACTAGAGCATGGGACTCTTAATCTCAGAGTTGTGGATTCAAGCCCCACATTGGGTAAAAGATTCCTGCATTGCAGGGATTTGGGCTAGATCGCCCCTTCAACTCTACAATTTAATGATTCTGTGATAAAAGACCCTGGAAGACCCTGATATTGGGAAAGATCACAAGGAGAAGGGGACGACAGAGGACAAGATAGTTGGACAGTGTTCTCGAAGCTACTAACATGAGTTTGACCAAACTGCGGGAGGCGGTGGAAGACAGGAGTGCCTGGCGTGCTCGGGTCTATGGGGTCACGAAGAGTCGGACACGACTAAACGACCAAACAACAACAAATGATAAATGCATTAACTGGTACACAGGAAATCTGCAACAAATCTGCAGAGTGGGCAAATCAGAGGGTGGAGACAACAGCAACCTAGTGAACATGCACCTCTCCTCAGCTATGGACGAGCTTAGTCCTAGCTCAGAAACTGAGCTCAAATTCTGATTCCATTTGTATTTGTGTTGAGAGAGTCTTGACCACACACACGGGGGTCTCTCCCAGAGTTCTCCCAGAGTTCTGGGCATGTGGTCTTCACAAGATGGAGAGAAGTTCTGTGCCACATGCCCCAGCATGTGCAATCCTGAATTGCAGGTCAATTAATAAGGACAATGATAACTTGAAGAATTTCAACGGAAGATTGATGGGTTTTGGCCAGATGAGCTAAATGGTCTTGAAGATGCACAGGACATATCTCAGCTGCAGACCACATACTTCACATTTAGATGGTCCCAGGCTCAATCATCAGCATCTTTGGGTAGGGCTAGGAAATGCCTTCTTTTAAAAACCCTGTAAAACCACACGTGGTCAATGTGGACCAGCCTTCTCCAACCTAGTGTTTTCCAGGTTTTTTTGGCCAGCATTCCTATCAACGTTGCCCATTGGCCATGTAGGCTAGAAATTATGGGAGGTGTGGTCGAAAACACTGGGAGGGCACCACATTGGAGAAGGTTGACATAGACAATTCAGAGTGAGAGAAACTGAATTTTTGATGTGGCTTCTTATTTATCTGTTTACCTTAATTTAATTTCCATACCATCCTTTATCTGAGGATAACAGGGTGGGTTTACAATATAAAAACACAAAAATACACAACATAGTAATGAACAAAACCAATCCTTCTCCCCCCACCCCCAGTTTAAAAGGCCATAGACTGTATAATTAGTCAGAAGCCTGAGAGAAGAAGAAAGTTTGTGCCTGCCACCTAAAGATAAGTAATGAAGGCGCCAGGCAAGCCTCTCTGGGTTGAGCATTCCACATTTTTATGCCACTACACATGTAGACCTTTCAGTTCAGAAATAAAAGCTGTAGCAGGAGACTTCACTGAGTTCTACTAGACAGGGCTCCATCAAAAGGTAGAACCCAGCATGTCTGCCAGGCAACCTGACAGTTCTGATGACAGCTTTTTACCAGGGGTGGGAGTGGGGAGGGATGTCCAAAAAGATTCAACTGATGGAGAGGAAAGCAAATGAAAACTGGCAGGTTAAAGATTGCCCGAGATGAGAATGCACCATCTAGTGTGCTTTCTGCCATCTTTTCCATGTGCTAACCAAAAGATTTTCCCAGATACAGGTTACCCCCAAATGAACCTTCTCAGCGCAAGGTTTGCCACCTGAAAGGAATGTATTTTCCACACCTGGCACACACTGCAAACCTCAGAATCAAATATTTATTCTGACAGAAAACAATAGGCTTTAAAAATATATATATACTGTATCTTACAGCCATTCTGAGCGAGGAAAATATTATTTCTTTCTCTCAACACCTCAGGGAAGATGTACAGGTAGCACAATTATTAATGTGTATGGGTGGGTGGTCTAGGATAGCTGACATTCAGGAACAGATGAGACTACAACGCACAAGTTCTATTTTCACAGGGCAAAGAGAAGAAACAGATGAATATGGGAAGTCTCAATTCTTGCAGACTTGCACCACTGCAGGACTACAGTTGGGTAAACTGTAAGAAGACTAGAGCTCTGCTAGATCATTCCAAAGCTATAGTGGCAAAACAGAGCCTATGTTGTTCAGACACAATATGTCATGGAATACCAGTTCCTAGGGGACTACAGCTGTAGAGAGCTATTGCCCTGACTGTGGGCTTCTTTGGAGGATAGGAGAAGAGACATAGTTCAGTGATGGAGCAACTGTTAAATGTATTATTTTACGGGGAAAGACCCATGGTTCAGCAGTAGAGCATCTGCTTTGCATGCAGAATGTCCCAGGTTCAATCCATGGAATCTGCAGGTTGAGCTGGAAGAGACTCCCCATCTGAAACCCTAGGAAGTCACTGCCAGTCAGTGTAGACAAGACTGAGCTAGATGGACCAGTGGTCTCTCCTGAAATGGGAGATTCATGGAAACAGGATGCTGAATTACTAGGTGGCTGTTAGGTCCCATCAAGCACAATTCTTAAGTCAAGGACCACTGACAGTATTTCTTAGAGGAAGAAATGGAAGGGGGAAATGCATCTGGTTCATATTTTAATGAAATCTATCCAATTACACACATACCCAACCCATAATGCAGCTAGCCTTCAAAATTAGCACTTCTCCAAAATTTGGGATTCAATTCTCCAACCAAAATGCATATATTAAGTGAAATAGTGCATAAAAATGTATATGTTGGTGAAAATAGTGTGCATCCAATACATTGTATTGACTGAAATTACTACTTACAAAAGTGTGTATAAAATAGGGGCGATGTGCATGAACATGCTTGCAGATTTCCATGCAGCCTTTATAATGGAGAAAACCAAAACAATGCAGAAATTAGCCAAGCTAAATTTAAGATCGGGAAAATAAGATATGAAGAAAGATCAAAATCCACATATTCATCTATCACAAATCAGAGGTTGATAGGCCATGTACAATGTTGCTAAAGCTCCATTGATATCAGTGGGATTGAAGCAACTCAGTTGCACACAAGATCACAGTCCCTCTTCTTTACTGCCAGCCATTACTCACTGAACAGTTTCTTTCCCTCTCTGTTTTATGCCATCCCATCCCAACATCTGGTAGAGCTAATTTCAACTGCAGTGAGCCAATTAACATTTCCACTCAAATGACTGGAGGACCTTTGCTTGAAAAGGTGTTGACCCTTTCTTGAGACTAAGGTTTGTCATTTCTTCTCTCATTTCAATTCATTAGCTGCATGCACACTGGAGAATATAAATGGCTTCTGTGATGAGAACATATAAGTACGCATTTCATTACACCAGAAAAGACACTTTCAAATAAAAAAGGAACTTCAGTGTTTGTTTGGTTTAAAAAGAAAAGAAAAGAAAGCATGATTATTGTTTGATCAGCAAGCGTCAGTCATGGGTATATTAATTCACATTGATTCTATTTTGAAAAATAGCAATGAAAGGATTGGAAAAGAAATATTGTTCCAAAATACCCTACAGAAAACTCTGTAACTGCTCTCTGGCTCTAAATGTATTTGTCCAGATTTCTGGCCTGAGCAAGACTACCACAACAGATTATACTAATACTACATCAACTACATCTCTTACCAGTTCATGTCTGGGCTCAATTTTAAAGTGTAGCTGTTGACTTTTAAAGGCCTAAGCCAGCCTTTGGCAATCTGGGACCTTCCTGGTGTTTTAGACTACAGCCCCAATTATCCCAGTTAGCTAGCTGGGGCTGATGGGAGCTGTAATCTACAACAACTTGAGGCCATTGGGTTGGCAAAGGCTGCCCCAGACCCTTAATACAGCCTTCCCCAGTCTGTGTGCCCTCCGGATACTGTTGGACTGCAACTATCATCAACAACCAACCAACATGGGGCTGTGCTGGTGGGGGCTGATCAGAGCCGCAGTCCAAAACATCTGCAGTCCATTCATCTGGTTGGTGAATACCAGCCTAAGGGGCTCTTCAGGACCACATCAACCACAGTTTGATCCTTTGAGGAAGGGCCCTTCTTCAGACGAAGGCACAGATAAGCAATCCAGACAGTTCTTTAAGAATAATGCTGTCCCTCCAATACCCTGGTGGTACTCCTACAGTTCCAGGGAACAGATGTTGGATGGGGAGAGGACAGGACAGTGACTGGTTGGCTGGCCAGTAGCACCAGTAGCAGTCACCATAATGGCAAGAGTAGTGACACAAGGCATATATGAGAAGGAAAGGAGTGATTTGGGGCAATTCTTCTTCCGCCTGCCCCAGCTAGCAAGGGCACCCTGTCCTTCCCAAAACTGGTCCAGAGAGGGGAGTAAATTTATACAATATATAAGAGAACATTGTAGACATTTGAAAATGCTTGCAGGTTTGAGTTTAAATATTTTGTAATGCTAATTTTTGGAAGGTAAATTTTATAAGCATGAAAGAAGGTAAATTGGTTGATATAGAAATGCTAAGTTGTAAGTGAATATTTATGAAAGACAAGTAATGGGGGGGAGTTGAGGCTCAGTTTGAGCAAGACTATAGGTGATGTTATGATTTTAACAGATTGTGATTATGGTAAATATAACATAAACTCAATAAAAATTATTATTATATATATATATAAATTGGTCCAGAGAGTCACTGAATTGCTTCCCTCCCTGTGCTGCAGACAGGTTCATTCCAAAAGTGGCAGGGCACTAACTGCATAGCACCCTTGGATTCTGGGAACACTGTTTGCCAGTGGGCCAGTGTAAATACATACAGTAGCACTCTGTTCCCACAGTGGCTATCCAGAGGTCTGCAGAAAGCTCACGAGCAGGGATTAAGGGAAACAACCCTGTTGTTCCCCAGAAACAACTTCACTTTCTTCTTGGTATTCCTAAAGCAAGGCCCTCCATGCCTCTCTGCTTGGTCCTCTGAACTCTTCCCAAGCCACACCTGCTCCCGAATCACAAACTCCAGATCATGCTTCTTAATCTCAGCCCCCACTCCTCAATGTGTCTTTGAACTGTGACTATCCCTCTTTTATGTCTGGATGGGTGATAGAGTGGGGGTAGTGTGTGTATGTTGAAACTAGTGTATGTTACTCTACAAAATTAAGGATTGCTCCACCCAATTTTGCATCTGGATGCAGAAATCCTTTGGCATGTGGCCCCTAGAAGATGGCCCAGATGCAAATATAGTCCTTTGGCTGAAAGAAAGTTCCTGACCTCCGACCCAAAGCTATCATCATGAGACAGTTTGTCCCACCATGGAGGATTGGTCTATCAGTGAAATTCTGATCTAGGAGACACAAAGCAACTTCATGGTTCTAGTTTTAAAAACCCACTGCTGTCCCCGATACAGTGGTACCTCGGGTTACAGACGCTTCAGGTTACAGACTCCGCTAACCCAGAAATAGTACCTCGGGTTAAGAACTTTGCTTCAGGATGAGAACAGAAATCTTGCTCCGGCAGCGCGGCGGCAGCAGGAGGCCCCATTGGCTAAAGTGGTGCTTCAGGTTAAGAACAGTTTCAGGTTAAGAATCGACCTCTGGAATGAATTAAGTTCTTAACCCAAGTTACCACTGCATTATCAAAATTATTATTTTTCAACCAAATTACCGGTAAGAGAGACATGAAAGCCAGCACCACTTTATTTCTCCTCTGCCTCTTATGAAAGAAATGGATATTTCAGCTTGGTCTTGACAGTGTAATAAATGCAATTATTACGATTTACATATTAAAGCCATTATTATGATGTCTTCATTGCAAAATGCCTCCAACATGATGACTTTGAAAAGAATTCCCTTTGCAAATGTACTTATGTCAGATCCTGCCTAATCTGAAATCAAGCTGTGTCAGGGCTGTCAGTTTTAAGAATTCTCTGATGCTTCCCCAAATCTCATCTTAATCTCTTTTAAGAGGCACAGGAGTCCATGTAATTGAAAGCAACCAGCAGTTGTGGTGTCTTAATGTTTATGCAAGGCAAATAATAGAGTGGCAAAACTCCCCCTCCAGCCAACTTTTTTGAAAAGCCTTGCTAAATCTTCAGTCTCCATGACAGCCCGCCTAAGGCACCGTAGCCCATTACAATGTAATATTTTGCTAGTTTAAGGCCAAAAACTTTTTAAAAAATGTCATCAAAGGTGATAAGAACTGAAGCTTTCCTCTTTCTTTCTTTCTTTCTTTCTTTCTTTCTTTCAGATGGATCAGTATGCCTAAAGTAATCAGTGTCAGGAAATATAAGCTCATTTGTGAAGAGATGAGAGCTTAAAATAGCAATTTTTACACACACACACACACATCTGTGCATGTGTGCATGTGCAGTTAAAAGTAAATATGCCAATTTCATGACAGCTATCCTGTCAAAACAAAAAAAAAAAGTTCAGAGACTGTAAAGAACTTGTGGGGGACTAAGGGGCCAAGAAAAGTTTGTAGCAGATGTGGGTTTAGTTTCATAGGCCTAGCATTGCCAATCAGCAGCTAAGGATGCCAATTTTTCATTCTGGAGCAATAGTGATGCTTCTTGACTAGTTGCTAGAATTTTCATTGGGGAGGCCAACATTTTAAAGATTTAAAACATTAACCTGTCCCTTATGTCAGTGATTTTCAACCTTTTTTGAGTCCATGGCTCCCTTGACCAACCACATTGTTTTTGCGGCTCCCTTGTGTGAGCCACTTACACTGGGGTTCTGTTACAAGACCCCTTCAGAGAAGGGGTTGTTCCTTGCCCCTTATGTGATGGGGTGGGGCGTTTATACATTCAAACCCAAATTCCCCCAGGGCCCTAGCTTAGTGAAAAAATATCTGCTCTGCACACGGAAGGTCCATAGCTGTCAACGTTTCCCCCTTTTTTAAAGGGAAATTCTCTTATTCCGAATAGGATTCCTTGCAAGAAAAGGGAAAAGTTGACAGCTATGGGAAGGTCACATGTTCAATCCATGATATACAGGCAACTCTCAATTTACATGGGGGTTGCGTTCCAGGGCACCACACCAGTGAAATTGTGTATATTTGAAACACCACTGAAAAAGTCTGCAAATGGTGGGGGGAGGGTCTTAGGAATAATGGCCATGGGAGCTGCCACTGCTGCATCCCCACAGGTATGCACCCAAGAACTTGAAGCCTGACACAGTTGTCTCATTCTGACTAATGGCAGGACCTATTGGCATCTGCCCATCTTGAGAGACAATGGATTGCGCCTCTGAAGGTGAAGTCAAACTGCTGTATTAGTAGTGACCTTCCCAGAGTGTAAGCCTGGACAGTGCATATGGAGGCCCTGGGCTGCGCAGACGACGAGACACTTCCTCCCTTCTTGGCCTCACTGAGGTGGTCCAAAGGAAAGTAGAGCAACATGTTTGGCACCAGCTTAGCTGCAGAAGTTGCCAGAAGGAGGCACACAATGTGCCATCCGACTGTCTTAGAGACTCCATTCCAGATTTGTGTAGGTTCCGAAAGGTTTAGGATCAGAATTTTCCTTCTCCTAGCTGGGCTCCCTCCCCAGGTTGATGAGCCCCATCTGCCCCTCACTTCCCTCTACAGCATGGGAAAAAACACCCTCTTGACCATTGGACCCACTATTGGTCTCGTCCGCTCAAACTGCCAGAGCCTGTTTTGTATGCAGAGGGTAGACAAGTCCCTAACTCACGAAGGGTTTGAGACCCATCAGCTACCTTCACCTGGTAAACCCCTTATTGTTTTTCATTAAGTGATATGAATGTTTTGCTAAATAATTATCCTGTAATATTGGAAGCTGGGGTGTACGGGGTGTTAGGGGAGGCAGTACTTTTTGTGGGGGACACCTTGTGCTCCTTCTGGGGTAGTTTGTCCACCTTTGGTCCTCACCCGGCACTCAGTTCTCACCTGTGGCTCCTAGAAGCTGTCAGCATGTGACAGCAGTGGTAGAACCAACCATTCTCTTATCTCCAGTACTCTCCTTTCTTGGATGTGCCTCTCTAAGCATCCATGAAGATTTTGAACTGGATTTTATGGTTTGGACTTAAGTTTTCAGCCAACTTAAGATGTCAAACTAGGTTAAAAGGAAGCCCTTCAAAACCCTACTTTCTAACACTCCAGCAGTGCAATCTTATGCATCTCCACTCATAAGAAATCCTTGCCAAGTTCCCTTGCCTGGGAGTAAGTCTCTTTGAGTAGACAGGCAGAGGATTGCAGTGCAAACTAATATTTACTTAGCAGCAGTATTCTTGCATCTTGTTCAATAGAATTGTGTGTGGTGTGCTGCTTCAGATCTCCACAAACAACACAACTCAAACTGAACCTTCGACTGTAAAGCCAAAAGTTAATGAGATTTAAATTGGTAACAGCCAAAGCTTTCCTTTAAAGAAAACATTATCGATTTTAAAAGGGCAATTTAATGAAAAAGAATGAGATTCATCCGGATTTTGCATGAACTGTATTAGCGATTAATTTTAAATAAGGATATGCATCACAACAAAATACGCAGAAGTTATTTACATATTTCGGACCATTTAACTGCACGTTCTTAAAGTGCCTAATCACCCAGGAACCGTTTTCTTAATTGGATTTTGGGCACAAATGAAATCTAAGACCAGAAAAGCTACTGCAATGCAACACTCCGTACAACATATAGCTTCTTTCTTGAAGTTAATGGCTCACTTTCCACTCAGCCCTGGGACTCATAAACATGGGAAACCAAACCGTACTCCTTAGTTTGATAAA
Source organism: Podarcis liolepis (assembly GCF_965112155.1). Taxonomy (NCBI): domain Eukaryota; kingdom Metazoa; phylum Chordata; class Lepidosauria; order Squamata; family Lacertidae; genus Podarcis; species Podarcis liolepis. The sequence goes on from NC_139570.1 coordinate 9,963,778, forward strand.
TATCTGCCTGGTTGCATTAAGCAGAGACAGTAAATTAGATGCCAGAGCCTGACTGAGCACAGATATGATTCCCTGCCTAGCAAAAACCTGCAGCAAATGTGATTACATGGGACCAAAGCCAGAATTTGAACCCATGGCCACTAAAAAAAAAAAAGTTGAATTGATAAGTTGGCTCTAAGAGGAAAATGTCAATGGGTAAGTGATATTTCCTCCAACTGTTCTTCCTCCCATCTCTACTGCACTCCACCAGTTGCAGTTCTTGGCCTCATAAATGCAATCTATACATCACAATTAAGATTCATTCCTAGAGAATGCAATTTTCATTCCATTATTTTCACTTCATCCAAGCTTGTTGTTTCTCAGGGCAACAGAAATGAGCGTCATGACCACACTTCATTATGGGTGCCAAACATGGCAGAGTCAATGGGAATCTATGCTGTTTCTAGGCAAGACATGGAAGTTTTGGGTTGACATGACCCCAAGCCCAGGAAGCATGATGGTCTCTGACCCTAATCTGGACAAGAAGAAGTCAGCTGGATCAGTCAGGGCCAGAGGCAGAGATGCTAGATCCAAACTCAAGCCACTCATAATGACCACTGGGCCTGACTCAGAGCCTGGAACTGTCAAACTATCTGGGGTTGATGGGGGCTGTAGTCCAAAATATTTGGTCACTCGGTTGGAAAAGGGAGAGAGAGGGAGAGAGAGAGAGAGAGAGAGAGAGAGAGAGAGAGAGAGAGAGGGAATCATCTGCATTAAATCTTCTACTGGATTGGTTTGACTTAGGTCACATCCACACCTGAAGCAGTTGGTTTCCCCCAAAGAATCCTAAGAACATCTGTTTGCTAAGAACTTCTGTTTGTAACTCTGTGAGGGGCAAACTACTGTTCTCAGTATTCTTTGGAGGAAACCGTGATGGTTAAAGTGATATAAATGTGTTTTAAATGTGTTGTGTGTTGTGGATGTGACCTTGTTTGATTCATTCCCCATCGGCTTGTCCACACATGCACTTACACCACCTTATGACTTCACTCAAGTGTGTTATATATGTGCATGATCTATCGCAGGTTATTTCTATCATTTCACCTTGCCCCAAAGACAATGGAATTCAACACGGACAGGGTCAGACCCAGAAGCAGCAGGTGTCATCCTTGGGTAGCTGCTGAGGAAGCAGGAACCTAGTAGAGTCCTCCACTCCTCCTCCTTCCCACTCCTGTCAGTTTCAGGTAGCCACTATCTTTGTTTCTGAAAATGTCCCAGAACTCCTTTGCAGAAGGAAGAAATGGTTGCTACTTGGAGCTGCCAGCCCCACCAAGTCAATCCTACATAGGCTTCCCACAAACCTCAGGAGGACCACCATTGCTGAAATAGGGCTCACTACACTGTACTTTGTCAACACCCCCCTCAGCCCTGAGCAGAATACATGTTCTGCTATAAGCAATCAAATAATGTGCTCATGGCCAAGCCCAATTCCCTTTTTGTTCTTTGAATGCTCAAAGCAGAAACTCCACTTATTGTTAGCACGCTACATGAACAAGTAATCTCTTCTTCTTGGATCTATTTCTTTTCTCTTTTTTTCTTTAAATAAGATATTTGTAACATCCAAGTGGAAAAGATTATGTCACTTACTTCAAGGGAGATGAAATACATATGCTATTTGTAGGTAGCAAGATTAACATGCTAATGAAACTCCATGTCTGTTAAGGGTGCAATTTCAGCTGTGCTTTCCTTTTGTTAGATAAAAGCAATCCACTGAAGGTGTTGTCAACTGAGCTTGGTTAACACAGACACACCAGAAGGGCGGGGGAAGAAGGGGAACCAACTATGCTAATATGACATTTCTCCATCCTCCAAACAATGCGCTGTGACAGGTACCCTACAAGCCCTGAGTATTGGACTATTCTGACTAGTGTAATGTCACTGTCAGCTGCCTTTGCTGTCTTTTAACATACCAGGTGGAGAACATGCCTGGCCTTTGGTGTTCAACACAAAGAGTGTCATCTGGACAGGAGTCAGTTGCATGAAGGTTGTGATGCCATTTGTAACAGAATGTTGGCTTCCTCAAGCAGCAAATGGCACCAGGGCTTTAAAAAGGTAAAGGTAAAGGACCCCTGACAGTTAAGTCCAGTTGCGGACCACTCTGGGGTTGCGGCGCTCATCTCGTTTTACAGGCCAAGGGAGCTGGCGTTGTCCGCAGTTTTTCCGGGTCATGTGGCCAGCATGACTAAGCCGCTTCTGGTGCAACAGAACACCGAAACCAGAGCAGCGCATGGAAACACCGTTTACCTTCCCACCGGAGCGGTACCTATTTATCTACTTGCACTTTGATGTGCTTTCGAACTGCTAGGTTGGCAGGAGTTGGTACAGAGCAATGGGAGCTCACCCCGTCACGGGGATTCAAACAGCCAACCTTCCAATCAGCAAACCCAAGAGGCTCAGTGGTTTAGACCACAGTGCCACCCGAAATCCAGGGCTTTATTTTCCCATTAAATAAATCATATTATTTAACACGACTGCCCAGAGCAGTGGTCCCCAAATTGCCTGCCCCCATGAACCACCTAAAAATTGCTGAAGTATTTGGCAGAAACACAACATGGGTTTTTTTCCACCTGTTGTAGCAACTGTAATAATAGAATTATAGAGTTGGAAGGGACCCTGAGGATCATCTATTCCAACCCCCTACAATGCAGGAAGATGGAGCTGTCCCATATGGGGATCAAACCTGCAACCTTGGCATTATCAGCACCATGCTCTAACCCACTGGATTTCAACCAGTGTGCCATGGTACCCTGGGGCACCTTGAAGGATACTCAGGGGAGCCACAGGCAACACTGGCCTCTGTCCCTTTTTCCTGAGGCAGCCTCAGAGTAATCAAGCAAGTGGGTCAGAGAGCCCAGCCAGCTAGTCCTCCAGCCCTTGCTGTTGGGAATAGACAGACAAGTGGGAGACCAGGCAGGCAGGCACTGTGCTGGCTTTTCTTGTGCTTGCTGTGTGCAAGGCCTGCCTGGGAGTCGAGTGCCTGAGAAACCAGAAGCCTTTCTCTTGGGCATTGTCGGTCAATTGGTGTCAAAGAAAGATAGAAAGATAGAATTTTTTTTATGTATGCTACGACAGCAGCAAGAATACTCATAGCAAAGTATTGGAAGACACAAGAGCTACCCACTCTGGAAGAGTGGCAGATGAAAGTGATGGACTATATGACACTGGCTGAGATGACTGGCAGAATCCGCGACCAGGGGAAGGAGACGACGGAAGAAGAATGGAAGAAATTTAAATCTATCTTAAGGACTATTATAAACTTGATGAATGTTAGAATGTTGAGGTTTTGAGAAAGAAAGGGTTACAGCGATATAAGATTAGATTGAAGGAAAGATTAAGAAGATATATGTTTCACAGAACTATTTGGAAGTTGCTGGAAAATTTTGGACATTGGGATGCAGAAAGCGGAGGTATGGGGGAGTCCGAGAAACAAGGTTTATGAAAAAAAAGGTCATGAAACTATACGTGTTTGTATGTCTTTTTATATGTTTGTATTGTTTTAAAATTTTTTGTAAAACCAATAAAAATTTATATATATATATAAAAAAAGGGAGTCGAGTGCCTGTTGCCGAAGGGGAGCCTTTCCACCATGCAGGCCCAGCAGCACCCGCTGCTGCCACTGCTGCCTCCCAAGGTAAGGTGCTGGCCAGTAAGACCTTTGGCCAGTCTTCATTGGGCCGCTAAGACTGCAAGCATCGTCTTCCCAGGCCCCTATGGGGCAGTGTGAGGAGGCACCTCTCTTTGGGGCTGGGGGTGGGGTAGCTCAAGAACCAGAGGCAGCAGCGGCTGCCCGGAGGACTCCCACAAAGAGGGGAGAGGAGAGGAGTCTGAGGGAACCTTCCACAAGGAAGGATTTCAAAAAAGAGTGAGAGGCTTCTATCTCTGCAGGCAAGGGGTGACATAACTGGGTTCCTGAGCCCCACAGTAGTGATGCAGAAGTAAGGTAGTTGGTCAAGGGGGCCATGGACTCAGAAAGGTTGAAAACCTGTGCTCTAACCAACAGAGCTATCTTGTATTGTTGTATGGTTTTTAATTGTATTTTTACTGCTTCTTTTATTTCTTATGTTGCATTTTATTGCATTAGAATTTGAATTCTAAAAGATTCAAAATTTAACTGTGCTTCACAGACATACCAGGATTTCAGGAAAGTGTCTCTTTCTGCCCTGCCTGGAGATATTCTGTATACAAAACAAATGCTCTATCACTGAGCTCAGGGGCAGAAGAAGGGGGTGTGATGGGGGTGGGTTGCTCCGGGTGTCACCACTGAGGGGGGTGACAAAATGCCGGGCGGCACTCACCGCAGGGCCTGCAGCGCATCTGAGCCATGCATCTCTCCTGGGAGTGACGTGGTGGCTTGGGTGCCCACTGCCTCCCCGCTAGCTGTAGGGCGGCTGTGTGGAAGGAGGCAGGCAGACTCCTTGGAGACCCCATGGAGCGCCTGCCCTGGCTGGCTCCGCCCCATGGGCAGCTGACTCCGCCCCCGCAGGCAGCTGTCCCTTCCCCTGGGCACAGGGCACACGTGCCACCCCAGGTGCCCAATCAGCTCGCTCCGCCACTGACTGAGCTATAGGTCTTGCTCTGTTAAAAGAACCAGCAACTATGTCTGTCTATCTATATCTGAACTTTCACATTTCTCTAAAAGAGCAGAAGTAACGTAAAATTTTAATGACAACAGAAATAATTGCCAGCTGCTCTAGGTAGAATTTGCTGTGTTTGCACTCTAACTCTGATACCCTTGCCCAATGGGACAAACATCTCATGGAATATAAAGTGTACAGCATGCCAATCAACATTCAATCTGATCCTTTTTTTCCTGAGCGATCTACCACATTTCTTCACCTTTCACAGCCATGCAGAGGATACCAGGCCCAATCTGTATATGCCATTTTACAAAAAATCAAAAGTTTGTGTGTGTGTGTGTGTGTGTGTCTTGGTAACAAGAAATTAATAAGCCTCATCAAATTGGTTTTACTGCCCTATTATAATCGCATCCTGCAGTCATTTGTGTCAGCTACGGTAACTTCATAGAAGAGAAGCGGAACTAAATTCCTCCCGTTAGTGTTTCATTGAGAGTTCTTTTTCTGTGGCTGAACACTTTTGGCTGACCTTTATAATGTCCACAGAAAAATTTGGTCATATTGGCAACAGCAGAGCAAGTTCTGAGCTGCACAATTCAACTTCTGCTTAAACATTAGCTGATGAAATTAGTAAGGGTTTAGATTAGAGACAGGCACAAAGGACCACTTAAAATTATCCACCCTATTGCTAGGTGGTGAAATGGATCAGGAACCCACCAAATATCTCCAAGGGGAGGAAAAATTATCCAAGAACTTATCATGGGTGGTGCTTGCCATTGGCAGCGATTGTAGCACAGTTCCTTTCCTTTCCTTTCCTTTCCTTTCCTTTCCTTTCCTTTCCTTTCCTTTCCTTTCCTTTCCTTTCCTTTCCTTTCCTTTCCTTTCCTTTCCCTTCCCAGAGTGGCAACAGTATTGGCTCTCTTGCCAGCCTGGCAGCCACTTGTTGTGAACAGCTCTGTGATCTTCAGATGAAGGGTGGCATACAAATTAAAGAAATAATAATAATAGTTTTGAACCCTACATAATGCCCTGGACCTAGCGATCATCCAAAGCACTGTGGGAAGAAAATGACAGCCTTACATGCATGCCCTGCCAACAGCTGTATGTAAAGCTACACGTAGGAATATAGGAAACTGCCTTCTTTTGACTCAGGTCATTGGTCCATCTTGCTAAGCATTGTCTGCAAGGTCTGGCGGTGACTTTCCAGGATACCAGGCAGGGTTCTCCATTCCTGGATTTCTCCATTCCAGGGTTCTCAAACCAGAAAACTTTCTTGTGCAAAGCAGGTGCTGTACCTCTTTGACACAACACTTTATAGGTCAGGGAAACCTATCCTATTCCACTATGAAATCACCAAAAATGCCCTTCTTCACTTCCTTCTAATAGACCCATGAAATAATAGGGGGAGGGTTTTCCACTCAGTGCTAGAATTGGTCAAGCTTCCTTCCTCCTAACGCTACATCATAGGATGTGATGTGGAAGAAGGGGCAAACTCCTCCACTGATTTTCCTCAGAGGAGGTTTGCACAATAAGAAAACTGTCCCGCTGAATTTCTAGGACTATCTAGCAGAAGAGACAAAAAATTACTAATGAGTAGGCAGCTCTCCTTTGGTCAGGAAGAATAAACAGGATGCTTTGATTTGAGAACAGGGGAAGATTTGTGAAGAGGATAAGTGATATTGAAGGGCACGGGCAGGAAATGGAGTTTTCTTTTTCTTTCTTTTTAAAAAAGGCGAACTTGATGTTCTGCAAGATGGAGAGAAAAGACTGAAAGAGCCATTGCCATAGGCTGCTTGCCAAAGGGCTGTTTCAATGTCATTGCACAGGAAAAAAATAAATAAGACACCAGTCGTGACTGATTAAAGTTTAATTGACTTCTGCTTGCCTCGGCTCCGTTAAATCCCACAATAGCCATTAAGCATTGCTGGAAGCCAATAGAAAGGACTTGCCCCTAACGGGTTTATTTGTTATTCCTAGATTTTTCGAAGCGGCTCCCATTTAAGCATGCAGCACTTAAACTTTCACAAAAGAGGATTCACCCCTGCAGTTCAGCCAAACCCTGATCACTGGCTAATTCGAGGAAAGCTGCTGGCTTGCACTTCGGAGCTATGCCCACTGCTTCGGATCACAGTTAGCAGCCTTATACCAGGTCCAGGACATTGGCCTATCTACCTCAGTGTTGTCTGTTCTGAATGACAGAAGGTCTCCACCAAACAGTCTACCATTCTTAAAGCGGCTGTGGGAGTCACTTTAAGAATGGTGACCTCCAGAGCTATGCAAAGCACAATGCACTCCTCCTGTTCCTAAGATTACCACCCCACCCCACCCCTGCTAGTTTCACTCCACAAAATTTCACCAAAATGAATGGGCCTTTTTTATGGGGGCATGAAAATACACTCCTCCCATTTCAGCTCAGTCCTAAAGCTGTAGTGCACAAAGAGTGCTTTCCAAAAACAGTTCACGAAGACCTCCCATATCAAAGAAAATCACACAAAGCAACATCAAGAGCATTTACACCTATACGCACTCTGGGGTAGCACCGTTGGTAGAGTACAAGACTCTTAATCTCAGGGCCATGCGTTCAATCCCTGCATTGGGCAAAAGATTCCTGCATTGCAGGGTGTTGGAATACCCTCATGGTGACTTCTGACTCTACAATTCTATGATTCTGTAATTTGGTTACATCTCCCACAAATATACAATCCAAAACACACAAATAAACACTCACTAAAGGACGTGGGTGGTGCCGTGGGTTAAACCACAGAGCCTAGCTCTTGTCGATTGGAAGGTTGGCGGTTCGAATCCCCGCGGTGGGGTGAGCTCCCGTTGCTCTGCCCCAGCTCCTGCCCACCTAGCAGTTCAAAAGCACGTCAAAGTGCAAGTAGATAAATAGGTACCACTCTGGCAGGAAGGTAAACGGCGTTTCCATGCGCTGCTCTGGTTCACCAGAAGCAGCTTAGTCATGCTGGCCACATGACCTGGAAGCTGTACACTGGCTCCCTCGGCCTATAAAGTGAGATGAGCGCTGCAACCCCAGAGTCGTCCATGACTGGACCTAACGGTCAGGGGTCCCTTTACCTTTTAAAGCCATGAGGGAACCAATGCTGAGGTTATCAACCAGTCAAGCATAAAGAAAAGAACGAAATAATTCAGTCAGCCTATAATATCACTTGATAAAGCCACATGAGTTGATGTAGGAAGCTAAGCATGCTCTTTGACCAAAACGTATTTTTAAAAACAGTGGACAAAGAGTGTTCAACCATTGTTTGGGGGCAAAATAAATGCCCAGTCATATAACACAATGAGGCATAGGTGAATTCCCCAAGACTCTGGGTGCTCGGGTTTCCAAATTTTTATTTTTATTTTGCTGTGGGTGCCTGTGGTTGCCCCCAGCTCTGCATACCTCACCGCAATAGCAGCTGCCATAGCCCCTTCCCACTGCCCTTGCCCTGATGCTCACCTCTGATGCCCTGCTTCACCTCTGATGCTCTGGTGCTGTGGTGGTGACTGGACCAGGGGCTGGGTCTCCTCCACAAGGCCCCATGGTGGAGGCCCAGGCCCCGGTCCAATCGCTGCAGCGGGACTGGAGCACTGCGCACCACGGCATCAAGACAATGTTACATGATGTCGTCACATCATGTTGTGATGTCATCACATTGCGGTGCAATGTGCGTGTGCTGGGAACCCACAATGTGGGGCCCAAGTCAGCACCCCTGCAATGAAGGGGGCTTGGGCAAGTCTCTTTCTGTCTCCCTCTCTGAAGATCAAATGGGATAACCTTTCAGGACCCAGTGGGGCCAGGCTCCAGGATATCAAGGTTTGTTGCATTTCCTGACTCCTACACTCTTATTAGGTGTGTGTCAGAATGCTGTCAGCGCCTCCCTGCTGGTTGCCCAGGAAAGTATAAAGACAAGAAAAAGTTTCTTGCTGTTCTTTTTAAATTTCAAACTTTACAGAGAGAGGCTATAGAACCCAGTCTCTTGGATAATGGCGTTGTCCCAAGTGAATCTCCACTCCCCTATCTCTACTTCCTCATTCATCATCATCATCACCTCCTCTACGGGTGCCTCTAAGTGTCCTCTGTCTTTGAGCCCTTTTCTCTCCTACTTTTAAGGCTCGCCAGGTTCTGGGAGATGGTGGGTCTGGAATGCTTTCTAGTGACAACGTGTCAGCCAGCTGCTGCTCCGGCTCTGCCTGCTCCTCCTCTCCCATTATTTCCCAACGTTTCCCCTCATCTGCCTCTGAGCTGTGACTTCCCACAAACCACTGTTGTAAATCTATACAGACATACCTCGGATTACAGACGCTTCAGGTTGCGTTTTTTCGGGTTACGGACTGCCAAAACCCGGAAGTACCAGAACGGGTTACTTCCAGGTTTCGGTGGTCATGCATGCGCAGAAGCGCTAAATTGTGCTATGTGCATGTGCGGAAGCACCAAATTGCAACCCACATATGTGCAGATGCACTGCTGCGGGTTGCGAATGCTGTGGGTTGGAAACGTGCATCCTGCACGGATCACGTTCGCAACCCAAGCATCCACTGTACTGTCTTCCTCCTCCCTGGAAGGGTCAAGATGGGGAGGCAGTCTCCACCACTTCTCCTCTCCTGACCAGCCCTTGACATCACCCCTGTCTCCAGTGTCTTCCTCCTCTGCCCAGTCCCTGACAGTGTGTCTGTACCAGGCCTGTGCAGAGCTTGTCTGAGGCTCAGGATGGGAGTTTTGTTAGAATAAAGTTCTAAACTCAAACAGAAAAGCAGACAGTCCCTGGCAGGGCCCCCTAGCCAACTTAGCCCTCTGAGGACCAGTGCAAGTGTACCCAGCTGCCTCTTCCCTCTGTGCCACATCCAACAGGGGTAGTCTACGTGGCTCTAACATGAAAAAGAGGCATACAAATAAACTCATGATGGCGACGATGGACATGGTGCCCTGCAGATGTTGCTTGATTTCCATCATCCTTGACAGTTGGCGATGTTGGCTGATTGAAGTTCAGCAACATTTACTGGGCACCACTTTGGCTATCCCTGACATACACACACACCCCTTTTCTTTTTAAGGGAGGAACGTATCTTTCCTGCCTACTACTAATCCTTGCCTGATTCCGCTGGGCAAAACTGCTTTGATAATAAAAGCACAAGCATCCTTTCCACAACATCCTGAAGGTCAAGTGACTCAGGATTCAAAAATCCTGCTCTGAAAGTTGAACTAAAGCTTTCTGGCAGGTCGTCATGATGTGGAAACAATTCTATTTAATACTTCATTGAAGTAGCGGGGCACTGCCGTATTACCCCTGGCAAAGGTCTTCCATATTGGTGGAGTAGAAAGGGAGGGAAGCAGCCTACCACTTTCTCTAGGTAGGCAGAGCTTAAGTAACAGGGCCTGAGTGAAGTGCTATGGAGCTGAGAGAGAAGCTAGCGATAGGTCCAAAAAACAAGTCTCTTGCATAACAGCCATTGGGGGATGGCTGTGGGGAGATAGTAACCCGAGGCAAATTGGGCCTGAACCAATTTTAGCTGCCCCCTGGAGGTTTGACATCATCTTCATGGCATTCATTGAAAACTTGTCCATGGTTTCAGTAAAAAAGAAACAGATTTACAGAAGTGTGTGAGAGGGAAGCCTAGTCCTTAATGTTACATCAGTTATTGATTTAGATTAGGGGTAGGGAATCTCAGACCTCTGAATCTGGTGCTCAGGAGTTTCCCCAGGCCACCCCCCTTCTTGGCCACTCCACTCAAAAACCCTTCTTCACACCCTCCCTGGGTGTTTTTGCCTCGCTGCAAAGTGTCTTTAAACACTGCTTATGCCCCTTGGTTGCCTGGATGGAGGATGGGGGTGGTGTGTAGAAACTAGTACAAAATTGAAAATGTACATTCATTGTTCCACCCACTTTGCCTCTGGCCTTGCCTGACACTGGCATGGTTGCCCAGACTAGAAGACTGCCCAATGGAAATGTTGCCCTCACTCTGAAAAAAGCTTCATTATCCCTGTTTTATATCATGGCATGTGTCCGGGCTGGGTGATGGGCAACAGACTGGAGCAGGTCAGGAGACAGGAGCCAATAATCAAGGTTAAAGGATTAGGGTCAGGATTAGGGTGCAAGACCAAGAATACTAGACATGCCACAGCTGAAGTAGAACTTGTTTGCTCACCATGGAGACAAGAAGCCCTTTTATACTCCCTTCCTGCCCAAAAGGATCAAATTTCCAGCTTCATGGATAAAGCCAAGCTTCACCAGAGCCAAGAAGGACCCTCAATAAGAAGCTATAGTTGTGCACTTCACTTCACTTCACTTCACAAAGGGCAGGAGTCAGTAGACAATGACCCAGTTATTCACTTTGGGTTTCTAAAGCATTTACAGCATGGGTGAGAAACCTTTTTGGCCCAGCAGACCAGATCTCCATGCTCACTCCAGGAGCAAACTTTGACAAGTAGGTAGGGTTACCCACCTGTCAACCATCTGATGGCTTCATGCTGCTGAGTGACTGACAGGTGGGTGGTCTTGCCTTCAGGCATGTGGGGAAATGGTGACCAAGCAGTCTTGAAGTCCCTGTGTGTCAGTGAATTATATTCAGGAAAACTGTTCTGCAACTATGTGTACATAAGACAAAATTGTATACAAAAATGTGTGTACTAGAGAAGATTCGCACTAAGATGCTAATGAATTTTCACAAGTTGTGGGGTGTGTTTTTTAAGGACACTGATGTAGAAAACAGGAACTTAACATTGGGAAAATACGAACTGAGAGAATCTGTAATTGAGAGAGAAAGGAAGGGAGAAGATTGAGTTGTATAATGGCATGGCACAATAGTTGGGGTAGACAAAGGTGGGCCACTTGTGAATGGTCTGAATTTTCTTTTTGTGCATTGCTGTACGGACAAAAACCTAGCCAAGCAATGCACATTTAAGGGACGGTGAAAATCACTGCAAAGAGCTTATGCAGCAAGTCAGCAAAAATGGCTCTCTGTGAATGTGGTGGAGGGGAAGGGGGGCAGAAAAGAGGTCAGATACAGTCTGGGTCAGAGCTGGTGGTGTTGCGGCTTTTCAATTTGGTTTTAAATGACCTAAAGAAAGACTGTCTTTGTAGAGAGTGGGAAAATGCTGACACCATGAAAGGGCAGGTGTCATGAATACAAAGGAGATTGCACACTGGAGTCTAGATTGCTGAAGGAGGTAGATTATGTGGCATCGGCTGCTATTTCAATAATATCCAAAACCTAAAATAGAGAGGCTAAAGTACCCCAATCTACTACAGTTTAATAGCTCTTTGGCCAAGGCTGAAACTATACACAAGGATGCTGGCACAAATGGAATCCTTCAGTCGAGAGACAATGGAGTGAGCCCCCTAGGGTGAAGTAAAACTGCTGCATTAGCAGCACCAAAGTGCAAGCTTGGGCAGCATGTATGGAGATCCTTGGCAGCCCAGATAATGACCCCCCTCTTGGCCTTGCTGATGTAGTCCAAAGGAAAGCAAAGCAAAATGTTTGGCACCAGCTTGGCTGCAGGAGTTGCCAGACAATATCATACAAGGTGCCATCCAACTGCCTTAGGGACTCCACTCCGGATTTGTGTAGATATCCCACAAGACAACGGAGGTTTAGGATAAGAGATTTCCTTCTCCTAGATGGGCTACCTTCCCAAGTTAACGAGCCCCATCTGACCTTCACTTCCCTTTACAGAATGTGCAGAAACTGCCTTCTTGACCATTGGACCCACTATTGGTCTCATCTACTCAATCCGCCAGATCTCCACCAATGCCTTTCAAGGACAGGAAGAGGGAAATGTATGCTATGATTAAACCGCATCACATGGTGCTGTATTGCTTGACAATTAACAGCACAACCCTGCAAGGGTCTCAGAAGCCCAATTTTGGAACAAGATGGAGACAGAATAAAATTGCAGAGCTTTGAAAAATTGAAAAACAGAGTGCGAGATTGGCTCCATTATTACCAAATAATGGAGGCATACAATTTGGACAAAAAAGTTGGTTTCCAGGTGGAAAAATCAAAATTGGAAACAGAATTGTTAGATCCAAAAATCAAGAATTTGTCAAGAATGTATAACTTGTTGTTGAAATGGAATACTCAGGATGAAATGGTGAAATCAGCTATGATTAAATGGGCACAAGATGTTGGACATAACATAATGATGGCTGACTGGGAACAGTTATGGACCACAGGTATGAAATTCACGGCATGTAATGCCTTAAGAGAAAACTTAATGAAAATGATTTATAGGTGGTACATGACACCAGTCATGCTTGCAAAAATCTACCATTTGCCCGATAATAAATGTTGGAAATGTAATGAGACTGAAGGTACATTCTTTCACCTTTGGTGGACATGCCCAAGGATTAAGACATTCTGGGAGATGATTTATAACGAAATGAAAAAGGTATTCAAATATACCTTCCTGAAGAAACCAGAGGCCTTTCTCCTGGGCATGGTCGGCCAATTGGTGCCAAAGAAGGATAGAACTTTTTTTTATGTATGCAGCAACAGCAGCAAGAATACTCATCGCGAAGTATTGGAAGACACAAGATTTACCCACCCAGGAAGAATGGCAGATGAAGTTGATGGACTATATGGAACTGGCGGAAATGACTGGCAGAATCTGAGACCAGGGAGAAGAGTCGGTGGAAGAAGACTGGAAAAAGTTTAAAGACTATTTACAGAAATGCTGCAAAATTAATGAATGTTAGAAAAATGGTGGAATGAAGTTATATGGCTTTAGTAGAAATGTTATAAGGAATTAAGTATAAATAGATTAATAGAATATTAAAGGGAAAAAATAAGGTTAGAATGTTAAGATAATTATAGGATAGAAAACAGAGGAAGATGGAAAGGAATTGCTGAAATAATTAACAGAAGTGGAATACAAAAAGGGAGGTGTGAGGAGGTCATTGAAATAAGTGAATGAAAGATAAGATATTGAAATTATTTGATGTGTTTTAAATTGCTTTTCTTTTGTTTTGTTAGTTTAATGTGTTAGTGTTTTGTGTTAGTGTTAGTGTTATGTAGTGTTTTTGCATTGTATTGTATTGTCTATTCTTTTTTTTGGTTTTTTGTAGTGTTTAAATTGTTGGAAAAGCAATAAATATTATTTTTTAAAAAAACAATCAGAATCCCATTCCACAGTACCTTGGAGCAAGGCTTATAGTGGGCCTGACTCTGTCCCTGTCAAGATACAAAAGGCAACCACTAGCTGCACTTTCTGGAAACCATGACATTTTTGTTCTGACATTTTTCCCCCTAGTTGGATGAATAGGTCTCTGCCATGGGTGACTAGTTTGTATTGTTTCTTAAAACCACTCTGCTGTTATTTTTCTGTGCTGCTTTTAACTGACTCCAGCTGTTGTTATTGTGTTTTGTACATTGATTTGGAAGGTGATGATAGATGATAGATAGATGATAGATAGATAGATAGATAGATAGATAGATAGATAGATAGATAGATAGATGATAGATGATAGATAGATGATAGATACATAGATAGATAGATAGATAGATAGATAGATAGATGATAGATAGATAGATTGATAGATTGATAGATTGATAGATTGATAGATTGATAGATTGATAGATTGATAGATTGATAGATTGATAGATTGATAGATTGATAGATAGATAGATGATAGATGATAGATGATAGATATAGATAGATAGATAGATAGATAGATAGATGATAGATAGATATAGATAGATAACAAGTCTACTCAGAAGTAAGTCCTATTGAGTTCAATGTGGCTAGTATAAGACTGTAGCCTGAGAGAAAACTCAACAAGAATATGCATTTTAAAGTAGTGGCCTTAAGTCTCCAGCAACATTTATGGGTTGGATATCTTAAGCCACTGACCCCATGCTAAAAGTATGGCCAACCCTACTGCATTACTTATTTTAATATTGGTGTAGAGATTCATATCAACTTCACAAACATGTTGAAGCAAAATGGGGGAAAAAGAACCATCATCACCACTGACTTTATCACATTTTGAGGTTCAGTGACAGAGTTGCATTGTACAATCCCAATCACAATTGGCTCCAAGACAACATGTTTATCTTGCTTTATTTCAACGTGTGTCTAGCAAAAGATGATGACAAATTTGCTGGGGAAATGTCAAAGGATTCTGCTTTCCATGAAACTAGTCATATGTATAACAGAATGAGAAGCAGCAGGTCACAATCTAAGGTTGCATGGCAGAAGATAATTATGCAAGTATCCTACCACCAGAAGAGGGAGAAGTGATAGCCATTTATACTACTATTGTTACATATCCTCAAAGGAATTGAGGACAAAAAAAGTTCTGGCACTAGATCAAATAAAATCCCTAGCAAAAATCGAAGGCATTCTTGCACTGGACCACTCTGCCTATATAAGTTCCGCAGACAGAACAGCAAGCAACTCTATCAGAACACTACTCTATTAGAAGTACTACCATTATAATCAGTGAAACTAATTAGACCCCAGGTGTGAATACACCCAAGATCAAGAAAAAGTGCCCTCCCACCAGTCTCACCCCTTAATGCAATCCATCTAAGGTTTGTTAAACTGAAGTTCCCTGTTACACCCTTACCAGGAAGCTGTGATTCAAGCTCTAACTAGAAACAAAGCTGGTAAACTATGGTTTCATCCTAGTTTGCAAACCAGAGTTGTAGTCAGAGCACAAACAACAATTTCCCAGTTATGTATGAGTCGGGCCTAAGTCTTGCTGAAAACTTAATTTGGCAATTCACACATACATGTTTGGCAATTCACACATGCACACCCATGCATGTTGAAAGAGTCCATACAGCAGCCAAATATATTAGGAATGCTTCTCCACTGTTCACACAGATAAGGTCTTCTAGAGCACAGTGATGTATGGGCGGGGGGAGAGACTATGGCTCAATGAAGACCTAGAGATGCTCTTTGGTTGGTGGCAAGGAAAAATGCCAAAAATAATACATTGTTCTCAAAAATCTCCAATAGGAAAAAAATATTTTGCCCAGTTAACTAGGGAAGCTCAATGTGTGAGGTCTGAGCTGGTTGCTTCAAATTCAGAATGCATGGCTCTTACAAGCCACTCTTGAGTTTTGTCTTTTTCTATGCTGGGAGAAGAGGGGAACTTTGGAAGGAACTCACAGGGGCATATTTACTTTGCTGCTTATTTTGTGATTTTGAATTTCTGCTGGGTTATCTTTGGTACTTGCCCCAAACCTGGAACTTGGCATCCACGAATTCTCCTTTTATATATCTCACCCCCCACAACCAACATGCTCTACATATGCATGGAGCACTCTTTCCCACACTGAATGTGAAGGTTGTTGGAAAATGTTTTCACAGTGTGTGACTGTGGTGTGGAAGCCAAACTTGGCAACCTCTGACACAGATGCTATCAATGTTTGTGTGGTGGGGGGTTGTGTAAACCTCCCTAAAGTCTGACATATGTCATTACAGCCAAATTGAACTTCTCCAATGTTCCTTAGAAGTTCACCAGTCGGTGACCTCCAATTTCAACCCTATTTGTCCAAATGGATTCCAGTATCACCTCTGCAATATTCAAAATGTGCTCTCCTCCACTCCACAGTATATTCAGCTCATTTTCAGCTGCAATCCTATATGCACTTCCTTGGGACTAAGCTCCAGGGAATCATTAGGACATGCTTCCATGTTAATGTGCTTAGAATCACACAATTATCCACCCACTTTTATCACCTCCTCAACTCCATCAGATGATGCTGGCACTTCTAAACTCACCTGAAATCTGATTGCCCTTTAGGTGAAACTCAACAGCAGCACTATCCTGCTGCCCACAGGAGCCCCATCTGCTTGCAAATATTTTGGTGCAGAAACTCAGCCCTTCCAGTGTACACAGCAACAGAAAAACCTTGTTATCTCCCTGTTAAAAGATAATGACCTTCGAAAGATTGCCTCTGGTTCCAAACACTCTCGTGTTTCACATTACCCAACGGTAAGCGCCTCTGCTATATGACTCCATGCCGTCATGGGACCAAGCATGAGACAGACTTCCTCCAGGTAGCAGAGATTCAAACAGATGGCTAAACCATGGCTCTTTCAGAAGCAACATTCCATGGGGTTTCCTCTAGCCAATCTCACCGTCTCGGAGGAGAGCGGGCCGATACACCTGACACATCTGTGCTCAAAGACCCCCTGCCTTTAAAACGACTTTTCAGAGTGTTTATTGGAAACAACAACATTAAGATAATGGCAAGGCTGACAGTGAAAAATGCTCCGGGGAGGGAAAATAAATGAAATCAATTAGTATTATAAATACAGGCCGAGTTCTTGGTGTCCTGCACGTCAGTTCTTTAGACCAAACATTCTCAGACTTAGCAGAGAACAGCAAGCAGATTTGGGATGTGATCTTAGTAATGAAAGCAAGTGGGGTTTTTTTGGGGGGGGGGTACAGACAGTCTGCTGCTAATTCTTCCCATGGTTTTTGTACTTTACATAAGGGGAAAATTAAAATGTTTCATAATGTGTTTGCATGTTGTGCATGAGTGGACCTTTGTGCCTTCTCTCTAAGACACAACATTTTCAAGGAACAACACAGCAGATTTCAGAATGTGTCGGTCAGATGGGGGGACAACAGTTATTTTATTGACTTGGAATGCTTCTCCTGTTCATTTGAAAAAGAAGAGGTGGGCCTAAACAACAACTCTTGTAAAATGAATGAAGTGTCTCTCTCTTTTTTCAGGTCAGTTGTCACTCTTTCTGAATTGGTCCCTGAGCAGATCACACAACAGATGGAAAAGGCCGTTTTGACATGACTCTTTGGCTTAATTATAGCATTACCAGGACAGCATATGGACTTGGAATGTGCAAGAGGATTTATCAAAGGAAGCTTTGTTTATGGATAAATCCAGCAGCAGGAATCTTGCTCATTCTTGAACATTTACATTATGGCAAATATCCCCAAATTGGTGAATGCCAGAATTCATATCTTTGCAATCTTCCCTGTATGAATGCCCCACAAGTAGAAATAAACCAATGGGTTTTGACAATCATCTAAGTGTGACTGTCATCATTCACTGGTATTTGTCCAACAAGTGGGGATATATGACTGACAATCATGACATTTGCCTGGGATTATCAGCATCTGTATGTGAATGTCAGCCGTCATCACAATTTTGATCATGGGTTCGGATCCTGAGGAAGTGAAAGAAGGAAAAGTTTCCATTCCCTTACCCTTGTTAAGTACTCTGAAATACCTCTCCATCCCTGCCTTCAACCCACAAGACCTGCTGCCAGTCAGTTAAAAACAGCACTGAGCTACCCTGGCTCAGTAGAAGCAGGCTGTCACACTTTCTAAACAGCTGAGTTTATGAATTAAGCGAGGTGGGGGGAATACTGAGTGGGTAACCCTCTTTATCTCTATGCATCAAAATAAATGAAATATTGAGTTTGTTGGGGTCAGTTAGAGCCCTAATACCTCAGAAGCATAGTGTTTCACTCCTATTTACTTTAATTGGGGTCAAACTGATCCCCGGTGATATTTTCATTAGTGAAAACCCCCAAATTAAAAAATACAACAGCGTAAGAACCAGCTCCTAGCAGCTGAGGTCCCTTCGCCTCCCCCAATAAAATATTTGAGGATGCTGGACCCCTCCAAAGTTGATGGGCATTGCATTCAAATGGTGTGCATTCACCACACCTTCTGATCAATTATGTGAGGTGGGGCTTACCTCCCCCCCCCCCCCCAGTATTTTATTCAAGTTGGCACCCACGCAAAACGGCAAAGTACAAAACACCATGGACTGTGAAATAGCTGGATCCTTAGTGCTGTACAAGCACATCTTAGGTGGAATACATTTTATAGTCCTTTGGGGACTGTTGCAATTAAAAAAATAAAACCACTCTGTTATCAATAGTACATCAGCATCTCCTGGAAGTTGCATACTAGGTATAAGCAAATCTGTCATTTTTTGATTCTTGCAGTTTCTCATTTTTTGCAATCTCCACATCTGCACATCTGCTTGTGGATTTCTTTTTAAGTCCTCGTGAAAATTCATTGTCACTTTAGTGCGAATTCCTCCCAGCACAAACTCTTTTATGTATGCAATTTTGGCTAATATATCCCTTTTTGCAAAGCAATTTTTCTAAAAGTAATGCCGTTTTGCACATTACTTACACTATTATTTTATGCAGCTGTTACCCTGGTATGTGTTTTTGTGCACATTACCAGGTCAGAGAACTGCACTGTAAAATTTAGATAAGTGTAATTTTTTAACCGTGGATGTGCTTTGGTTCACATATTGTTACAAAAAGTGTGAATTTAACAGGTTTGTTTTCAAGTGTGACCTGAAATGGATTTCTCCCCCATCCTTACATGGAGCACACTTCTGAATTCAGAGTCAAAAGTTGCACCGCATCACAAGGAAAGTTTTTTGAAATATATTTTCGAACAAACTTCATCCATCCCCTCCTCACCAACAAAACTACCAGCGTCCTTCCAGCTTCCTTGTTCTCAGCAGTAATTGTGTCAGGTCCCAGGAGCAGACAGATGATTGCACAGAGGCAGGCTGGTTTAGAGATACAACAATGCTCTGTTTTGAAAGGCTGGGGAAAGGGGGAAGCTTGTTCTCTCTAGTTTTGAAGGAATCCATGCCTCTTTCAAGTTAAAAAAATATAGAGAAGTCACTGTGCATTTGATCAGCAGCAATAAGAAAGTCGTGTATTCTAAACTAATTTCAAAGTGTTCTTTCTTAATACAATAAAATACTTTTACCTTAAATCCATTTTCTAAAAAATAAAATAAAAATAAAAATCTCCAAGGGCTGCCTGACTTTACTCAAAATCTGGTACACACCATACTGGAGAGCAAGGAATGACTCAAATGTGGAATGTTTGAGCCGAACCTGAGCCTAAGATTAGACTACTAAGCTGAGGTCCAGATCTCCTTCAACCCAAGGGTTCCTAAATGACCCTCCAAAAAGCTGTTGCAGCAGCTAGTTTGGACATACTAGGAAGCTATGTCCTTAACAAAAAAAAAGGGCCGCTTGGTCACTTTATCAGTATTAAACAATTCTTCAAATCAATTGTTTGACACAACATAGATATGTCAAAACTCAAGAAAGTAACTAGATTTGAATCAACTGTTGTTTGTTGTGTTTTTATTAAACAAAGACAAAGGACTGAGCTAGACTGGTAAAGAAAAAGCGATTTATATGCGTTCTATGTGCAATATAATATTGTGCCACCAGATGGCTACGTGGAGTCCCGTTTTTCTCTACTTGTTTTCCCTGTTTAAATTTACAATGCTTTTAACTGAAACACTTCTTTGATGTGTCTAGATCCAGCCAAAGTTTCCATCATGCAGTAGCACTGTGCTAGTGGATGCTTTGGCATAGCGATGTTTTGATGTGAAAAAAGGTGTTAAGCACGTGCCTGCACAATAATGAAATGTGACAGACATAAGCCTTCACTGAACAGCAAGTTCTAAAAAGGATTGTAAATACTGCTTCAAGAATATACAACTGTACACAATTACTCTCCAGAGACAAATGCAATCTTGAAAGTGAACAGTTTCTGAAATTCCTTGGCAATTACTCTCTCTCAAAAAGGAGGAGGTTGAAGGCAGTTTTCCTTAAAATGCATTTGTCAACAAGGAGCTGCTGCTGCTGCTGCCGCCATCATTGGGGGAATAGTCTGATTTCAAATAGACTTTGGAAAGGGCAAGAGAGATTATATTGCTACATGCTTCTAGAGATGTGGGGGAAATTGCTTAAGTCTGCATTTTAATTTGAACCTCTGTCATTTGCAGTTCCTGAACCACCAAATTGAAGACTGGGGGGCGCGGGGGATTGAAAAACCAAAATTGACACATTCATTCATCCCTAGTCACTTCCAACAAGTGATGAAAATGTCCACTAGTTTATGGTTGTTCTAAGCAGTACTTTGCTTATGTAACAAATATACATGGTATACATTGGTAGTCTCCATCCTTTTAAGACTTGTTTGGGTTAAAGGCCCACCTTTAGCCTGAACATGCATTTACTGGCCCATTTCATAAATTTTACCATGTATTTGTATATATTAGGTGGTGCTACTGTTGCAGCCCACCTAAGATCCGGCTGTGACCCAATAGTGGATCCTGACCCACAAGCTGAAGGCCAGTGGTGCAAAGCAGCACCAGTCCTCTCCCAAACAAGCGGCCTCTTCACCCATCTTTCTTGCTGGTTATCTTTAACAGCTGCTTCAGGCCCCATGGAGGCATGTGTCATGTGGTCCAGACACCAACCATGAAGGCTCATTGTTGCAGAAAGATCTCGCCCCCATCATCATCAAGCAATCCAGAAGATGGTTCCTTGACAGCCATTGAATATTTGGGGCATGTGTGTGAAACCTTTTTCAGCCCAGGGGCCACATTCCCTCTTGGTCAATTTTCCAAGAGTGGGCAGGAACAGCAGCAAAAGTGGGTGTGGCCAGAGGCAAGAGAGGGTGGAGCAGCAGAAGTGGCATCAGTAAGCCATGAAAGAGGTTTCTATACACAAGTACATCTCTCTGCATCCTCCATGCAGGCAAGCAAGAGGCATTATCCCATTCAAAAACACAATCCAGCCAGGCAAAAGTACTCAGGGGAATCAAGGGTCAGTGAGAGGCATGGCCTGAGGAGGGTCTGTGGAAAGTCCTGAAGGACGAATAGGGAAGCCTGGTGGGAACCTTTGGCCCTCATCTCTGAGGTTCCTCATCTCTGCTTTAGAACATGTCTGCAGGACGTGATGGGTGGTGAGTAGAATCACAGAATCACGTAGAGTTGGAAGGTTAGTCCAACTCCCTGCAATGCAGGAATCCTGCCCACAGTTGTTCCTGGGTGGGCTTGAACCACCCACCTTCTGGTTAACAGCCAGACGAACTGACCCATTTTCACCAAATGGATGGAAGAAGGTGCAATTTTCTATTCTGCCCTGTATTTGCCACATTTTCTGTTCTGCTGCGGTTTGACTTCTGACAAAAAACCTACATTATTCATCTCACTGTCCACTGTGGTGCAGATACCTTGTCATTACATTATTCTACCCCATTTATTTCAATTAAAAGAAAATGCAATGCAAATTGTGTGGGTGGATGATCAGACACCAACTGCAAACTGCAAAAAGTAACGACACCAAAAGGAATAAATACTGATCATATTCACTGGATGTATTTCCATACTGGACACAGGACAAATAAGTGAAAGCTATTCCTGCTTCTGCTTTCAATGGAATTATCCAACTTCCCTAAAAGAAGGATCACATTCACAGGCATGCATATCCCCACATGTAGAAAATCTACTTGGGTGCAATCCTCTACCACCACTTGCAGCCTGATGTGATAAAGCCCAGCAAGAACTTCCCCAATTTATTTATTTTAAATGTTATTTTTAAAGCATTTTGCTAAAGTTCTATGTATGTTTCACAAAATATGCCACTGAAGCACAGCGTACTCAAGATAACTTTAAAGGAGTACCTTTGACATTTGAAATGTTCTTGCTGAAATAGTTGCAGTGCACAATTCATGTTGCATTAACTTGAACTGACTGTGTTGCAACTGAGCGAAGGAAAATGTATAATGGAGGAGCTTTGGATGGTCTGTCTGCTGACTCTATCTGACCTTAAACAATAGATACCACTGTAATCTGATGCAGAAACTGCTGCTCCATTGGTGTGGGCAATTATTTTGAACTTTCATTGTGTCTGATTCCATACAATTTATTTTCTGTAAAGGAGGGAAATATGAATATGGAGGTTTGGCAGAGAAGGAGAAACACAGGCTGCATGCAATTCAGATTGGCTACATGAGCATGGCTATCTCTCAGTGGTATAAACACACACATGCACAATCCCATCAACAACTGGTCACATGAAACTTTGCAAAAATGAAATCTGGACTGGGATTTTTATGGGCAAAGCCTATATTTCAAAGACTCCTTTAAGAAAATCATTCAAAGTTCTACCCCCAAAAGAACTTCATTCACATTCAGTTTACCAGGTAACTTTGGGAGCAACTTTTGGGTGCAGATCAGAGATTTTTTTAAAAAAAGAAAAACCTAATTCAGTGAAGCTCATTAAACCAAAAAAGTTCATTCCAAGCACTGGAGGGAAGTGGGCAGAAAGTGTGCGGCAGAGAAAGAAGGAGGAATCTGCCTTCTTTTTAAATTGCCCTGCCCATTTATTCCTCTAGCCTCACCCACCTCTGTCATAAGGTCCCTTGATGGAAAAGAAGTCTTCCCACTCCTGCCTTAAACTGATGAAATGCTGTGTTTTCACAAAAGCCACAGAATTTTTGACTTGTACAAGAAAATCCTTCACTTTTATTTATTTACTGGAGGCTCAGAAGCATTTTCCTCGAACGGTTCTGAAAATCAGGTTACCGCGTCACTCAAATTCTTAGTGGCTCCAAGCCAATTCCTGCCAAACACAATTTGCTTTCAGAAAACAAAACCTGCTGAACCTGTCTAATGTGGATCGCAAGAGATGCTTGTCTTGAAAGGTTCTTTAAAAATGGCTAGCATGTTTGCATTGTATTTTTAAACATCTGGCTGCTGCAGAAGAAAATGCACTACGAAAGCACAACCTCAGCGCCATCAAAGCTACCTTCAAAGACCATAAGACATGGAAATTGTAAGAGGTTTTGTTAATGAAGGCTGGAGTCAGGAAGGATGATTACAAGATGAGCCACTGTTTGAGGAGCTGAGCCTTAGAGGAGTATAACTATCCAATGGAAAAGGACAGCATGGAAGACAAAAAGGACAGAGGAACCTCTGGATTGAGACACCATATTACTACCAGGGCTGAAAAGATCTGATGATTTCAGACATCTTGGTTTCTCATTTTTCCAATCTTAAATTCAGCTCTCCACATTTCTTCAGCACTATGTATATATTTTTTTAAAAAATTAACCCTTATCAAACTTAATCAGCACTTTGGTGTGAATTCATCCTAATAAACAATTTTTTGAATGCATTTCTGACTACTGTATTATTATTATTTTGCAAAGTTTTCCTGAACATAATGTATTTTGTATGTTTCTCCCCTTGAATATAATTATTTTTATGCATAATTTACCCTAACATGCATTTTTGTAAATGTTGTTTGGTTGGAGAACTACATCACAAATTCAAGACAAGAACAAATTTCAAAGGATGGCTGTGTTTTGGTTCCACATTGTTTAGGAAAGTGTAAATTTGATAGATTTGCCTTCAGATGCAAACTGAATAGAATTCATCCCCCATCCTAAATACAGTAGAACAGAAGGACTTATTTCGGACATAACTTGGCCAAGGTCCAAAGACTCCTTCATTGTGTGCTTCCAAGGGATTGGTCATAGCTGTAGGGATTTTTCTTTCTTTCTATCAAATACCAGGCCCTTCTTTATCACTAACAGCTGTTTTGGGCCACCTTCTGTTTCACAAGCAGGTTGTCGTGCAGCATGGGGTGGGGGGGTGAGGTGTGGCTGCTGCTCAAGAGCAGGTCCAGTTCAAGACATTTGGCACCTGAGGCTAACTACAACATGGTGCCCTCCAATATCAGGGAAGAAACAGGGAGTGAAGATATACACTGGGAACAAGTAGAGAGGGGATTCAAATCAACCTTATCCAATGGTTAAAGTGGGAATCAAAGGCGGGGTTTTTTGGGGGGGGCACTCTGACTCATGCCTTGAAGGTGCAGATCCCAGGAGATCCCAGAAGGGAGCACCTGCCATTTCCTCCTTAGCATTGGGAGCAGACTAGGAGTGCCTCCTAGACACCAAGAGGCCACTGCAGAAGTGGTATGGGGGTGGGTGCTGATGAACAGTCTCCAAAGAGCATGATGTATTTGTCACTGTGGAAGACAGGAGTGCCTGGCATGCTCTAGTCCATGGGGTCTCGAAGAGTCGGACACAACTAAATGAGTAAACAACAACAACTGTGACAGCAGCAGCAGCCATGGGCAATGCATTCCTTGGAGGCTGGATCTGCTGCCCCTGTGGATCCTGCCACCCAAGGCAGTTCCCTCACCTTGCTTCCTGTGTGGGCCGGTCCTGCTCAAGAGGCTCACCCCCAAAGGCCCTTATAGCATGCTTTCCCAAGCAGAGCTGCAAGACCTATGGTAGTGTTTACTTAGGCTGCATCACCACTACAGAGTTAAAATGGGTTTAACCTGAATTATTTGGTTGGGAAGCATTTTCATTTGTAGTTTTGGGGATCATCAGCAAGGAATACTAGCTAGACTATAATTGCCAAGGTTCTTTAGAAGAAGCTGTAACAGTCAAACTGGTGCAACAGCAAGCTAAGTTCATGGTGGCATAGATAAGCCCTCATTTAAACATATTTTTGTACACCATCTCTTTAACCTCCACATTGAAAAGATCCCCACAGTACTCCAGTTTGAAAAAGAGTCCGCTAAAGCATTTTTGAATCAATAATAAAAAAGCCACCCTGGTTTCTCTCCCTCGCCTTACTAAAATCCTTTAGGGAGGAAAAAGCATCGAAAAGTAATCTAATCTTCCATCAACCCCTATAGGAGTGCAAATTAATGGGTTTTACCTGTCACCCAGCCATCCTTAAAAATAGCAACGCGTTGTTGCAGTGCCCTGGGCTCTTACATTCCCAGGTCATCACTGAACACACACACACAGAGATTTTTTTTGTATCGCAACCGGCATTCTTCATTAAACACAAGTAGCTAACACTACAGTGCTTCTGTCTTGCCTACTCTCAGGTTAAAAGGGCAGACCGTTATCTTTAGAAGACTAGCAGGGTGTATTTAGCTCTTTGATGCAACACCACCAAGTTTTGCAGAGGGACACAGAAAGGCAATGTTTTCATAGCTGATGCAGACAGAGGACCTTGGTATCATTTCTGGGAGAAGGAGCTGAAGAACCTCCAGTAGAATCTGCTAATTCTTGCCATTACTAATAGTGATAGGACAGTAGCTGTACAGCACAGAATGAGTACATAATAAAGTCAATAAGTTGGTCCATGCCGCCATGCTCGATAAAGAGCCACAAGCAAACATAAGAAGCTGCTTCTGGTTCATCTAGCCCATTATGGTCTACATTATTCTCTACACTGACTGGCAGTGGCTCTCCTGTCCTGGCACTTGCCCCAAACCAATGACAAGTGCACTTAGATGAAAGGAAATAAATGCTCTGCCACCACAACTAGAGGCAGCAGTTCTTCTGAATACCAGTTGCTGGAAAGAACAGGAGGGGAGAATGCTCTTGTACTTGAATCCTGCTTGCTGGTTTCCCACAGGAATCTGGTTGGCCATGTTGGATCAATCCATCAACCTCTGATGGATGATTTAGATGGAACTGGGTCCGGCATCACTTCCGCTGCACATGTGATCCAACAGGCCACTGTGAGAACAGGATATTGGACTGGATGGGCCACTGGTGTGATTCAGTAGGCTCTTATTGTGCTCAAAGCCCAAGCTCATCCAGGTGCCCTTACAAGAAAAAGGAGTAGCAACAATAAATCTAGTCCTGGACCAAGGGCTGAGATTCACAAGCCTGGGGTTAGTAACAGGAGTTCCAAGAATGCCTAGACACTGCAAACTTGTTCCCATGGGTTTTCCTGCCTACCCACCAAGCTTTTAAGAAGAGGCAAAGAATACATACAAGAATCCCTGCAGGAATTCCTGCCCGCTCTGACTAAGACATCACCTCTCCTTGTTTTTCTTGATGTGCCATCTCTCTTAGGAAAACAGCACTGGGCCCGTCTCACCCTCTGAATCCTGTGCATATTTTAGAACCAAATACATTTTGAAATGCTTACACTGTGAAAAAAATATGTATAAATACAGGTTTTTCTTTTTTTAAAAAAAAAGAATTCATAGATTAATGCAGAGATGGGATGTAAAATAATTATGGCCTTTCTTCTCTTACCACTTCAATCTGATGTTTTCAAGAGTGAATTTGCTGCTGATTGTCTGCACCTTTGGTCACACGCTGCTGTTATCCAAGACTGAGTGCAAGGTTTTCCTTTCTGACCTAATGATAGGTTGTGCCAGAACTGAGAGAAGTTATGTGACTATTCTCACACACCTTACATACCCTTGTGTTCCTCTGGTCTGCAAATGTCAGAGTTATGAGCACCTGCACAGGGATAGCACTTTCTTTGCTTTGCTTTTTTTAAGTGCCTAATATTCTGGAATTCTAATGTTGTGGGAGTATAGAAGGTTAGAAGAGAAACTACATGTCTGCTTGGGCTATGGCAAATCCTGTTATTGTGATGAGATTTTGCACTATTGGGAAACTGCTCAAATACATACATGAACTAATAGCAGCAAATCAGATTCAAAGATTGCAAGGAAAGAGACAGTTTCTCAAGCTGTCTACCCCCAAGAGAGACTGAGCTAACAATTTATGTACTCATTTGACAAGGCACTGGTATAAGGTCAAGTCACTGTTTCCATGAACCACACAGCCAAAATATCATGTAACAGTGTGAGAGCAACTCTAGCTTCCTTCGACTGCAAGCTGCATTGGTTCTTAAGCTCCACCCTTTTTATCTCTTGCTAATTACTTTTCTCCACAAAAAGACATTGCAAAGGACCACCAAAAAAATGGTTGTTTCTTTTATGAGGCACTGATAGTGGAGACTAGGCCACTGGGGCCTAGCCTTCCATCAACTTCAGTCTGCCTCCACTTGCTTGCCTTCTTATTCACAGTACAGCAAGCAGCACGGGCTGTCAGCTTCCTCCTCTTTAGTCTGTTTGGCCCTTGCAGTTTGGCCCTTGCAGAACTCTTATGAGAGGAAGACAGTGGCAAATCTAGATTTCATTGATTCTGACTGTAATTGGTCTCCCTTACTTATTCTCTGCCAGTTCCAGTGGGTACCAGCCATCCCTGGGAACTAAGCTTGCAAGAGGAAAAGCTAAAAGCAGATTCCCTTATTGCAATTTGGCATTATATTAATTTACATCACTGCCAAATTAATGATGTCCTCTGGATGGGTAACAATATATGGCAGGGAGGTAGTACATGTGTAAAACAGCAGAACTGGCAGGTTTGAGTGTTAATGTAATTCAGCAATGTTGGTTTTCGTCCAAAATAACACAGGCAATCATCCACCATATTCACAGCAGAGCCGCTTCTACTCCTGTTCCCTGTGGAGACCTGTTTATGCCTATAGGTAGATAATAGAATGATAGAACTGTAGAGTTGGAAAGGACCCTGGGTAGGCTTGAACCACCAGCCTTCTGATTAATGACAAGACACACTAACCCACTGCACCACCTAAGGACTAATGAAAGCAAGGAGGAGAAAAGCCATGCTAGGGTATGGCACATAGCAGTTGAGACAATTTATTGAGTCCACATACACACCATACTTAACCGAAGAGGTATGGTGATATCATTATGGCCAGAACTAGTAGGTTCCATTTCTCCTTTGTTGTTACTATTGCCTTTCAGATTCAGAATGAATTCTGATTCCAATATGGGCATGCAGGCTTCTCAACATGTGAAATGTTGCAACAGCATTCACCCAGATTCCAGTGCAAATAATAGTGATTGGGCCACCAACCCTCTATCATTCTCACGCCCAGGACAAGAAATCTCCTTATATACCGATGCAGATGTTGTTGTGCAAACTATGCATCTCACTGGCCTCATCCTGGCGCCTGTCTTTAAGACCAATGGCTCGTATAGTCCAACATCCAGTTCTCACAATAGCTGACCAGATGCAATCAGCCCATCCGATATTCCCAGCAACTGATACTCAGAGGCATAATGTATCTGAGACAGAACACAGACATCATGAAGACAAATTAGTGCAAAGACAAGGAAGGGCCATCATTTTCCATGGGAAAAGGTGCTGGGTTCAATTCCAGGGCTTGGGGAAAAATGGTGTCTGTCATCCCTGGAAGATGCTGTCATGAAAGCAGATAATACAGAGCTAGAGGGGCCAATGATCTGATAATAGATAAGGCTTCTTCCTATAGTGCCTAGAACAGTAAGAGGAACACAGAAATGGCATCAAAACAACCAAAATGCACCTGCCTAGAGAAAATGGGAAGCATTTTTATATTCTCCTCCCCTCAAAAAAAGAATAAAAAATTAGATGCATTTCAGCTCAGTCACCATCAAAAATGTCAGCATTTCAGCAACACAGTTCCTCCCCCAGAAACACAAGATTTTCCAATCCCTGGATCAAGCCAACCAAGGGCACAGCAGATAACAATTTCCATGTACACATCCAGTTTTATTCACGCACAACAGCTTTGCTGGATGGCAGCCCTAGCCTTTTGATCTCTGATATGCACTGATACAGTGAATTTCCTGTGGCATAGAATTAATCCAGGACGTTGTAGCTGACATGGTCAGCTTACCATGTCATGCATTTTTGTATAACATGATTTTCCACCTGCCAGTCTTCTTCTGTGGTCATATTTTCTTTCCCTCCCCAAAAAAGTACCCAGCAAACTATAATTGAAAAATGGACAACTTCCTAAATCAAATGGGACTCTGACCCAAATCAGGAGGGGAAGGAGCCATAATTCACTCTGGCACCCTAATTAATTATCACACAAATTGCTTATTGATTTTCTTGTATTCACTCTGACACTGTATGAAGCACACTCATTTCATACAAAAGTGCTGAGAGAATGGGGAAAGGGCTGGAAGGCCAAAATGCATCTGAGTGTTTGGAAATGTGAAAGAGGGGCATATGCAGACATGTCACCAAGGGTACAAGTACCTGTCTTTTAAAATAAGGCATTCCACCATCAGGCAACACACAGTGTTTCAGGCAAGCATCTTATCAGCTAGGCTGGTTCCTAGACATCTGATAAGTGATGGAACTGTCTAGTTATTAGTATCCTTTGGTTTAAAGGCTGGCCCAAGTAGCAAAGACCCATATGGGGCAGCAGGTTTTTTTTTAGGAATGCCAACGTTCTAGGGCAGGAATGGGAAACCTGTGCCACCTCCCCAAATGTTGGTGGATTACAACTCCCATCATCCCTTACCATGGGCCCATTCTGAAGGACTCAAGCAACATCTGGAGGGATACCAAGTTCCCAACCCTGATGTGCTGTGTCACTGTCAGTTGGATACAGGGAACCAATCACATACCACTTCCTGCTCTATAAATTCCTAATCATGTTCAATTTCTCAGATAGAATGTATTGGCCTAAGTCAGTTTATTAATCCTGATATTGCAGGCAGGAGACTGAGGCTGAGACGTGATGGCTTCTCTTAAGTCACCTAATGGCAAAGGTAAGATTTACAGTTGACAACTCAGTCTCTGCACTATTACGCCACACCAGCTCCACGCTACAGCAGCTGGGAAACTGCATTCTAAGCCATAGCTTATTACCATTGATTATAACCATTTGTGTTGCCATCTGTGCTTAAAAAACTGTGCTTTTTCACCTTAAGTTTGAATGCTTTCTAAAAGCTTTGTTGGATTGAGAGTTGCACACAGAATGAAAGCTTCCACATTTCTTTACCATCAAATCCTTCATTTTGTTGGCTCTTATCCAGTATCTTATCGAGGCAAGACATCAGTCCAGCATGTCATCAGCATATTGCTGACAACTTACTCCAAAACTCCAGATGACCCCACTCAGCAGCTTCATGTAGATGTTAAACCTTCTTGGGCAAGAAAGATGGAAACTATACCCATTTTAGGGGCAGGTACAATGAAGCAGAAAGACAGTGACTTGCCCAGGGCCACCTACTGCATTCAAGTCTGAGCCGACTTTCCAATTTAAGATCCCCATAGGAAACTATTTCAAGCTGTTAGGCATTTGGTCAGCAAAGACTTTCAGGCAAGACTCTCTCACTTGCTCCAAAGCTTTAGAGTCAATAATATCAGGAAAACAGAGCTGGACAGCAAGACTTCTGGGATTGGACAATTTGCAACTAACTTCCTTTAAAAAAGTGTTCCAAGACATTGGGGGGGGGTGACTGTCAGAGGTTGTTTCCTTTCAGAAAAGCAAAGGCAAGCTTTTAACACATCAACAAATAAAATAACCAGCAGAGGAATTTAGAATTAGCAACAGCATCAACTCATATGAAAGCAGAGGTAGCTAACTCCCAGCTCGGGAAGCCTTATCCAGCGCCCCAAGCTATATTTTCAAGTGCAGCTGTGAGAGCCTTCAGGATTGTTCAGATGTCACTACTTCCTGAAAATGTAAGTGAAACACATTGTGGAGATTTTCCTCCCTAAACCAGAGATGAGGAACCTGTGCCCCCCCATCAGTCCCAGCCATGGTGACCAATTGTCAAGCAAGTCCTACAGCATCTGGAGGGCCAGAAGTTCCCTGCTCTAAACTGTCCATGGGAGTAGCTATTGCTTTATGTAATGCATGTAATGGAAGTTTGAGAGGGAGTTGTTCTGGGTCTTCTGCTGACCTACCACAACAGGACAGATTGTGTCTGTAGGAAGCAGCTCCAAAGCATGGCTCGTGGAGGGCCAGTTCATAATATGCCCCAGACTCAAGTGAAATGTAACACTTGGAGGATTCCATCGGGGAGCATGAAAATAAGTCTTCACCTACAAAAACAACATTCTGGGCTGACCTGAACACAATAGGTTTCCCATTGGCAGGGAGCTTTATTAAAACACAGACATATATGTGGGAGCATATGATCTTGAGATCTCTCCAGCTACATACTGAAGTGATGCAGCCATGAGAGAGGCTGAAACTCAGTGGTAGAGCTTTTTCATGAAGGAAGTCACAGGGTTGCTCCCCAACAACTCCAGGTAGGGCTGTCTGAATTCATGGAGAGCTAGTGCCAGTCACTGTAGACGATACTGAGTTAGAAAGACCAGTAGTCCAGTTCAGCAGGAGGCAGCTTCTGATGTGCCCAAGAGACAGTTTATGCAAGTTGATTGTATAAACTGGCTCTGTCTTCTTCCTCAGTTTATTCCTAAATCTCCCCAAGTCTCCCCAGCCCACAACCAGAACTGCAGATTGACTAAGAAGGAATTCTGTGTAAGAGATTATAAATACTTAATGGGTTTGGCAAGCATGGAAATACAGTGAAGAATTACCTCATTTTCCTATTTTCTGCTCTAAGTCCTGGCCAAAAGCACAAACACCCAATATAAGCTTAACCCAATAGATTGCTTGCAGAATTCTCATGAGAATAAAGCTAATTCAGTACAGTAGTGGGAGTGAAACTAAATAGGTAGATTAAAGGCTCTATTCTAAAAAAGATATATACTTGTACACAATTGTGTTGGAAATAATGGTTCCACAATCATTCTTGACTGAAGACAGTTGTCAACATCCTGCCCCACTCTTGCAACGTCCCTTCACACTCTAGATTGGTCATGATACAAACTCTTTCTGCACCCCAAGTAGATCTAGGTAGACTAGCTTAGTAAATGCTCTGATCTGGGTCATGGGCAAAACTTGCTTCTACCTCTAGACACTGGATTTGTTGTGAGAGGCAGGGTACACGTTTAACCCTTATCCCAGAGATGGGAAACCTATGGCTGCCCAGGAGCTGTTGTTGGCCACAGGTTCCCCATCTCAGTGATGACCCTTGACCCTTGCCTTTAATCTCATATTGTAGGGAGTTGGTTCCTAGCACTGCTAGCAAGTAACAAGTCAAGAACTGGATGAGATTTAGAAGCCACCAAGTGTTCAGGAACCCTTGATACGTGTTAAGTAGAATGCATGAAGAAGCCCCCTTCATCTTAAGCTCACACAGATGGGGGCAGGGCTTGTTGCACCTTTAGACGTTTAACTTTTGCATTTTCAGGAAAACACCAGAAGAAGTCTTTGATAACTAGCAGTCACTGATGCCAATATTGCTCCTGTGTCCAGGTTCAAAAAGGGCTTAGGTAAGAGTGCCTTTGTGTGGGGCCTGGGAAACTGACATGAAGCCACTTCTGGTCTATGAAGCTGGCAAGTTCCAGCATAGGAGAGAGGTGGAGAGAGGGTATTTAAGGCCAGGTCACCCACCTCCTCCTTCTTTCTGAGCACTCAGTCAGTATGCAGTATGAGTTTAACTGGTTGCCACAGTTTGGACCAAGTAACAGTAGGCTTATTTTTTGTATTTTTCTATTACTGGTCTACAGAAGGGAATTCTTTTGCCTGTTCCACGCTGGAGTAGGAGCAGTTATGAGTGGATGCTGGATAATTAGGTAGCTTTGTTTAATTCCTCTGGGTCCCTTGGAAGATGTGCAGGGAAGGAAAGAGGTTCAAACAGATGGTGACTACCCTGCAGCATGTTTGAGGTGAACAGTGGTGCCAGAAACTTGCACATTAGGCTTTGTGACCAATGGGGCAGGATATGGATCACTTTTGAGGTTAACATGTGTCACTGACTTGGGATTTTGCAACCCCTAGAGCAGGGGTCAGCAAACTTTTTCAGCAGAGGGCTGCTCCACTGTCCCTCAGACCTTGTGGGGGACCAGACTATATTTGGGGGCGGGGGGAATGAATGAATTCTTACGCCCCACAAATAACCCAGAGATGCATTTTAAATAAAAGGACACATTCTACTCTGATTCCTGGACCGTCCGTGGGCTGGATTTAGAAGGCGATTAGGCTGGATCTGGCCCCCGGGCCTTAGTTTGCCTACCCATGCCCTAGAGGGTGTGAATCAGGAATACCTCCCTCTTCAACTTAAGGGGATATTAATATCAACTTAAAAAGCAGAGACATCACCTTGCCGACAAAGGTCCGTATAGTTAAAGCTATGGTTTTCCCAGTAGTGATGTATGGAAGTGAGAGCTGGACCATAAAGAAGGCTGATTGCTGAAGAATTGATGCTTTTGAATTATAGTGCTGGAGGAGACTCTTGAGAGTCCCATGGACTGCAAGTAGATCAAACCTACCCATTCTTAAGGAAATCAGCCCTGAGGGCTCACTGGAAGGACAGATCCTGAAGCTGAGGCTCCAATACTTTGGCCACCTCATGAGAAGAGAAGACTCCCTGGAAAAGACCCTGATGTTGGGAAAGATGGAGGGCACAAGGAGAAGGGGACGACAGAAGACGAGATGGTTGGACAGTGTTCTCGAAGCTACGAACATGAGTTTGACCAAGCTGCAGGAGGCAGTGGAAGACAGGAGTGCCTGGTGTGCTCTGGTCCAGGGGGTCACGAAGAGTCGGACACGACTAAAAGACTAAACAACAACAAAATATAAACGATTGGGGATATTTTCTACTAAGAGTTTTCATTTCCCCCATGCAGTTGCATATGTCATTATGTTCTGATGCTATATTTAATAAAGTGGTCCTAGTTTTGCCCCACACCTTGTGTCTTGCCTCATTATTTCCAGTATCCTAATGTCATCCAGTTCAGTTTTTAATGATTTCATGGTGGAACAGCTCCCGTGCTAACGTGCAGTCCTTGGTTTATTGAACACCTCCCTGAACTTGTCAGTAAACAGTGAATATCATCCACACAGCAGCAGGGGTGGGAATCAGACAGTTTCCCAGATGCATAAGTGTCTTGTGTTATCCCTCAGCATGAAGGGCTGTGAAGGCTACCAGTTTAAGCTGGGCCTTTTGCCTGGGCAATGATAGTCTTTCCCAGCTCTAGCTTCTTTCCACTCATGGCACTTTCCCTTGCTTGATCTCTTTGACCTGTTTCCTGGCTGATGGTATGGTTCTTCTACCTGGTATCCACCTACAACCAAGCAGAGCTGCATTTGCAGTAGAGCTGAACCAAAATTTCTCCATGGAGATTTTTCTGAGAAAACAACAGAGATTTTCCTGTGCCTCACGCATCTTGAAAAAGACAACTGCTTTGCATAGTTTTCTCCAAATATTTTCAGATATTTGTTATGGGTACCCCAGAACGATGCCATGTCCTGGACATTGTGGAAGATGAAGAAAGGGGGAAAGCTGCTGACACAGTTGCTGCTGCAATTACTTGCAACACACACACACACACACACACACACAAAAAAAACCTGGGGAGTAGTGTGAAACAGTAAGAAGCTGTGCCACTGCCAATGGTGAGTCCCATACTCAAGATAAATGGCTGGGGGTGGGATTCTTAAGAAATATAATGAAATGGTCTTCTCATTTCTTTGCCCAGATAGGGAATTCTGAGACACAGTGATTGGTTTATGAACACTTGGTAGAAAATGAAGCTATCGGTTGAAAGAGGTAACTATAGGTCTGGATGGTGATAAAGAGTCAAGGAAGCTTCCCTATACCTGTCCCTTTCTGGAAGGAAAAAAACGTAAGTAATCTGTTTAACATGAAAGTCAATTTTAGATCTTCTTTTATTACGCTTTATGGCCTGTGAAGTGCCTTCCCTTTCATGCTTTCAAGTGAATGGTATGCAATTCCTGCATGGATGATAGATTTCCCTTTAGAAAAAGAAGTGAAGGTCTTAACTTTTTAATACAAATCATTCCCCAGGAATCCTTAGCTGCAGTTCAAGCTGCTTAATTCAAAGAGTTATATCGCTCATTTTAAGAAACTTTAAGTGACATTAATCAGGCCTGGCTATTTTTATTATTCATGTATAACAATGCTAATCTAGCATGACTAGACTCTTTAACCAGCGTATTAAAAGCTTTTCCTCCCTAAAGTGGGATTTAGTGGTTTAAAAAAAGCATTATTTTTTTTACATAATCTGCTTACGTGTGTGTGCTGCATTTACTGAAGATTAACAAAAGGGTTTCATTATTAAATAGCCATTAACTATTCAATTGTCACTGTTCCATCCTGATCTTCTGAAAGGCAAGATCATCACACATAATTGTAGGGTTCGTGACAGCTCCCGTAACACACCACATACATTTTTTAAAATGTTCACTTGTCCCTATCTCCCAATGACAATTTTCTATCCACCCACTAAACTACATAGCCTTTGTGAAGCAAAGGTTCCTAAGCTAGTCTCCTTTTCCCACCACAGCTTCAGATTCCTTCTTTCTAACCCAGGGATGGAGAAACTGTGCCCTCCAGATGTTGTTAGACTCCAGATGCAAAAGCTCTCCATGTTCAGAAGTTTTTCCATGGAAGGAAATCCCCTTGAAATCCCCTTTACCTTTTTAATGCAGTTTAGTACTGCTTGCACAACCCACCCCCCAACCCACCTTTTACAGGTGGCCTTTTCTTCTCTGTTTCAGATTCCAGCCAACCATGGTTAATGTGCTTGGGGGTGAGGAGCTGGGGGTTCTCCATATATACTCCCATCAGCCCCAGCCAGCATAGCCCAATATTCAAGGACGATGGGATTCAGAATCCAGCATATATAGAATGCTACAGTTTCCCCATTCTTGTTCTAACCCCATCTGACAAACGCCTCAAAACTGTGAAGTATGCTGTCCACCTAATCCAGGATTACCTCTGGGCAAGGTAACACATGCAAGTTTCTCTGTTGAGGATGCAGCATCTAATGGTGACTTGGACAGGCCACCAAGCAGGTCAACAGAACTTTCACATTATCTCACTTTTCAGTTGCAACATTCACCTATGGAAACGGTGAGTGATATGTCTACAAATGTGAACCAGTCTTCAGGCATTTTGCTTTCCAACTCTCTACTGTTACTGATTACCAAAGAATTGGATTTATAAACGAGGAATGGGAGAAAGATCTAGATCCTTGAGGTTCAAGAGATCAACAACTCCATACTGTCCCGGTTTTGATAAGGTCCCAAGATCTCCTTTCTACTGCCCAAATACCCATCATAAATTTGAAATCAGGAATCCTGCTTCCAATCATTGGAAGAGGAACCCAGATCCTAGAAGCTTAGGAGATCAATGCTCCCATGCTCTGGCCTTTTCTTCTGATATTGACCAGGCCTTCCTTGAAAATTTGTTTCTACTGCTGGAAAAATCACTTAAAGATTATGGATGGAGTCCAGAGAGAAAAGTATTTGTGCCATTCTACTTGGGAGGCTGAACAAAACACAGTGTATAATCTGAGGAGAAAGGAACAGAGAGGTTTTGTATTTCTTAGTTCAGGCCTTGTACATAGCAGGGAGACATTCAACTAAGCATACAGAGGAAGAACTCCTTCAGAACTACACAGCCAGAGCACATGCTACCTCACTGAATATCATGCTCCTCTGCCTGGTTCCTAAGCAACACCCACACACACAACTGGCTGACTGTAACACCAACAGAATTAACCCTTAAGTTAAAGTTACAAATTGAATGATCCACGCAGTTCCAGTTCCAACACCAACTGCCCAGTTTCCAAAATTTGAAGTAAGGACTCCTGCTTCCAATGTACTGCATTGTTGTCATCTCTCTATCTCAAGAGAAATGGAGTGCACCTCTTGAGATGAAGTCAAACCACTGGAGAATCACAGCACATGTTGTAACTACAGAGACCAGTAACTTGTAACCGCTGCTTCCTGTATTGTTTTTGCTGCGTTAGCAGCACCGAAGTGACTTCTCTGTGACGCAAGCCTGGGCAGTGTGTAAGGAGATCCCTGGGTTGCCCAGACAACAAGTCTCAGCCTCGCTAATGTGGTCGAAAAGAAAGCAGAGCAATATACCGTGTACATTTGACACTAAGTGGGCTGCAGGAGGCTTATAAGATGCTATCCAACCATTTTAGGGACTCCACTCTGGATTTGTGTAGGGTTTACTGCTTTGTCCTTTCTGCTCCCGAAGATGTTCTGTAAAGCAGCGGGTATGCATTTTTCCTCCAGGTTTGATCCCAAAGCCTTTCTCCTGAATGAGTATAATAATAACAATAATTTATTATTTGTACCCCGCCCATTTGGCTGGGTTTCCCCAGCCACTCTGGGAGGCTTCCAACAAAGACCACAGGTTTAGGATCAGAGTTTTCCTTCTCATAGGTGGGTTCCCTTCCCAGGTTGACAAGCCCCATCTGCCCCTCACTTCCTTCTACAGCACGTGCAGAAACCACCTTCTTGATTGTTGGACCCACTTTTCAGTGAGTGGGAGAGGGATCCAGATCCTTGAGGTTCAGGAGATCAATTCTCTCTCACCCTCTCTCATACTCTGGCATACTGTCCTGATCTTGACCAGACCCGAAGATCTCATTCCTACATTCAAAAGGAGGACTTCTGCTTCCAGTGAAAAGAGCGATCTCCCCTCTCAACTATTCCCATCTTATTATGCTGGTGTCTTGAACTAATGAGGCTCAACACTGCAATGAGTGATACACCCCCCTCCCTCAATCTTATTGTTTCAGCATTTGCTTCAACTAATGCAGTCTGACACTTTCTAATGTGATCAGTCTTTCATACCTTAATGATGACAACTAACACTAATTCAACCTGATTCTAATAGGATATGATGTGGAAAGTTGTTGATGTGATGAAACAGAAAAGTTGAGTAACTTCCAGTTCAGTTTCCAAGAAATTGATTGAGTTGTACTGGTACAGAAGAAAACATCTCCTACATAACCACATATCTAATATTACTGGGGTTCTTAACCTGCGGGCCTCAGAAGGATCATGAACCAGGTGGAAATATAAATGATTTTTCCAATGCAATAAAATAAATTGTAGACAAATGTTTGTGTATATTTTTCAAGGAAGGGGGCCATAGCTTTCATTAGATTCTCAAAGTGGTCTGCAACCCAGAAGAGAACCACTGCTCTATTAGATCATGTGTAACTCATCTACAATTAAAGGGGTGGTTTATTTTTCTTTTGCTACTTCATCTTAGCATTGCCATCATGGCACGGCCAGATGTCTATGTGGTTGCTTTCACTGCTGAGAAACTGCTTTCAAGGAAGGGGTGCAGCTCAGTGGCAGAATATCTGCTTTGCATGCAGAAGGTCCCAGATGCCACCTCCAACATCCAGGTAGGACTGGATAAGCCCCTGTCTGAAACCCTGGAAAACAACTGACAGATAAGGTAGAAAATACTGAGCTAGATAGACCAATAGTCTGACTCGGTATAAGACAGCTCCTTAGGGTTTCAGACAGGGGTCTGTCCCAGCAGGGAGACAGCAGGGATTGAACGTGGGATAGTCTACATGTAAAGCAGATTCTCTGGCACTAAGCTATGGACCTTCCCCAGAGAAAGGGGCTTCTGTGGAAGTTACCAGGATTTGCCATGTTGAACTAGGCATCTCATGGACTAAGCCTACTGCTTAGGACTGACAGTGCTTAGACTTCAGAACCTCTTCATGCACCTCGGGAAAGGGCTACAGCTCAGTCAGCAGAGCATCTACTTTGCACGCAGAAGCACCAAGTTTCCATCCCTGTGTGGGAGAGACATCCGCCTGAAATATGGAGAGCCTCAGCCAGGCACCTCAGATAATAGTGAGTTAAGTGGATCGATGGTCTAACTTGGTGCAAGGCAGTTGCATATGTTCTTGCCTTATCCATGTTGAGGTGGCTCTGGGCAAAGTGTACTCTGGTAGCCTGGTGACTGTTCCCGGTTCTGGTGGCAGAGTAGTACTGGGTCTAGCCATGCTGTAAATTTATGCTAGATTGGAGCATTGTGGTGAGTTAAAATGATGACTAGACCTAGGCAATTGGCACTCTGCAGAGTGCTGGTGGGGCAGGGAATTAAGGGTCCATGACAGGCATCAGCATTGGGGTCCTGCAACTACTCAAGGATGGCATGTGCTGGTGCCAGTCCTGAACATCACCTCATTTGCTTAGCAAGCAGGACAAGGCTTCGGGCTGGTTAGGCCAGGTATGCATCCTTTCTCCTCCTGCGTCTGCAGCCTTTCTCCTCCTGTGTTTGCCTAATTAGCAGAGCAGGGATTCCTGCTTACAGCATTACCGATCCCAGATATGGTTCTAGCAACAGACTACAGTCAGTGGCGGAGCTTCATGCTCCAGCACCGGGTGGCGGAGAACAGGTGGGGCGGGGCTGTGGTGGGGTGCATGTTCTGGGGGTGGGGCGCCCAACGCAGGTGGGGGGCAGCTGCAATGGCACCCTGGGGATCATGCTGCCAGGGGTGGTGCACTCCCCCCCCCCACTCCTCTTCCTCCGCCAGTGACTACAGTGGATTTGGGGCTCAAGATCTCCTACTCCAGATCTTATTTTGGAAATGACCGTCTGAAGGCCCAACCATCCTAAAGCAGAAAAAAAAAAACATCTGCACAAATACCTTGTTCTGGTTTTACATTTGCAAAGGCCTTTTGCTCCACTTCGCACACTCACAGCTGTGGCACAATGGGTCAGTGTGCCTGGCTATTAGCCAGAAGGTTGGCGGTTCAAGCCCACCCAAGGATGGCTGTGGGCAGAATTCCTGCATTGCAGGGGGTTGGACAAGATGACCCTCAGGGTGCCTTCTAGCTCTACAATTCTATGATTCTATGATTCTCCCCTACTTCAGGGTCTTTCTGCCAATGAGAGCAGAAGCATTCTGTGCCTGGGTTCATTATTATGTGGGAAGCCTTGATGATAACCAGCCCTTTGTCCTTTGAGTTCAAGTGCCAAAAGGTCATGCTTTTAAGTACTCAAGATCTCATGCAGAAAAGCCCACAGGCTACACTTGGGAAGGTCGTTCCAGTCCCTATGACCCCATTTTATTTATATCTCAATGTCATTGCAATGAAATTTCAGTTTGGTGACAGCGCATGTGTGTGAAACAAGGGTACCAAATAATACTTCCCCAAGAATGCAGAATCAATCTGGGAATGTGCTAAAGATATCTCAGCATAACCAATACTTTTTTTTCCAGTCGGTACTCACTGGAACTCCGTTCCAGCACCTCTCAGGTGGGCGCCATTACCATTCTAAGAGAACAAGGGAGGCATTCATGGTGAGTTCCGGCACCTCTTTTTCTAGAAAAATAGCACTGAGTATAACTATCTGATTTGTATGTGTTCCCTCACATGGTATTGCATATTCAGGATTCTTAGATGCAAAAGAAGATACGCATATGTTGCTTTTGGAACTGCATGTCTGTTAAACAACTTACTTATGGCATCTTGTTCCTCATTCATAACAACATAATGATTTTCAATGGTTGTTTTTTCTATGCTTTTAGCGGTTCTAGCGGTATAGGTGGGACGCGGGTGGCGCTGTGGGTAAAACCTCAGCACCTAGGACTTGCCGATCGAATGGTCGGCAGTTCGAATCCCCGCGGCGGGGTGAGCTCCCGTCATTTGGTCCCAGCTCCTGCCCACCTAGCAGTTTGAAAGCACCCCTAAGTGCAAGTAGGTAAATAGGTACCGCTTTATAGCGGGAAGGTAAACAGCGTTTCCGTGTGCTGCTCTGGTGCCGGTTCACCGGAGCAGCGTCGTCATGCTGACCACGTGACCCGGAAGTGTCTGCAGACAGCGCTGGCTCCCAGCCTCTAGAGTGAGATGAGCGCACAACCCTAGAGTCTGTCAAGACTGGCCCGTACGGGCAGGGGTACTTTTATTTGTATAGGTAAGATGCCTTGAGTCGTGTCAGGGGAAAAAGTGTAATAATAATTGTAAAAACAGCAACAACATAAGAAGACCCCTGCTGGATTAGGCCAAAGGGGGCCCCAGACCATCATCCTCTTCTTGCAGTGGTCAACCAGATGCCTATCGGAAGTCAACAAAGAGGACCTCAGTGCAACAGTTCTGCCCCCACCTTGGACTGCCAGCAGCTGGTATTCAGAGGAATACTGCAAGCTCCTAGACTTTGCCCAGTGTATATATGTGTGTGTGCATTCTAAAATTGTTCCTGTTTTATATATATATATATGGACAGATCGTGAAGCTGAGACTCCAATACTTTGGCTACCTCATGAGAAGAGAAGACTCCCTGGAAAAGACCCTGATGTTGGGAAAGAGTGAGGGCACAAGGAGAAGGGGAAGACAGAGGACGAGATGGTTGGACAGTGTTCTCGAAGCTAACAACATGAGTTTGACCAAGCTGCGGGAGGCAGTGGAAGATCACGAAGAATTGGACATGACTAAACAACAACAAATATGTATGGGGGGGGGGAACAATTTTAGAATAGGGCCCTACAAAACTTCATCTGGGAGATCCTCCAAAAGTCTGCTCACTCAATACTTTCCCTGACAGAGGGTGGATTTTTCGTGATCACAATCACCCTCTAATAATTTAGTGATCCTGGGGGAAAAACAAAAACACAGCCTGTAGAGTTAAATGTTAGAACTTTGTATTATGGGCTAGAGTTAAGACTCCACCCATTCAACCTTCCTTTGCTCTGCTTTTCAGTTTCAGTTTTTG
Source organism: Podarcis liolepis (assembly GCF_965112155.1). Taxonomy (NCBI): domain Eukaryota; kingdom Metazoa; phylum Chordata; class Lepidosauria; order Squamata; family Lacertidae; genus Podarcis; species Podarcis liolepis. Next base: position 10,005,387 of record NC_139570.1, read on the forward strand.
CTCTCAATGCAGCCTGAAATCAAGATGCATGCTTGTTTGCCTGCAGCGAGAAGAGTTTGTTTATTCTGCAGTTATTACAATTAGCAGAGCAGCATTGTGGGGTTACTGCTAAAAGGTGAGATAAAGAGTTAAAGTGATCTGGGGAGGGGAGGAAACAACCCTACTATTTACCCGTTACTCTTTTGAAACACTCACTACATTCAAATTATAGTGGCTATTTTTCTTCTCTTTCTTAAGTACTTGATGGGGAAAGATGAAAACAGCTGTAGGGGAACAGAAACACTGCTGTGCACACTATGGATAGCTGACAGACTAGAAACCTAGGCTGTAACAAAGGCCTATTTTTTATTTTCCTAATCTTTGCAGCTCAACATGAGACCTTTTTAGGGTTTCTAGACATAAAAATCGACTCAGCAACCAGTTTAAAAAATTCCAGTTGCTATCCACATGTCCTTCCCTAAACTTGGAATATAAATGAGTTTGTTTTTCAAGTGGAATTTAAACCTGAGGTAACTAACCCAGCATCAAAGCCAACCTCAGAAGCTCACTGTCATTACCAAAGTAATTCAGTTCGTGATGAATCAGAATGCAGGGACAGACCACAGGTGAAAGAGAACTGGAGCTAAAGGCAAAGTTAAACTTTTGAGACTGGTATTCCTGAGGATCTCTCGTAAGGGATGAGACAATTCAACAGATTTAACTTCATTCATACCCAGAAAACAGTGTGGGGTTGTAATTTCCAACAAGAATGGTTTCAGAATTATGAATGGTTAGAATATTCTCTACCAGCTGATACAGTTTCTGTCTATGCTTGTCTAAACCTCCAGCCAAATATGTAAAAATAAGATGTCTTTACTTCGAGAGGTTTCAAAGACTAGAAGATGGCATTTGAAAAATCAAGAGGGTTTCACAAACATGGTTCATGTTTCAGTAATGTTTACGTGGCATGAAAAAGAAACTTTTGCTGCATGTTTTGGTATTGCCTTGTTTGCTGTATCCTTAACATTCTTTTCTTAGGAAACAAAAAAATGCCAGTCATTTCATTCCTATCATACATACTTATTCTTCTGTTAACTTATATAAAGGGCTATGTAAACGTAAGGTTGCCATATTTCAATAAGTAAAAACCAGGACACCCCAAAGTTGTTGAGCTTTTCCTTTACAAAATTGCTCCCCCAACCCGTGATTTTTCTATTGACTTGCCTAAGATCCAAGAGAAAGCACCGCCTTTCGGAAATTCTCCCTGGACATCAATTCCACCTTTGAAATCCCAGTAATGTTTGGGAAATTCCATACGTGTGGCAGCCCTAGTAAATGTCAAGTTAACACACTTTCTGTATGGGGGTGGGAAAGGCTCTTGTCTTTGCCTTTCCTTGGGTTGGCCTTTGCATCTTCTCCCTCTGGAGAACGGAGAATTGGTTGGCACTTTGTGCCTCCCCCACACAAAAAATGCTCTGACTCTAGGGCTGATACTCTCTCCAACAGTGTGGAGAGAACACAGCCATAACCGCTGGCCCACCAACCTTAGTCTATTTTCAGGAAGCCCCCACTTGCCTCCTTACTAGTCCAAGGGGTGGCACTGGCTGCCAACATGCTCCTCCTCAGTCCCTGTGTCGTCTTTGTAGAACTTAGAAGGAGGATGGAGCACATTGGCTCTAGCCCCACCTACTGTTGGCCTCCTACCTTACACAACATCAGTCCCAGCCACCACTGGGTGCTGGTGCCTGGAAAGGTATCATAGCACAGTTTCACATGTCAGAGAGTAAGGAAAAGGGAGAGTGAAACAAAGAAAGAAGCTCCACAATGGCTGCCAGGTAAGAGATGTTGAAGGCTCACGGGCCATCAGAACAATTACAGGCAAACTTAGTACTCTTGGGAATATACAATAATGTTATTAAATTTTATTAAATTTTATTAAATAAGCATATTGCCCTTTATCTTTTAATTTCAGGGCAGTTCACATGGTGTCTAATCTACTGTACTTTTCTGGATTTCATTTCCTGCCACAACCTCTCAGCATTTATGAGTGTGCTTTTTGAATAATGTGGGTGTTATGATATTGAAATGGCCATATTAGACATACTGTGATATGACACTTATCAAGGTGGCCTTAAGTTATGCCACCTATCAAGCACACATACAAACAATGAGATGTTTTGCTTCTTCAACTGTAAACAGCCTGCAACTTTTCTTCCAAGCTGTTTTTCAATTCTACCTACCCCCATCTAAATATTTCTATTTAACTCCCCTGCTCGGCACATAACCACTAGACAGTTCCATTTGCTTCACTGAACACAAGTAACAATCAAGAAAGATCAAAAGCCATCCTGTTTTGGAGATAGTAAGGGAAAAGACAACATCCCGGCTGAAAGTATCTTATATAATCCCCACCAGACACAGTGAGTAAATAAATTGGCAAAATCTTCTTCTTGTTGTTTTTTAATGTCACTGCGGAAAAACATCATCGAAGGCAGAACAATGACAAAAACGATGACAGCGACCGTTTGGGGAAAAGGGCTCCTGTGGCCGATCCTCAGCTGGTGTAAAGTAGGATGGGGCCATGCTAAAAGGCCAGCCAAGTTCAATGGAAACAGCAAGACTTTCCATAAAACTTAAAGATATGCTGAGCACTGGCAGGGAAAGGTTGCAGCAGCTAGAGAGGCTGCAGGTAGCCAGAAGGTGATGCACTTGGCTAGCAAGGAGTCTGGAAGCCAGAAGAGGCAATAGTGGGCTAGCAGCCAGTGAAACAGATGAACAGTTAGCACCAGAGTTAGAGAACCATATCTGGCCCTCCAGACCTCTCTATCAGGCCCTTGAGAACCTGCCCAGGCCTCACACCCTCATCAGTGTGGGGCATTATTACAGTCAAAGCCAACAATTCATGCTATGCTAGATAGGCACATGAAGAGGCTGAGGCTCAAAGAGCTTTCCTTGTAAAATTTGCTAGAGAGAACTCTGTGAGATCACTTCCTTTATCTGCCTTGGCAGGAAGCTGTAATACTACATACAGTCATACCTTGGGATGAATACACTTCAGGTTAAGCATTTTGGGGGGGTGCTCAGCGGCGACCTGGAAGTAACAGAGCACATTACTTCCAGGTTTTGCCACTTGCACATGCGCAGACGCTCAAAATGATGTCACGCGCATGCGCGGAAGGGGCGAAATGCGGCCCGCGCATGCGCAGACGCTTATTACGTTCGCTTCAGGATGCGAATGGGGCTCTGGAACGGATCCCGTTCGCATCCAGAGTTACCACTGTACAGTGGTACCCCGCAAGACGAATGCCTCGCTCAACGAAAAACGCGCAAGACGAAAGGGTTTTCTGATTTTTTAGCCGCTTCGCAAGACAAATTTTCCTATGGGCCTTTCTCGCAAAACGAATTTTTTTTTTTTGAGTTTTTCCCCACAGGCTCCCTCTAAACTTCAGCGGAGCGGGCTGGGAGGGAATCCCTTGGACCCCAGCCGGACTTCCCGCAGCTGTTTTGAAGTCCGGCTGGGGTCCAAGGGATTCCCTCACCGCCGCCCGTCTTTAGAAGTGCTCGGGGAAAGCAGCGCGCTTCGCTGCTTTGCCCAGAGTGCTTTTAAATGCGGGCGGCGGTGAGGGAATCCCTTGGACCCCAGCTGGACTTCCAGCAGCTCTTTTGAAGTCTGGCGGGGGTCCAAGGGATTCCTTCCCAGCCGCCCGCCTTTAAAAGCACTCCGGGGAAAGCAGCAAAGCGCGGTGCGCTTTGTTGCTTTCCCCGGAGTGCTTTTAAAGGCGGGCGGCTGGGAGGGAATCCCTTGGACCCCTGCTGGACTTCCCGCAGCTCTTTTGAAGTCCGGCGGGGGTCCAAGGGATTCCTTCCCAGCCACCCGCGTTTAAAAGCACTCCGGGGAAAGCAGCAAAGCGCGGTGCTCGCAAGAAGAAAAAACTCGTGGAACGAATTAATTTCGTCTTGCGGTGCACCACTGTACTTTCTTCCTATCTAGGTCTCACTTTCTTCATCATGCCTCCAAGCTGACCACATATGCATGTCTGAGCTCTGCAGCTGAGACACCATTTTGAAATTAGATTTTTGTGCTTTTGTAACTTAGACAGCTTTTATAAACCTGCCTTCATTTTGCTACTGTAACAGCTGCTTCAAGACCTAGATATGTAAAGAAATACTTACACAAAAAACATGTTTGTGTGCATGTCCCCAGAGCCTCTCTTCCTGCACAGCCATAACCACCGGGTTGTTCAGATTACAGTTCTTTGTTGGGGACAGGATGTTACATCACACACTACCTCATATACTTCAGCAGCAAATTGTTGGGGTGCCACTTTCCCCTGTGGCCTATCAGTCCCTCAAATTCCATGCTGAGCTTTGGCTCAACCAGAACTTCTGGCAGGTCCTTTCTGCCCTATCCATTCCCTTCCTCCTCAGTTATAAGGAACTCTGAAGCCACACTGTCAACCAGTGAATCTCTCGCCAGATGTTCCTTATCTGTTTTATCAGGCCACACTGCAGGGAGGAGAATTGGCAATTCTTGTCTGGCTGCAGGCTTGTCTCCCAATCATTCTCCACCAGCAAGCCCTGCTAACTGGGTTGCTGATCCTATACCCACCGAGGACGGATGCACGGAGTGTAGTGGGGTGGTCCTTCACATCCTTCTTCATGTGGAAAGAACCCACTCTGACTTGGTGCATCCCAGCCAGTAACTGCGAAAGCCACTAACTGGACTACATTCCATGGTCCACCCCTTTCTTCACTCCGTTCCCTAGGGATCTATTTGCACCACCAATACAAGGTCTTGCTGGCCAGAAAAGTCAAATAATTAAAGTTTGACAATGCTCACAAATGCCCATAAGTGAGCCCACTCTGAAAACTATTGTATAAAAATAAAATCCTGTTATCCATTAACATCTACCTCCCTCTCTCCTAAAGAAAAAGTTAAGAGCGTTCTAAAAATGGAAGCAAGTTCAATTTGACTCAAAGCTTTTAAGAAAACTTTGCTCCAATAGACTTTTGAGTGCACAGCAAATAGAGCCACACACTTGTTAGGAGCTCATTATATCTTTTCTGACATTTATCTTCAATCAGTTTTCTATGATTCCATTTAGAGATTATTAAAAAGAGAGGAGAGAGAGAGGTGGGGAGGAAAAGAATTGTGAAAGTGAAATGAAGGTGAAATGAATCACTCTAAAGAGCATGTATCAAAGTGGTTATTAAATGATTTTTAATTGTTGATGGCCAGCTTAACAGCATCAAGTGGACAGCAGCGAGCTGAATATATATATATTTCTGGAATTTCCACCACTGCAATGCTGCCTGCAAATGCAGTGCTTTATTGCCTCTGCATAGGACTAAATGGTTTTTGAATTGTTGTTGTTGTTAGTTGAATTTGTGTACCGTCCTTCATCCAAAGAGCAGCAGCATCATTATTGCCATTTATAGACTAACTGGAGATCTGGAAGCAGTTTACAATAGATAAATGTGTGTGAATGAGTGAGACTGTGTGTGTCTAACACACAAGCACATTACATACAACATAAATGATGCTAAATATTCTTGAAATATTTGAAGATGCTTCTCAATATCCATTTAGTGCCTCTTTTCCAAAGCTAAAAACATATCCAGTTCCTTCAGTCTTCCTTCCGAAGACTTGGTCTCCAGAGCCCAGCTTCATCATCTTGGTCACCTTCCTCTAGTTACATTCCACACATCTCTCCTTCTCCTTCTACCACCCCTTGTCCCTTGCTTGATCCTTCCTTATAGCAAATACTTCTGTCCTTCCGTCCCTCTGCTCTGCTATCTTTGAGCAATAGAGGCACACATACACGCTGAGATTTTTCGCAAGAGGGGGAAGACACTTCCATCTGCTGCTACAGCAAAAGTGCTGCCTTGGGCACCTGCCATGGGGTGCTGACTCATAAGGCAGCCCTCATGGGAATACTTTGTGCCAGCACTTGTAGCAGCCTGAGTGTTTGTGTCACTCCCGGCCCTTTGTTCAAATTGAGGAAGAGTCCCTAAAGGTATGTTTCCCATTTGCACACAACAACAAAGCAGAAGGCTTGCTTAGGAGTGATGTGATTCATTAAATACCAAAAAGCAGTACTTAACTCTATTTTCATCTTAATAAGTATGCTTATGGATGGATTCCTTCACATAGAATACCAATTAGGACATGCCATAGAACTTCACCTGCAATGTTCTTTGGTTTCCTTGGGCTACAAATGAGTGTTGTTAGCCCTCTAGAGCTGTTTATATAAAAGGGAAGCTGCAAATGCTTTAAATAAATACATCCATAAACCTTCAGTAAATCCAAAATCAATGTTTCTCAAACATTTCAGGGCAAAGTTGCCACCTCCTTGCAACTAAAACCTAGGTTCCTCACCATATATACACTCCCTTCCCTGGAAATTCGCTTAAAGGCTTCTTAAGAATAAGAATTACCCTTTGTGGGTAGAGCCCACTCCTTATATTCTGAAAGAGTCACTCTTCTGTGGACACATCTCTCAACTGGAAAGAGGCAGCTTTAGAACCCAGAATCACAAAAAGGGTGTTTAAATGAGTGTGCATCTGTGCACCCAAATAGCTAAGCTGTACACTCGCAGTTATCCACATGTAACATCCAACAAGCGTGCAGTCTTGAATGTGCGCACACAATAGCTGACAACAATTATGCTGTACAATTATCCACACCTCTGTACAAACACTTGGGGCATGTGCACAAGCTTGTGCTTGTGTTCATTGTAACGTGTGCACAAACCTAAAGAGATTCAATGATCACCCTCTTCTGGGAGTGGCAATTCTGTTAGATCATCACCAATGCTTGCTGGGGCCACTAGAGTTGGCCTACAAATGAAGTAGATGAACGGCCGATGGAGCTAGAACCAATACCAGGCAGAGCCAACTATTTCTAGTTTTGTCCCTATCCTCCTCACTGCTGAGTCCTAAAAACGCCACACCGAAACTAAGGAACAGGAGGCTGACCACCATTGTCATCCTGTGGATTACTCAGAAAACAGGCAGTTAAGGGGTGACATTGATGCTGATGGACTAGCCTCCACTTTAGGAGTGACTGACTACTCCAGTGGTATCTCAAGGTAGAATTCCCCACCCAGTGAGTGGGTGCTACGTGGAATCATGCAGCCTCTTCTGTGGGTAGATGGTCCACTGAATTTATTTTCTCTTTGAGGCACACAGTTTATAAATTCTCCGCTCAAAATTCTTGGGGTGATTCAGCCATTAGTTTCTGCTACTTGAACATGTTTTGCTTTTCCGTCCTCCTGAAACTTTGGCAAAAATGCCCAAAAATAGTTCTTCCTTTGCACAGTGAGGAATGGGTACTACTTGTTGAATTCATCCTCTGATTCACCTTTCCTTTAAATAATTTAAAGGGAGATCTAATATGCATTTTAACAGGCTGATGGAAACAGGCAAATGGCCTAATCTTTTGGAAGTGCTGCTTACTCACAAATTCAGCTGAAATCAAAGGAGGCTACAGAGACACTGAGCACTTTGTAAAAAACAAAAACAAAAAAAGAGCGACTGATTCTCCAGTTCCATAAGAAAAAGTTTCTCAGTGTTTCTTTATTGCAATATCATTTCCATTTACAGTGGTACCTCGGGTTAAGAACTTAATTCATTCCAGTTCTTAACCTGAGGTGTGCTTTCGCTAATGGGGCCTCCCGCTGCTGCTGCACCGCTGGCGCGTGATTTCCGTTCTTATCCTGGGGCAAAGTCCTTAACCTGGAGCAACCACTTCCTGGTTAGGGGAGTTTGTAACCCAAAGCGTCTGTAACCCGAGGTACCGCTGTACAAAAAAGGAAAACATTTCAAGCACACTAAAAGCTACCAAAATCCTTTTCTTTTTGCTTTCACAGTCTCCAAAGTTAAGAATGCTTGGCTAAATCACACACTCCACTCACAGCGAGACACGAGGCTTCCTGCAGCATCAAGAGGTGAGAAATGGGAAAGGAGATGGGTTGCCCGAAAGTTGCAAAAGCCAACATGTCCATGAGGCACCCCAACCCAAAAAAGAATCTGCATCAGATTCCATCTAGGCAACCACTAAAGCCCACTGAGAAATCACAAAGGAATAAATAGAGCCCCGCTGGATCATAACAATAGGGATGGGGGAGGTGTTAGATTCAGATTGCATTTAAAAGTGAACCAATCTAATCTACACCTTCCAGAACAATACATGGACCATCCTTCAAAATTAACATTTTCCCACGTTTTGCAGTGCAAGCAATGAAGGGCAGTTTAATTCTCTGGGCAAGTAATGTGAAGAAAAATGCATATACTAGGGTGAAAGAGCTGTGTATAAAATGTATATATTAGTGAAAATAATATATAAAAATATGCAAACAATTTTCTGCCTGCACATCAGACTTTTTGCCATGGAGCTATGGCCCCTCAGATAACAGTCCTAGATCAGTGGCAGAGCAACTACTTTGCATTCAGCAGGTTGCAGTTTCAACCTAGAGGTAAGGCTGGAAGAGTCCCTGTCTGAAACGCTGGAGAGATGCTGCCAGTCAGTGTCAGCAGTACTGAGCTAGGTAAACCAATGATTTGAATCATTATAAGGCAGATTCTTGTGGCAGAAAATTCCATCTGGCTCGGCCACTGCTGGAAATGGAAAGTTTGCCTACAATGGGGATGGCAAAAAATGTCAATGTTGGTTGCTCTCAGTTTCTCTTTTTCCTAATCTTACCTTCACTTCTCCACATTTTCACATAAGTTTGCACTCAAAAAAGAAAAAGTAAGTCCTTATGAAAGTTCAAAAGCATTTTAGTGTGAATTTCTCCTGCTACATCTCCTAACACATAACACATTTTTTGTATGCAATTTTGCCTAATCATCACATTTCTACAAAGCAATTTTTGCTAATATAATGCAATTTTGTACAGCATTTCCAATAACATATGAATATGCACACTTTGCACTATTCCTTTTTATACATGTTACCTGACTATACTGCAAAATCTGAAGAAGAGTGAATTTTCAAGGATGGCTTTATTTCAGTTTGCATCTTCTTTCAAAAAGTGTGAATTAGATATGTATATAAAGGCAAAATGATTTTGATCTAGATGCATCTTGGTTTGATCCAGCAAAGTAATCAAAGTATCATCTATATCTATATCTATATCTATATCTATATCTATATCTATATCTATATCTATATCTATATCTATATCTATATCTATATCTATATAATAATAATAATAATAATAATAATAATAATAATAATAATAATAATAATTTATTTGTACCCCGCCTATCTGGCTGGGTTTCCCCAGCCACTCTGGGCGGTTTCCAACTGAATATTAAAAACAGTACAGCATCAGACGTTAAAAACTTCCCTAAAGAGGGCTGCCTTCAGTTGTCTTTTAAAAGTAAAATAGTTGTTTATTGCCTTGACATCTACTGGGAGGGCGTTCCACAGGGCAGGCACCACTGCCAAGAAGGCCCTCTGTCTGGCTCCCTGTAACCTTACTTCTCGCAATGAGGGAACCGCCAGAAGGTCCTCGGCGCTGGATCTAAGTGTCCGGGCTGAATGATGGGGGTGGAGTCGCTCCTTCAGGTATACAGGACCGAGGCCGTTTAGGGCTTTAAAGGTCAGCACCAACACTTTGAATTGTGCTCGGAAACGTACTGGGAGCCAATGCAGATCTATCTATATATAAATGTTTAGGGGTCCTCTCACTTTGACTCAAGGAAATCATCATTTTATAGTTCAAATCAGGAAAAATAAATACAGTAAATGGACAAAAGTACAAAGATTCACAAAATGTGTATACAGTGGTACCTCAGGTTACATACGATTCAGGTTACATATGCTTCAGGTTACAGACTCCGCTAACCCAGAAATAGTGCTTCAGGATGAGAACAGAAATTGGGCTCTGGCGGCAGCACAGCAGCAGGAGGCCCATTAACTAAAGTGGTGCTTCAGGTTAAGAACAGTTTCAGGTTAAGTACAGACCTCTGGACTGGAACGAATTAAGTACTTAACCTGAGGTACCACTGTACGTACCCCTGTGTACCCCCAGAAAAAAGCACTGTGTCTTCCAATATACATAAAAATGTAAGGCTGTCACCACTCAGCTCCCATTGGAGGATATGTACTACTGCATCACAGTCCAGGGTTTGCATGAAGTCTCAGAGCAGCATGAAGCTGATGAGCAACATGAGCAGGGGCAACAGCCTCTAGTTATATCCATATATGTGTAGGCTGTGGGCAGGTATCTGAATTGCACAGAAGCTGGCACATCAGTGTAAATGCACAAGAGCTGCAGAATTGACCTCACTTTGAAGTTTAAGAGAACAGTTTAATAAATGGGAAGGGGGAGGAAAAGCTGTATGTCAGTAGCCTCTTTCATCTACCAGTTGGAAATGACTTAAATTGGTATTAGAGGCCACTGTAAGATCATGCCTGAGGCACATATTTCTTTCCAGTGCTCCTGATTAAATTAACAGAAAAGAATTTCACAATGAGTATCAGCCAAAGCTGTCCTGACAATGGGATTGCTTCAGGCTGAAAATGCCTACATCATCCTACTGGGAAGTCCAGCAGAGTCTGGGCCAGCTGAATCCATGCTGGAAAAAAACCCAAAAAAATACACCATGACAAATGAGGGAAAGCAAGAAGCCTTGATTTGGCAAGGATACAGAGTAGTTCTACAACATATGCAATTTTCTATCGCAATTTTCTTTTCTAGACTAGAAAATAACCCTTCAATTCAGGCTCCTGCTCTTCTCCTGCCTCCATTATGCAGCTGTCATCATGCAAAAAGCATACAAAGAGAATCGCCTAGATTCAGAAAGACATGCCCTGGGTGAAAAATAAAAAGTAAACTACACAGCAACCCAAGGCAAGCCAGGGTAATCACACTTAATAATTGCAGCAGGAGATACTAATGTGTTTCCATTGTATAATTGCACTGAACTCAGTTGGTGGGATTTTTAAGAGCAACAGTGGTAGACAAGCCCAACTGACTTTCAGTAAAATTCATATGTCACTTAAATGATTAAAAGTTATGTGCAGAACAAAGAACCTTACAGTCTATAGACAAACTGAGTAGCCAGTGCAATGCAGGGGACCATGCCCTTTGGTCTTAGCTCAGTGGCAAAGCATCTGAACCACATGCGGAGGTTCCCGGGTTCAATCTCGAGGTAGAACTGGGACTATCCTTTGTCTGAAACCCTATAGAGGCATTGCCAGTGAGTCTAGCTGGAACAGTAGTCTGACACACACTTCCGGTTGCACTGTGCTTTCTTAGAATTTGCACTGGATCAGCAACACTAGCCCGAAAGCTTTTCATTTATATCCCAACAAATAAACATTTTTTTAAAAACACACACACACACACACTTTTTACCGCTGTATCAGAACAAATGAAAAACCCCTTAAATCCAAATAGAAATTTGTTCCCCTTCTGATCTAATCCTTTCCTGGGCTCTTTCTGCCCACGCCATGAGTAAAATTTGCCAGTTGTCTCCAGAGCACGTTGCTGTGCACTCCTAGTCCTCTGCCCCACACTATTTTTTAATGTGTCCCCCTTTAGCAGTCATATAGGCATTGTGATCAACCACATACATGTGAGTGAAAGCACTTTTCCTTTCCAGTGCCCAGTGTGTGTCAGATGTGCGACCACAACGCAAAAGTTAGGAATGACTTTGGATGAATGTACACTGTCCAAATTGCACCCTTGGCTATAAGGGACACGGGTGGCGCTGTGGGTTAAACCACAGAGCCTAGGACTTGCCGATCAGAAGGTCAGCCGTTTGAATCCCCGGGATGGGGTGAGCTCCTGTTGCTGTATCCCAGCTCCTGCTAACCTAGCAGTTCAAAAGCACGTCAAAGTGCAAGTAGATAAATAGGTACCACTCTGGCGGGAAGGTAAACGGCGTTTCCATGTGCTGCTCTGGTTTGCCAGAAGCAGCTTAGTCATGCTGGCCACATGACCCGGAATCTGTATGCCGGCTCCCTCGGCCAATAAAGCAAGTCGGTCACGACTGGACCTAATGGTCAGGGGTCCCTTTACCTTTACCTTGTTGGACTCCCCTCTTGGGGTTTCCGGAGAAGTGACAACATGATATTAAGTGCTTGTGTGCAGGAACACAGTGAACTGCAAGAATCCCCCGGAAAAGAACAACAGAAAAGGAGGGCATGTGCAGCTAAGCTGAGCCACAAGGGGGCAGAGAAAGAGGAACAGTGGAACAGCAGTGGATGGAATATCAAATGTTTTCAGGGATGCCTCCTTAAAACATTGCAGTGTGGCATGAGGAACAGGAATCCTGGACAAAACTTATGGCACTACTGATCTTCAAGTGGGAGGGGGGAGATGTGAGAGAAATGGAAGTGTGGCTAGGCCCTCAGAGCATGGCATCTTTATATCTTCCCATGCTCCAGTGATGGATGACCCCTTATAAAAATAAAAATGAAGGTGTCATGTCCAAATCCCACAAAAATATCAGTACACATGCTTGATATTTTGAAGGAAACAGGGAATAGGCAACTGCACTGCCAAGCTAATTAAATATCCTAAATTCCTATTCCAACTACTGTCCCCTATTTAATGGCTCATTGATTTTTGAAGCCAAACCAATTTCCTCTTTCATTTTCATCAGGATAGTTACTGTAATGACGTGCCATAAAAATTAGACAACATGCTGAAATGTGATTTAAAAACATCTGTACATTCAATAGCAAGCACACATTGGACAGAAAAAGAAGCTGGCAAGAGAACACTTTGTCTGGCTTGGCAAGAAACAAGCACCACCAGCCAAGGCACAATAATCAGACTACAATAAGAAAACATCTTGAATACTGAAGGTAAACAGATAGCTAATGTTAAGAACCTAAAAAGAGCCTTGCTTGGTTATGCCAAGGGTCCATCTAGCCCAGCCTCCTGCCCAATCAGAACCGGGGGGGGGGGCAGCAAAACGTTATGGGGCTCAAGCTTCCTGGATGTCCCACTGACAGTGCTCCTGGTAATGGGAATAGAGTTATACTGGAGCAAAGGGAAAGAATGCATTTTCCACAAGCTCACAGAAGACTATATCTGAAAAAGCAAGAACAATCAGAGGCACACACAAACACTACAGTGAGTGGGTCAGTAAATTGCCTCCTGCAGTCCAGCCACAGGCTTCAGCTCAATTAATTTCAGAAGCACACAGAGGAGTCCAAAATACTATAACCCAAGCTTTCTTGGCCATTGATTTAATCAATCAAATGAATCAATGCGTTACTCAGGGCTATTAGGAAAGTCAACAGCAAACCATAATTATTCACACGAAATAATGAGCAACATCGCCATGACTACCTACTTAGTGGACAATGCCGAAGACATCAATGCCTGCAACAGAGGTATCTTTCACTCTGACAAGCTCCCCCTCCATCCCATGTGCAAACACGAACTAGACTGGCATTTAATCCTTACTTCAGCATTGGCGGCATCCTCCATTTCACCTGCTAGTGGACAGCAAGCTGGGCTGGTGGGGCTCACCTGACTTCCTAATGGTTGAGTCCATGCTGCTTTCCAAGAAGGAGAAGGGGAAGGCAAGGCAGTGGGGAGGATGGTGCACTGCAAACACAGTGGCAAGAGCACTGGATTGGTATTTGCACCATGCTGACCTCCCCACCACTTTGCCTCTCCCCATTTCCCTCTCGGGAAGCAGAAGCAACTCAGCTGTCGGGAGGTCAGCCGAGTGCTGCCATTCTATCACACTATGTCCTAAGCAGGCTAGCTTAAAAGGCACAAGGCAGCCATTTGGCACATGCAGCTATGTCTAGCACCCCTCCATATCTGCTGCCTTATGTAGCTTTCTCACCTTGCCTAATAGTAGGGTTGGCTTTGTCAAGCACCTTTTCTCAAACATTCACAAAATCACTAAAAATGGAAATATTACACTTTTGACTGCTTTTCATTCCCTATGTCAGAGCTTTTCAAACTTCTCATGTTGGTGGCACACTTTTTGGCATGCATCATTTCACAACACAGTAATTCAGTTTTACTAGCAAACTGGAGGTCAAACTAACCCCTTTTCAGTCCCGGGAGGAACGCAGGAAGCATTTGCGCGACACACCTACACACTGCAGCCGACACACTAACATGTCACGACACACAGTTTGGAAAGCTCTGCCCTATATGTGATAAAAAGAACCAGATCAGAACTGAGAATTGGTCCCAAAGAAAAAGAAGCCGTCTTAGTGTCTCTAAGCAGCAATAAACAGGTCACTGTTCACAAAGGCTTAGGGAATGTCAGAGCATCATTATAGGGGGAAATAACTTGAGACCTGTCTGGGGAAGGTTGAGAGAAAGGGATACTTTATAAAGGATATGCTGATACAGCTTTTAACTATAATGATGTGAATTCAGCTGTTATCTAGTAAATTTTGTAGGAAACAGTGTATCTAACAAACTAGGTCAGGAACCTGGGAGGGGGGTACTTTTCAATGTGCTTTATTTCATTTTAGGATTCCTTGATAGTTTCCCAAAACTGCATAATGGAGCATTTTTCACCTTTGGGCTAAGTGCTTTCCAAAAATGCACAAACGGCAGGAGGAAAATGGCTTCTAATAATGGAGGCCATGTGTCACAAATGCCATTGCGAAAGCATGCCAATTTGAAAACTGTTTCGCCTTTGCATTCTGCTTCTGCCGTATTGTTAACACTGAGGTTTAGGCAAGCCTCGTGCCTCATGCGGGAAAAGCCCTTGTAAAGCATGATGCCTGAGGGAAAACTCAAGCCAAACCATTCCCCTACTATTGCCAGTACCATAAATCATTTGTGTGGTGGCGAGGTAGAGAATCAACAGGAATGAATCAAGTATGATGGAAATGACTGAAAAGTATCTCAAATACATTAAGCCTGGACAGCCAGGTATATCATTCACCATACTGCTAGTACTACTGCCCAGTTAAGAGTTCTACTCACCCTTGGGTGATTCTATGGTTCTATGAAAGCTGGCACCTAGTCTGAAACTAGGATATGTAGAAGCAGAGCTTCAGCTTGAGCCTGGAAGTGACAGTGGAGGACCACTCAGGATCCACATCCTGCTATTCTGTTCCACATCCCACATCCTGTTCAAGGGAGATCAGACCTAGGGGTTGAATGTAGCCCTCATCCCTCTCTAGCGAGTCCTCAAGGCTCTTCACAAGCCACACCCTCTTTCCCCAAGCCACGCCCCTTATTACCCCTGCTTCACACCCTTCTCAAGTGATTTTGCATGACTGGAATGCGTCATTGATATGTGATGCTTCCTCTTGCTTGCCTGAATGGAGGTTGGGTATGCACCTATATGCTGTACTTGCAAGGGGTGGGTGGGGGGAATTTATGCACAAGCATGCAGAAGACTCCAGGTTCAGTCTTCAGCATCTCCAGGCAGGGCTGAATCTCTGGAGAGTCACTTTAAGTCAGTGTAGACAATGCTGAGCAAGGTGGACCAATGGTCCAAATCAGGTTCCTACAGAACTAAAGTAAGTGCAATTGCCACATCTTTATGTAACACACTTTTGCCCCTGCCCTGTCCACAACTAGCATGCTGTGCCCCCATAAGGTTGCCTTGAGCAGAAAACACTTTCCTTCCCTACTTGAGTTCTGCCACAGCACAGAAAAGCTCATGGCTTTGGCTTTGAGCCAAAGGCTGCTTGCCAGCCTTCCTGCAGGTCTCCTGTAGTGACTGCCTATATCTCTCCACCCATCCAGTTCATATGTTCATGCCCAAATACCTGCCTGCTGCCATCCTGCTATGTTTTTTTCCTATTCATCCAACCCTACAGATCCTAGTTTCAGACTAGGTGCCAGCTTTCTTAGAATTGTAGAGCTGGAAGGAGCCCTGGGGGTCATTTCGTCCAATCCCCTGCAAGACAGATACCCGTAGTTCTTTTATATTTTACAGTTTTGCTATAAACTGGTTTCTTCCCCCGAGGAAAGTTCAGAGATGTCCACACTGTATTCAAAGCAAAACCACAATTTATTTCTTGTTAGTAATTAATTAATTAATTAATTAATTAATTAATTGCCTATTATTCCCCAGCAGGTCTCAGGGTGGGTTACAACAATGCAATGGAGGAGCTAGCCCATTGTGCCAATGTTCAGTGAATTTCTAAAGGGACTGGAATTTCATTCTCAGTCCTTTCTACACAGACAGGACCCAGGACTGTGTGTACAATATGGTCCTCCTGAAGCATGGAACACTGTAGAATGTGGTATTAGTTGCAGAAACCAGATTCCTAAATATCTCAGCTTGCTGCTGCTGCTTTCGTTTTTTAAAAAATTAAGCCTTTAATAAATCTAGTCTTTATGATTGCAGCGGGCAATACCAAACAATACCAAACAAATCTCAGATCTCAGCACCTCAGTGAGTTTATACATCACTGTGGAGAGGCATACAGACCTTTGAACCTCTCTATGACTACTAGAAGTGAAATAAATCATGCAAAACAGTTTTCCTTTAAATAAAAACACACATAATAGGTTATACAAGACAGGAAACAACATGCACATTTACATAGTTACAAAAGATGGCCAACACTGATGCAGAATTTTGACCAATTATTATTACTTTTTAGCACAGCGTACGTACAGTTTTTGTCCGCTTCTGCCAATAAACTAAGACTTAAGTTTTAGAAAGCAGTGAAGCATTTCATGTAATTTTTAAAAAGAACACATTGGAGGGAAATGCTACTTAATTTGTAAATACTAACACCCAAAGGAGTATACATCAGTTTTCCTTGTGGGGCAGGAGATGGTTTGGCAAAAGCTCAGCCTGCCACTCTCTCTCTGCCCCTGCTTTTCTGCCATGTGGCAAACAAGAGGGGAAAAGCTTTAACCTTGCTCCATTGAGCACACACTCCAGATTGCCACCTCAGCAATTTTGATGGCAGCTGTCAATTCAGAAAAAGTTAATCGGAACCGAGAGATGACAGGAAAACGCTGAGCCGATGCGACGGTGATGTCAAAAATTCGTTAAGGCACACTTCCCTGAAGGAAAGAATTCTGCACCCTAGCAGATGGCTAGTGGTCAGGGAGAACCCTTTTTAATAACCAAACTGTGGGAAACTGATTAACCCTTGTCATGCATGCATAAATATACCTGACTAGGTTTCCAGAGGGCAGAAGAACCATTCTGGAATCAGATGTACTGTTGCCTCATCTCTGCCAACTTATTTTGCATAATGCATTTTTTAATTATTATTTTTGGTGGGAGTGTGTGGGGGATGCTACTTTCTTTTTGATGAGCAAAATGCAAATGGTAGTAAACTAAATGATTTTGTGTACTCAGCATTACTGGAGCGTAAGAGGATTCACTCACCCCTGGGAGCTTAGACTTCAGTAAGGAGAGCTGCAACCAGCAGAGGCACAACCAAGAGTGACATGATTTCTGGCATGTCCCCAGAGTCAACCCTGAGTGAACTTTCAGGGGCAACATAAGGGGAGGCTACATTGGGACCGTAAGCACGAACTGCAAGGAAGAAACAAGTTTTTAGAAAAGTGATATGATGGCTACAGAGCTGGGGTCAGGGAACAGATCAGGAGTCATGAATCTGGGGTCACAGGCAATCAAATGCCCTCCAAAACGAGCCCTTCAAAAGCCTCCGTAAATATCCATTTAAAACTTCACAGTGCACAATATATTGGTTGTTGTTCCTGCTCAGTTCCTGTTTGTGGTGGCTTGGCTTCTCCTACACTGATCATACGCCCTGCTGCATGCTCACGTTTCATTGAATGTCAGCACTGGAGGCATAGCCTATCTAGTCTGAACAGAGGAGAGGTGCAAAGATACATGGCATAGGTGTAATGTAAGTGCCTGTGCTTTCTGTGGATTGTGGGTACTGATGTGGAGGGGCATGGCTACGCCATGTTGTGTTCCTATCTTTTTCCATGCCCCTTTGCTTAGGTGTGGCAGCTCTTTTGTGTTATGCCACAACACGATGGCAGATATTTTGTGACGGATGCTCACTGTGATTGCACATAACTCCAAGTGTGACCACTGGCCCAGAAAAAATGACAATCCTTGGAATAGCCTGGAGTTGAGAGGTATGTCCAAATATCAAATAGTCTGGCCCCTGATGCAGGAAACTTATCGCAACAGCATCCCTCATAGTTTGTCATCAAGCCTCTTTTTAAAAACCAAAGGGGTGGGAGTGAAAGGAGAAAGAGAGACTAAGCATGGTGGAAGGAGAATCTAGAGAAGCCATGTACTCAAATCAGAGTAAGCCACACCCCCTCCACAAAACAAACCCTTTCCTATAGGGGACATGGGGGGGATTTCATAAAGGGTTTTTTGTCTTTTTCCTCTTCACATTCTGTACCACATCCTGGAGATGCAGGGAAAGAGCTTGGAAGAATAAAGCTGTTTTATTTACTATATGGAAAATTTCATAGACTTGTAGAGTTGCAAGGGACCCCAAGGGTCATCTAGTTGAAGCCCCTGCACTGGAGAAATCCTACCCACAGCCATCCCTGGGTGGACTCAAACCACCAACCTTCTGGTTAACAGCTGGACACAGACCCATTGCGCCACATGTAACCATAGCTCAGTAATAAAAGCATTTGCTTTGCATGCAGAAGATCCTATATTCAGTCCCTGGTCAGCAAAGGCTGGTCAATCAGAGCAAACGGGACACTGCCCCACCAACCTCAGCCACCTGGCTATATCCAGTGTAGGGGGTATATACCAGTCTAGGAGGTATCGGCTACCTCCTTTTTGCATTGCCCTTGCAGAGCTCAGCAGAGAGGAGGATGAGGACAAAATTTAGGATTAGTTGGTTCTGCTTCTCATTGGCTCTGGCTGTGCTTGTCATTGGCTCTGACTCCACCTGCCATTGGCCTCCCTGCTTTCTGCACCACTGGCCCCAATAGGCATATCGCCACTACACTGGCCTCTCTACTTAAAAGGATCGGGTGGCAGCTGATGGGAAAGATCCCTTCCATTTAAGATCCTAGAAAACTGTTGCCAGTCAGAGTAGACAATGATGAACTAGATGGACAAAGAGTCTAACCTGGAGCACAGCACACTCCTCTGCCCCTAACATATCTGCATAGTGTGAAACCAGCAAAATGCTTGTATCTGGCATGATGGGCACAGAGGTGCCACCTTCTCTGGAGGATTGAGGGGGCTCACGCGCAATGCCGCACAACGTCCTGACACCATGCACACTGAACATTGAGGAGGCCTGGCCCCTTCCAAAAAAAAAAAAAGATTAGTGGGACCCATGGTGCCTTGGGCCCCCGGATCCTGCACCCATGGATGGGTAAATGTAGACGTAGGAGCTGTACACTTCAGGAGCTCCTGCTAATTTGCCACCTCTCACAAAACTTATGTGAGAACCAATACAGACCGAATCTGCATAGTCCCACCCCTTCATTTACATAGCCCTGCCCTGTGTTCTATATTGTGGGGTATATTCAGATGTGGGGAATATTGCTTGCCTAATAATAATAATAATAATAATAATAATAATAGTAGTAATAATAATAATTTATTATTTATACCCTGCCCATCTGGCTGGGTTTCCCCAGCCACTCTGGGCGGCTTCCAACAAAACACTAAAATACAATAACCTATTAAACATTTAAAAGCTTCCCTAAACAGGGCTGCCTTCAGATGTCTTCTAAAAGTTTGGTAGTTATTTTTCTCTTTGACATCTGGTGGGAGGGCATTTCACAGGGCAGTGCCACTACCGAGAAGGCCCTCTACCTGGTTCCTTGTAACTTGGCTTCTTGTAGCGAGGGAATCGCCAGAAGGATTACTAAGCTAGTGCTTCTGTCCCATTTTTCTAATGCTTCTTTCATGCTGCAGTTGTGCTATGGAACTGTGGCTTTCTGATGGATATACCATCATGTTGCACTCCATTTCATTTACACCAGTGGGTGTGGTGTGGCACAATGACCATCACTGGACAACATTGCTAGTCAACCACCCTCTCCGCACATGCCTACTTCTGTTCCCCCCTGAAAGTGGCAGGAAAGAACCTTGAGCTGGTACACCGCCCTAAATTTCATCACTTTACTCCTATGATTTTCCAGCTTAAGGGGGCTGGAAACAGATTTAAAAAAGAAAAATCAAACAAAGCAGAAATGAGTGCTTAACAAACCACTTTACGAAAGTGGTTTTCACACTGTGTCAAGGCTCAGAAATGATTTGGAAACTAACAGTTAGGGAAGTGTTGGGAGAAATGGAGTAAACTGTGACGTGAAGGCAGCCTTGGTCATACTATTGAGAGATCAGGAACTGCTGTTAGGAAATGTCATCTATAGGTAGACAGATCAATCATCACAATCAGAAATCTCACAGGGGAAGGGTATGTAATAGCCAAGTCAAGATGATGCAGAATAGAGGGCTGAGAGAGGGCTCCAGTGGGATGTGGAGGATTCTGCTAGAACCAGGGCAGCCTGATAGTGGGGTGGGGGTCCTCAACTTGCTCTCTCACCTCACCCATCTCCAAAACGAAAGCCTTGACCCCACCTCCCTCTCCATTCCCACTTCCCTCCCCATAGCAGTTGGAACCTTTCCCTGACACTTCCCTCTGCCGTGGTGCTGTCAGACACTGGGAGTAACCTTGTCTCTCTGGAGGTGGGTGCTCCACTGGCACTGTACTATTATATATTCATTTCTATACCACTTCATAATTTAAAGAAGAAAATCTCAAAAGAGGTTGACAGCCTACATTGAAACATAAAATAAAACAATCCAGTATAAAGCATTACAGAGAAAGGTCAAGTATAAAGTATACATTCAAAAGCAACAAAAGCAACAGGAAACTAAAATATTATCTTTAAGATTTTGAAATAAAACATTACGGTACAAAGAAGGTCAGGTGTGGGATGTGCATTTAACACAGCAAAGTTTAAAAAACAAAAAACTAAACCTTGAAATGTTTCAAGAGAAAACACTACTAAAGGAAGAAAAATGTAAAACAAATATTTAAAGCAGCATAATTAGCAAGGGAATAAAATATTATCCTAAGCATAGAACATATTTGCTGCTGCTGCTGCTGCTGCTGCTGCTGCTGCTGCGAGTTCTTCCAATGGTGTTTCATGGCAGACGGCAGCTGTGGAAGCTCAGAACTGGTGACCTGGGTCTGCATTAAGTGGCTGAGTGAGCACATATGGAGTAATGCTGCAAGTAAATTGGTCCCAAGTTCTTAAGGATTTTATATATCAATGGTAACATCTTGAACTTGGCCCAGTATATGCAATATTGTCTTTTAAAGTAGAAATCTAGTCCCACTTGGAGCTAGACCTTTTCTTCCTGATAGGAAGGAGATTCTTAATATGAGAGAACTTTTGCAGATGGCATTCTCCTCTCCGCCGCCCCCGGTGCCTTTCGTGGCCTCCTCTCCTTCCATGATTCTAGCTCACCAGCTTCTGCTACTCATCTTCCTTATAATTCCTATCACCTGCTTACTGGTCAGATAGAGAGCCAATGAGCAAGCAGGCAGTGGGAGTTGCTGTTCCGCCTTCTCCATATGACCACTAACACTGTTGTCTGGCCAGGAGTGAGAGGTAGGTGACAGAGCTGGTTGCAGTTATGGATGAACAGGTCTATGTGGCTACTCTTCTTAAGTGGGTGGAACATTTGGGATATTAGAGCGAGGAACTCAGGATGCAAGGAAGAATGTGCTAAGAGGAAGGCATGCTTGGGAAACCCTCCCCATGATCAACTCCCGCCCAGAAACCAATGTCCCCACTGTGGAAGGACATGTGGATCCAGAATTGGCCTCCACTGTCACTTACGGACTCATTGTTAAAACTGTGTTTATGGAAGACAATCTTACTCGGCAACGAGTGATCACCAAAGAAGAAGAAGAAGAACAAAATTGGTCCACTGAGTTGCTTTAACTTTTTGTCATCCTCCCTAGTGTTCCAAACTTAATCCCGTAGACAAGTGGGCACATACCTTTTTGACTCCAGCAGTCATTACAAACGACAGCTGTGAGAGCGTTTTACATGTTTCCATAATAAACCTCTCTGTCCTGATTAAATATTAATGCACCATCTCTCCCCATTACCTATTATGTCATCAGTCACATCAGCTGCAGCAGGAAGGTCACCAATAACAAGATAACAAGGATGCCTCTCTCTTTCTTCGAAACAAAAACAAAAAAAACTAAATAAAAAGAAACCCCAAGCCGCACTGTTTATAGCAACTAATAAAACCTCTGTGAAGACAAGCGCTATTTATTAGCATAACTGATATACAAGCGCGTGGGAGGGGGCATAAATAGGAGGATGCTTCCCTGCCTTAAATTTGTTTATTGCACTTATAAATATTTCAGACTCGCTGTATTTTCATCCGCAAAAACCAGCACATAGAAACATCACATAAGGTGAAAACAATATTCAGAGGTCTTTCTCCATGAACTGTTTCATTGCACTACAGAGCCTTTGGATGGAACCAGACAAATAGTTCGGTGCTAGGGCATGTGTTTTGCAATCAGAAGGGTCAGGGGATCAAAATCCCTGGCATCTCCAGTGAAAGTATCTCAGACAGCAGAGCTCGGGAAAACTACTATATTACAGGTGAAACTCAGAAAATTAGAATATCGTGGAAAAGTTCATTTATTTCAGTAATTCAACTTAAAAGGTGAAACTAATATATGAGATAGACTCATAACATGCAAAGCGAGATATGTCAAACCTTTATTATAATTGTGATGATCAATATATTAGTGAAACTAATATATGAGATAGACTCATAACATGCAAAGCGAGATATGTCAAACCTTTATTATAATTGTGATGATCATATCTCAAATATTAGTTTCACCTTTAAAGTTGAATTACTGAAATAAATGAACTTTTCCATGATATTCTAATTTTCCGAGTTTCACCTGTACATCCTGAAGACCCGTTGCCTGTTAGTGTAGGCAGTACTCACCTAATGGACCAATGGCAGCTCCTATGTTTCATGTGGGTGGATGAAGCAACCAGTGCAGATCTGTCTACACTGGCATAATATGTGTAAAGCTGAGTGTCCCACTACTAAGGCTGTAAGGAGGCAGCCATTTCTATCTTGTCCTGTCTTCCTCACTATCAGAACAGTTTCCATTCTGCTACAGTTCAGCTGCTAAAATCCGTTTTATTCATCTCACTATCCGCCATGGCCAAAACAAATAAATGTCAATGCATTACAATGGAAGGGAAACGTCTAAAATAGTGCAGATAGTACATGGCTTGTGTGTGACATTTGTGGGCTAAAAACAACTAATGATACCTGATACCAGGCTGATTCACTTACAAGATTTCTGTTCCTGACTTGCCAAATGTGGAAATTTCCGCTCGTTTCCTTTTTTGATAGATTTTCCCCCATATCACTATCCACTGAACAACAAGCAGCTGCACCATCACGAGCAACTTTTTTTCATCTTATTCACTAGTTTCTTTCCTCTGGTGTCAACACTTCTGACTGATGTCCTTCCATATAATATCTCAAGGACCACCTCTCCCCATATGAATTGACCCAGACCCTGCAATCATCCTCTGAGGCTTCATGGACCCCTTTCATGAGAAGTCCAGAGAAGGGCAATGTGAGAACTAGCCTTTTTCTGCAGTGGCTCCCCACTTGAGGAATACTTTCCCCAGGGAGGCTCACCTGGAGCCTTTGTTACATATATCTAGGCTCCATACAAAAGCATCCCTCTTCTTCTAGGCCTTTGGCTAACTGAACAATCTATGGCCTTTTAAACTGTTGGGGGAGGGAGATATTATTTTTGTTCATTACGTACTATGTTATGTACTTTTGTATTTTATATTGTAAACTGCCCTCTTATCCTTGGATGGAGGGCTATATAGAAAATTTATTATGATTATTGTTGTTGTTATGGTTATTGCTATTAGTATTCCCAGTTAGCTCAAATAAGCTACCAATTCTGAGTGATTACGATATGCAGAAGGTCTGGCTATTGGCACCAAACAGCAAGCTAATACTAATTTGTTAAAACTGTTGGCCTTGCTTATGAATGAATCATACCTTCCCACTTAGAAAGCATATATAGCGATGTTCTACAATCTTCATCTTGATGTACAAAGATGTAGCACATAATATGATACACTGCCTTGAAATGATCAGTCAAGCTGAGTGGCCTTAGACATCCAGATAGCATTTGTGTACTATCACTTTGCTTAACAAGGAAACAGCTTACTAATCAGCACAGAAGAGGAATCTTTATTAAGGTAATTAGAATGAGCTAAACGGCAGCCTGGAAGATCAGAATCCCAGAGGGCAGAAAAACACAGAAATGACTCCATCACAAGGAAGCCCTGTTGCAACAGAATTGTGAATTTCACAGAGCATCTAATCCTCGTAAGACATTAATTGTGGGGGGAGGGTTATGTGTACACTGTATTGATATCAATATAACCTGAAAGCCAGTACTGTTGATGTGCAAGCAAATAATCAGAAAAGCAGAGTAGGACATCTTGCCAAAGCAGTGGATTTAAAACCATAATTAAGAACACGAGATGAGGCCAGTTGCCAATCTGCTCCAGCATCCTGTTCTCACTGTGGCCAACCAGAGGCCTGTAGGAAGCCTACAAAATGGACACGAGTGCAAAAGCACTCAGCTTACCTGCCATTCCCAGCCACTAGTATTCACATGCATATTACATCTGACTGTAGAACAGAGGCGTCCTCTGCCAAAGAATATTGAGGGGTGCCCAAAGAGCCTCAGCCCCCTGGAGCCGGCACATATGCAGTGGAGATGGAAACTAGCAAGCATGGCCAGTAGCCTTGCCCTCCATAAATCTAATCCTCTTTTAAAGCCAGCAAGGTTGGTGGGAATCACTGCCTCTTGTGGAAGTATGTTCCACAATTTAACTTATGCTAGCAAAGACATCACCTTGCCGACAAAGGTCCGTATAGTTAAAGCTATGGTTTCCCCAGTACAGTGGTACCTTGGGTTAAGTACTTAATTCAGGAGGTCCGTTCTTAACCTGAAAGTGTTCTTAACCTGAAGCACCACTTTAGCTAATGGGGCCTCCCACTGCTGCCGCGTGATTTCTGTTCTCATCCTGAAGCAAAGTTCTTAACCCGAGGTAATATTTCTGGATTAGCGGAGTCTGTAACCTGAAGCGTCTGTAACCTGAAGCGTATGTAACCCAAGGTACCACTGTAGTGATGTATGGATGTGAGAGCTGGACCATAAAGAAGGCTGATCGCCAAAGAATTGATGCTTTTGAATTATGGTGCTGGAGGAGACTCTTGAGAGTCCCATGGACTGCAAGAAGATTAAACCTATCCATTCTGAAGGAAATCAGCCCTGAGTGCTCACTGGAAGGACAGATCCTGAAGCTGAGGCTCCAATACTTTGGCCACCTCATGAGAAGAGAAGATTCTGATGTTGGGAAAGATTGAGGGCACAAGGAGAAGGGGATGACAGAGAACGAGATGGTTGGACAGTGTTCTCGAAGCTACCAACATGCACATCACCAAACTGCAGGAGGCGGTGGAAGACAGGAGTGCCTGGCGTGCTCTGGTCCATGAGGTCACGAAGAGTCGGACACGACTAAACAAATAAACAACAACAAATTGCATGAAGAATGGTTTTCTTCTGTCGGAAATCATCCAACATTGAGTTTCATCAGATGCCCATGAGTTCAAGTGCAATGAGAGTGGAAGTAAACTTTACCCACTTTCTACATGTTGTGCATAGCTCAATACATTTCCATCATGAAACCTCCTACTTGACTTTTCTCCAAACTAAGCACGGTCCCAAATGGTGCAACCTTTCCACATAGGGGAGTTGCTCCATCTTCTGGATAATTTTGATTGCTCTTGACTGAACCTTTTCCAACTCTGTAATATCCTTTTTTGAGGTTTTATTATTTACGTGCATACATGGAAGGCAATTCTTGTTTATCTTTATTCACTAAACTGTGCTGTTGTGTGAGGAATGCACAGGCACATCCACAAGCAATTACCGTATTTTTCGCTCTATAAGACACACCAGACCACAAGACGCACCTAGTTTTTGGAGGAGGAAAACAAGAAAAAAAATATCCTGAATCTCAGAAGCCAGAAAAGCAAGAGGGATCGCTGCGCAGTGAAAGCAGCAATCCCTCTTGCTGTTCTGGCTTCTGGGATAGCTGCGCAGCCTGCATTCGCTCCATAAGACGCACACACATTTCCCCTTACTTTTTAGGAGGGAAAAAGTGAGTCTTATAGAGCAAAAAATACGGTAGCTTCCAGATACTAGCAATGGCAGCCTTGTTTCTCTATTCACACAACTGAATGGAGAATGAAGAAGAAGAAGAAGAGTTTGGATTTGATATCCCGCCTTTCACTCCCTTTAAGGAGTCTCAAAGCGGCTAACATTCTCCTTTCCCTTCCTCCCCCACAACAAACACTCTGTGAGGTGAGTGGGGCTGAGAGACTTCAGAGAAGTGTGACTGGCCCAAGGTCACCCAGCAGCTGCATGTGGAGGAGCGGAGACGCGAACCCGGTTCCCCAGATTACGAGACTACCGCTCTTAACCACTACACCACACTGGCTCTCGCCAGAATGGCATGAACATTCTGCTCTTTACTTTAGATTTGTACCTCACCCATCCTGAGCACTCAAGAGCGGATTCTGCTCTTCTCCTTTTTACATTTTATTGATAGCTAAGAAAACATACAGTGGATTCCAACAATTTTCTGACCCAAGAGAAAGTATTTCTTCTGCAGTAGCTTTAAACACATACACACACACACATACACACACAAGTCAAAATAAGTTTATCAGAAAAAGCAATATTTTTTTTATTCTGCAATCAAATCTTTTTCTCTCCACACAAATGAAAACGTTTGCTTGATGTAGCCTGCTGATGTGGATCAGAGACATGCCATCAGATAAGTGAGTCCTCTATCTGAAAGGCTGTCCAGTTCATGTTTGACTTAAAACTTAAGAAAAAAATTCTAAGAAGGGAGAGCAGGGTGGGGTGGAGTGGGGTGGGACAGCTTTAAGATGCCCACCTACAGTTAGTGGCTAGATAGCAATGAGGAAGCTCACAGGTCACAGTCTTCGCCATTATGATGAAAGGGATTGTATTTCTATTTAAAGTAATAATACTAATAAATAAATAAATAAATAAATGTTATTGCACCAACCTGGAGAACCCATCCGAAGAAAAGCAATACAGCATGTGAATGTTGATTTTCCCCTCTTTATTTCCCAAAAGAACTGAGAAAAGAATCTTGGGGGCGGGGGAATCAGAACATGCATTCAGCTTGTTGTGGGGTGAGGGTTAGGAATGGGTTGAAACAGAAAGCAAACATTAATCTGGCAACTCCTACACTTTATAGTAATAGTTAGCCCCCAACTGAAGTTTGTCCTCAGCAATGTTAGACAGCTAGCTCTATTAATAACTTAATGCACAATAAATAATACATTATTCAGAATAGCTTGTACTTTTACATTTGGTACAATACTCACAGGCTACTGGCACCAGCTTACACATGATTGCAAGTGACACCTCAAAGCCTTTCAAAGGGGGAAAAATCCACTGCATTGAAAACAGGACCCACATCTGCCCAGTGTAATGCTCATCAGTGCTTCACAAGTATCACTGAGAGGCAGAAGACCTCCTGTCATAGCACGGGCCTCAAGCTTGGAGAAGGAAGAGAAATCAGCCGAGTTCAGCTGGGGAACTGAGCCAGTCTCCTGATTCTAGTATGTAGTTCACAGGGCTCAGAATGCTCTGAGACTGATGGTTCAGAGCCCTTGGAACTTAAAAATGGTAGCCTGGAGTCTGCAGAGGACCTTCACAGATGCTGCCTCTAAAGAAGCCTGGCTCACCAGTCAGAGGTGGATTTAGGAAAGTGTGACCAGTGGCGTAGCGTGGGTTGTCAGCACCCGGGGCAAGGCAAGTAATTTGCGCCCCCTAACCCGTGGATTTGCGCCCCCTAACCCTAACCCCCAGATGTTGCGCCCGGTGCGGCCGGCCCCCCCCCTGCACCCCCCACGCTACGCCACTGAGTGTGACTGGTTTGGTCACACTGGACGCAGAGACTTGGAGGGGCTGCAACTGTAATGTAAAATTGAAGGTGAGAGGTGCTGAATTTTGGCGCCACACAGGGTGCCACTGAAATTTGAGAGCCCAAGGTCTGCCACTGCACCAGAGGAGTGGAGTGCCTCTTGCACTATCATGCCTGCCCAAAGGTGGAGGTTGCAGCAAATGGGAAGGCAGAGAGAAACAACAAAGTGCCCATCATTTGCACCAGGAATGAGCCCTTTCAACCAAAGAGCTTGGGCATGGGAAATGTGGATGGGAAGAAGGGATCCACAAGACCTCAGCTGATCTTGAATCTTTGTTGGAGCAAGCCACTCAGAGCTACCCATGGGACTGCAACCACTGGCTAGTCTTGATCACGCAGATATCTGATATTGAAGGAATAAGAACCAGTGGATGATATATTCTGGAAGAGAGGAGTAAACACTGGAAGGGATAAGTGACATCCAGTTCAGGTGTGGTGAAGTTGTGGCCCTCCACATGTTGGTGGACTCTTGTTCTCATTAGCCCCAGCCAGCATGGTCAGTGGTCAGGGGTGGTGAGAGCTGTAGTTCAGCAATGTCTAGAGAGTCACAGGTTCTAGTTCAAAAATCTGCTGTTCTCCACAATGCCAACTACAGGGACAAAGTGTTCTCAAGTAGCCCCCCACCATCTGTCAGGGAAGCCTCCTGATGGGCTCCCCCTACTGCCAAGCAGTAGTGATGGGTCTAGTCGATGTTGGAATTTCTCACAAAGAAATTGTGAGAATTGTGGTTTCATTTGGCATTGCACTGTTGTTCCTAAACAAGAGTGAATACTCAGGATCATTTAACTCAAGTCCTGAGCCTGCAGTCATGAACTGTAAATTTACCGCACATCAGTGAATCACAAGGAATCCAGCAAATAATAAGCAGAGTTTCCAGGGTAGAAATCAACCCATGCCTGCCATAAAGTAGCACACAAAGTGCATAAGCCCAAGATAACAAGTGGACCTGCAGTTAACTGTTGCAACATAGAGAGCATCTAGCCAGGACTTCATCAGAAATGTGCAATGTATCAATGCAGGGAGATACATGGCAGCCCCTTCCCTCCCAAAAACTGTGGAACATTCAGACCCTTCCTCCACACATGCTCCATAACAACATTTATCTTGCTTAATAACAATCTAGATCCTCTTGGCTTTGCTGCAGTGTCAATGCCTCCAAACACAGGCTACGGAAAGCTAAACAGCTCTGATCTAAGGTGACGTTTTAGCAAAAAGAGCCATGGCTCCAAACCAGGGCTTGCTTTTCTTTCCTTTCATTTACAAATGCCTTCCACATGAAAGAAGAACTGTTCAGAGGATCAAAGCAGACCACCTATGCAAAAGGGGACAGCAATGGTACTCTTCAGTTGCTTCCTCTCACCTTTGCTATGGTTTAGTCGGGTTGCTATGGGGGGGGGGAGAGAGGTATCGGGGGGGGGGGGAGATGGCCACCCTTCCATTATCCAGAAAGAATCGTGGAAATTATTGGCATGGAACAATGTCACTCAAACCTGTTCTACAATTTTTCTTTCCAGACTCTGATCAATGATAAGTGGCAATGCATCTGCAATAATGCATAACAAAAATAATGTTGGGGGGGGGATTGTTTTCAAATTAATTGAAAAATAAGAAATGTGCAACCTTTTGAAGAGCCACAAATATCCAGAGAAGCAAGCAGCAAATGCTCATTTCCACTTGCAGTACCTGTAAGGAGGCACATCTAGTTCAACTAGATTAGGCCATCTAATGCAACCCTTTGCAATGTAGGAATTCTGCCCACAGCCTTCCCTGGGTGGGCTCGAACCACCAACCTTGTGGTTAACAGCCAGACACACTGAACTAAGGTCAGGCTCAATGCTCCATTCTCAGGGGCCTCAGAAAACATTAGCAGTGTCTCAGACCTAGAATGGGAGGATAATTATGATAAAAATTTAGAAGTCACCAATCCTTCCTGCCACAACCAAGACTTTGTTTCTCCTCCTTAAGGCATAGACCACATCATGCACAAATCCCTTTATGCAATCATGGCACTGGCAAGATATCATCACATATGCGCACGCACACACAGATGTTATTCCAGAGCTGTGTGCTGTGGTTGGATTCCTATAGTTCATTTCACATTTTTCTTTGTTCCGCTGCCATCATACACTACTGTATTAAACATTCATGCTGCTGTTCCATCTGGAGAAAAACCAGGTCAAGGCCCAACTGTATTAAGGGTTACCAGCCAGGATCCTATGCATTATGCATCTCCATGCAAAGAAAACATGCCAGAGCCACCTCCCTTTAGCTTAGGTTAAAGTGCTTTAAGTCAGACTCGCAGTGAACACACATACATTCAGACCAGGCACTCTGAATCAGCAAGTCAAGACTGCTGAACTTCCACCAATTCAGTTTGCATCCAGAGTGCAGACTGATCCAGAATGCTGGGTTTGCAGATAGATTTCCCCCACAAGGGAACAGCACAATGTCACCTCATGCCAAGAAAAAAGGATTTGCAGCACTTATTTAGGCATCATGTTAAAACTATAAGTCCCACCCCCCTGCCCAAGCCCCCAACGTTCCAATCTCTGCCAGGGATGCTTTCAATTGCATCGGTCCAAAAGGGGCTTCTTCAATGTGTCCAGCTGAATGCATTGACAGTCCTACTCATAGTCAGGAACCTTGGGTTATCAAGGTTCCAAACTGCATGGAACACACTCAGGCTGCATTCACACGGCAGTTTGTTCTGTTTCCCTGACATTTATCTAACTGTTGATTTCCACTTTATATACGATCCTTCACATGATGTGAAAGCCACTTCTCAAAACCTAGCAGAATATAGTTGAAGTTCGGAACTAATTACCATGTTAATCGCTTAAAAAAATAAATACCTGTTTGCAACCCAAACAACCCAGAAAATTGCAGGAATAAAGCAACAAAACTTGGATGGAATACTGGCATACAATTCCTTCTTTCCGTTTTCATGGGGGAACAGAAACATGCATGTGCAGAAGGGGAAGGGGGAGTAGTGCTGTTGTTGAATGATGTTTGTTGCTGTGTCACATGACCACACCCCCTGCTGTGAATGAAATTTTGCCTGGCATGCCAGTATATTGCTTTAAAAAACAACAACAACACACACACACAAAATTCCACAAAGCAGCAGATACTGCAGTATGAAAGGAACATCGAAAACAGGACAGAAGCACCAGCATTATTATCAGGGAAACTAATGCAATATTCCCCATGTCTGAATGCACCCTTAGAAGCCAGCTTCTGACACCTGTGTTTTCACACAAAGATCAAACTTGAAACCACCAGGGATTAAGAGGGCATGCATCACAATGTCCCCAACACAAGTTGCTTTTAAAGCAGATTGCATATTGCATCCGTTACCATCCTACAGATCTCAAAATATTTTTGACTACAACTTTGGACTGCAGCCTGACTGGGCCTAATGGGAGTTGTAGTCAAAAACATCTAGAGGACTCAGGTTGGTGAATAATGCCTGAATAGGGCTAATGTGAATCCAGTAATCAAGTAATTTTCTTAACAGACATCTTACATAAGGCCAGATAATACCACCTAGTGCAGTGCTCTAATGGGCAGTTGCTCTCTAAACTGGATAATGTGGCCTGATCTTTTTAACTGGACATGCTCGGAATTGAATCTGGGACCACCTCCATGCAAGGTATGTGCTCTAAAACCACACTGTAGCACCACGGGGCACCTGGTGGGCCACTGTGAGAACAGGATGCTGGATTACATGGGCCTTTGACATAAATGGGGCCAGTCCACTTTTTTTCTTTCAGCAACGCCCCCAAGAATGTTGCTACCCTATAGTCTTATAGCTAGTGTTGCCATGTGTCAAACTTTACAGTCCTCTATATGAAAATGTTCTTTGCTTGGAGAGATTCCAGTCCGAGTCCAGTTTTAAAAATAAAGACCCAGAAGAAGAAGGGAGGGAAGAGGCCTTGAATTTCCCAATCAACATTTTGCACCCGGACATCAGATTGAGCAGTCACATGGATCAAATTATCTGCAATATTGTGAGACGGCTTGTATTTTAATTTAAATTATAAAATATAAACATATGCAGCCAGACATACAACTATTATGCACATCTGTGTCTACGTTTGTCCTTTTCCCCCTGGTGATGAAGAAATAGTCACCCTAATGGCAGCATCATTCCCATTCTGTAGGACAGAAGGAACTGGACATCAGGAGATGCTGGAACCAGGCCCTGTGACAGCATGTCACAGATCTGTGGCTTCAGCCAGTGCCACAGTGGTGGACTGATGCTACACCAATGACAGTCAGGGACCCAATTTGACCACATATAACAGCACACAGGCAAATGATTTTAGCCCATGCATTACCACATTTTTCTTTTTTTAAAAAAAAGGCCTGGCTTTATCAAACAGCTTCCTCTGTCCTCTGCTTTCATTAAAATACTATTCAGTTGGCTGAAGTAAACAAAGGAAACTTAAGAGCTCCCTGGTCTCCCATTAAAACCCTTGGCCCACTCTAAAAAGCCATTTAATTATCAGTTCAGAAGCCATCCCTTTATTTACCTGACTGAAACTAACATTTGCTCTTAATTAGCCGACTGGCTGAAACTCAAGGAATCAAAGGGGGTGGGGAAGCAGATAAGCAAACTGCAATACAGATACAATCTGCCAAGCAGGTTGGTCAAGAGAATTAGATTTATACCATCAGAAACTGCCAACGCTCCAACTGTTCTCGTGTACTGGAGATGTTTTGCATTGCCTGATGCCAAACCACATCAGACACTGCAGCCCCCAGTTTGATCCCTACTTTGCCATTTTTTAATATTGATAGCAAGGGTGGTGCAGTGTCCTTCTGTACAGAGGACAGTCCTCTCTTTGAAAGTCTGCCTAGTTTAACAGCAAATAAAGATATAAATGAACACAGGGACAGTAGGATGGGCCTTACAATAATACAGTACATTAATGGGGGGGTCATCAGGACAGAATACAAGGTCTTCTAAAGAGGTATTATATTTCTATTTAACCTTTTCTTATTCAATTTTATAGCAAGTTTAACAAACAAACAAAAGGAAGGACAAGAAAAAAAAGAAAAGAAAAAGCCAAGGGAAACATCAGTTCACATTAATAATACAATGACCATTAGTATATCCACCTTGGTTTAAACATGTAAGTCAATATTTGCCATCCAGATGCTCTGATATATATATACAAATGAAATTGATGTTTATCGGGGGGGGGGGAAACCATTCAAAAGTAGCAAAGGCAGTAAGGTCCTTGGCCGATTGTATAATTGATGGTGGGTGTTCATCCTTCCAGTTTCTATATGTAAGGGTGCATACATACCATGCATTTAAAGCAAATTCAAAGAAGATCTCCCCCCCCCAAAAAAAATATATAAATATATCATGGGAACTGTAGTTTACCCCTTGAAGCCTGACATGTGGTCTGATCACAAACCCTGTCACATACACTATTTCAGCTGCTTAATTTTCAGTATGCACACTCTGGCTTGTTCATGTAGAGCCTGTTCACCTTGCTCCTTAGATATCTCTTATGACGCTCCATTCCAGCTAGCTGCCTATTTTAGGAATCTGCATGTTGTTAAATACTGCAGAGTTCTTATTCTGACCAGAATTAATGTTCTTCCATCCCAAGTACTTTGGGACAGGTAAGCTGCCATCCCTTTTCCCTTCAGGCTATGCACTTGTAAAAATAGGAAGTAGAGTCTATAGAACATGTCTTTCTCTCCTGTAATTTCTATGCTGGACTCCATATGATTGGCCCTTTGCTTACCAGACTTCCAAGAAGGTTGATTTAATTTTATATTCAATGGAAGGTAAAAATGCAAAGGTGTCTCTCACAGTGGCTGAATTAATTCTGGTAGCAGTGAGGGCAAGAGAACAGTTCAACACCTGAAGCTGGAAGGACAGGCTTCAGGGAATCACTCAGTATTATTGTTGTTTTATATCAGGCATAGGCAACCTCGGCCCTCCAGTTCCCATCAGCCCTGACCACTTGTACTGTTAGCTATGGATCATGGGAGTTGTAGTCCCAAAACAACTGGAGGGCCAAGGTTGCCTATGCCTGTTTTATATGATTGTTCGTCTTTTGCACCTTACAATCTGGTTTTCCCTTAGTCTTATGTGCTATGTGCTTTTAAAATGTTTAGTCCATTGGTTGCAATAAGTTGCTTGATTGATTGAATATGCCCACAGAGTTGCAAAATGAATGGTCCAATGTGGATTGCTGCTGTTCTGGGAGCAGGTTCCAGATAACTGGGATTGTCATAAGATGATAGGAAACTGCAAAGTCATACTCTTTGTCTTTGGACCCCAGAATTGCCTTACTGTGGACATTGAAGGCTCATCTATTTCAGATGGATTTCTTGTAAAAGGAAAGGAGCTGTAGCCCACTGGATTGCAATTGGCTGTAAGGATTTTAAGGCTTACTTGGTTTAAAATGGTATTGTGCTGGTTGGGTCCTGTCTTTTATTACTCTGACAAGCTTTATGGTTTTTATGCTGTGGCATAGTATGGTAATTTTGTAAGATGTCTGCTGTTGGGTTGTCCTGAGTGTGTTTTCATAGAAGGAATGAGGGGGCGGATTTGATTCAGTTCACATTTAAAGGCAAAACTATCTAATTAATACTTTACAAAACAATATATGGGCACAGCCATACTTCTACACTTGCAGTTCCCTGAATTTTGCAATACAGTTCTCTAGTCAGGTAATATGTACATAAATTGTTGCTATTATTAGAATTAATTACCCACTCTTCGGCAAGGTACCAGGATGGGTTACAGCACCTTGACATACAATATTTACTTCCAAAACAAAACAAAAAGTGCATTCTAGGGCAAAGTGAACAGGGAAAATGCACATAATTGTGAAAATAACATGCAAAATTGCATTGCATTAGGGGGAAATGGCTTTGTAAAAATATTCAAGTTGCATACAGAAGTGTATATATTAGACAAATGTGCATACAAAGATACATTAGGAGAAATTCACACTAAAAATCAGATTCGAAAACTGATATAGAAATGTGGAGAACTGAATTTAAGATTTGGAAATTTAGAAAAGATAAACTGGAATCTCTGTTTAATGCCATATGGAAGCTGCCTTGTGGCTGCATATTTATTTATTTTAAACAAATAGCTAATTAAAGCTCTGGATCACAGTGGTTTTCCAGGGTGACAGGTAATGGTGTTTCCCATGATGTGTTACCTGATAGGTGACCTTTGAGGTCCCTTCCAACTTTATAATTCTATGGTCCTTTTGAATGGAGGCTCCAAGGACTGAACCTACTCTGCTGACTACTATAACAATGAATGTATTACCAATAATGTTATTTTTGTTTCAATCAATTCCGGTGGGAGGAGAGTTTAAATTAAAAGAATTTAAGGATTTATCAGGAAAGTTAACAACATGGATACAATATCATTAACGGAATGAAGTATTTAAGAAAAATAAGAACTGAGGGTCTGGGGAACAAATATCACAAATGGAGAGAGATCTGTTAGAATGTAATATTAAAGTTCTGTCTAAAATGTATAAGATATTATTGGACTGGGAAACAAAGGATGAGCAGGTAAAATCAATGATGCATTGGGCAATAGATATTGGTTATAATATAGATATGGAAGCATGATAATGATTGTGGACTATGGATATAAAATTTACAGCAAGCTATGGTTTAAGAGAAAACTATATGAAAATGTTATATAGATGGTATCTAACACTGAGTAAACTGGCAAAAAAATATAAATCAAAATTGAATAAGTGTTGGAAATGCAAAGAGAAAGAAGGTACTTTTTATCATATGTGGTAGTCTTGCAGTAAGGTTAAAGCTTACTGGGAAATGATATATAATGAATTGAAAAAGATGTTAACATTTGTAAAAAAATGTTCCTTCTGGGAATTATAGGGGTAGAACTACCTAAACAGTACAGTGGTGCCCCGCAAGACGAATGCCTCGCAAGATGGAAAACTCGCTAGACGAAAGTGTTTTCCGTTTTGGAGGTGCTTCGCAAAACGAATTTCCTATGGGCTTGCTTCGCATTACAACAATGTCTTGCGAGTTCCTGCTGGTTTTTTCCCCTCCCCCCCTTTTCTAAGCCACTAAGCCACTTATCAGCTGATCCTATCAGCAGATAAGCCGCTAAAAGCCACTAAAAGCCGCTAATAGCGCTAATCCGCTAATCCGTCAATGGGCTTGCTTCACAAGACGAAAAAACCACTAGACGAAGAGAATCACAGAACGGATTCTTTTCGTCTTGCGAGGCACCACTGTATAGAAATTTATTGATGCATGCGACTACAGTGGCAAGAATGTTATTTGCCCAAAAATGGAAAGAAGGAGTCCCAATGAAAGAAGACTGGATACAAAAACTCATGGCTAAAGTTACTGGAAAATAAGAATTCAAGACAACAAACTTTTTATAAAAGAATGAAAATGGTTTATTGATTATTTACAAATAAATTGTAAACAGATAAGGACATTGGCAGGATTATTGAAATAACCTGAAGTTTCATAAGAGTAAATAGTTAAAGCAGATGAATAAAAGAATAAGTTAAGTTAACTTAGAATATGCAGGAAACAATAAATATAAATTTAAGGAACCACAGAAAGAGAAGGGAGTCAAGTTTTGTTTAAATGACTGTAAAACTATTGAAATGCAGATAACTGAAAATTACAAATAATTAAAGAAAAACAAAGCACCTGTTCTGCAACTGAGCTACAGTTGTTTCCCAAGCCAGGTCTGACTGACAAGACACCATTCCCCTGCTGCCATGCCATTCCATTGCGATTAACAGACCAATACCTCAGGAGCGCAAGCACGAGAGCTGCCACACTGGGAAGTCTTAATTGGCATTAACAAATATTTCAGGATGTGATGTTTTACTAATTAAGAGAGGGAAGGAAAAGTAGGCACTCTGTTAAAGTTTGCTTTGCAGTAATAGTGCCCTTCAGATGTTGGCAGCGATGATGATAAAGCAGTAATGCATTTGCAAACGCCAGTTCCTCGAAAGTATGAGCCTCTTTATAGCTTTTTATATGCCTACAGCAAAATAAAGTCTCATTAAGACTTTCAAAGCAACTGCTTGCTGTTCTAAGTGGTGGGGAGGTCCCCTACTCTCTCTACCCCTTCAGACACTCAGATGGTTTCATTTTAAGAGCTACCAAAGCAGCTAAAACGTTTAAAATATAGCAAGTGATCACTGGGCTCAAAGGTGTCCAGGATGGAAGTGATGTGGGGACCTTTTTGCATTCCATTAACCCAGACATGATTGTTAGCAATCTGGCTAATCTTAAAGCAGATATTTGGGTCTTCATCTTTTTTATTTGAAAACCACTGCTCAGGTTCAATCCAAAAGAATATGGGATGGAGGGAAAGCATTAAGTTGACAGGAATGCTGTTATTTATTTTAACTGAGCAAAAAAATTGCCCATGTGAGAAAAGTAAATAAAACAGTAATCCTTCTGAAGGGCTGGGGTGGAGAGAAAAGAGGGGAATTGCAACTTAGAAGGTGGTCTTATTTGCACAGAGGAGTAAGGTGCACAGCAAGCTTACAAACGTTTACAAAAGGGATCCTGTCAATTCCGTCTTAGTGACAATTGATGAAAATGTTTGATAGGGACACTAGAATGAGTGAGGAAATTGCTGCCCAAAGAAACTGCCAGTTAATCTGCCAGCAATATATATATCTCCTTACCGGTGGTCAAGACAGATTTTTTTAAAAAAGGAACCCAGAAAGGTGAAACACCAACAGCAATAAAAATCGTAATGAGAAATGTTTGCCCTGAAAGCACAAGAGACATGGGTTAGGGAGAGGGATAAATACCTCCTTTAACCTTCCTTTATTATCCAAGAATGGTGGGGAAGGGAACCTATGGTAGCTTCCACACTACTGCTCTTTCATCAGCAATATGAGGACACAAACAACATTTATTACTACCTACAACAGACAGCCATAGTGCTCTGCTTTGTGCCCAGAATGCAGAGACTCCCAAGCACATGGAGAAAAATAAACACTTGTGTGTTTTTTTAAAATTTGTATGCATACTGTTTCTTCCTCCGAATTAATGCAGTTTTCAATGATTAATCTTCAGCCTCTTAATAGTCTGGTCAACTATTTAACTCCAATGAGATGCTTCTTGCTTATGGTGAGGGAGCAGGATGCAAAATTATTAGTTGGAAAACTTCAAGTGCCATATTTTTCGCTCTATAAGACGCACCAGACCATAAGACGCACCTAGTTTTTGGAGGAGGAAAACAAGAAAAAAAATATTCTGAATCTCAGAAGCCAGAACAGCTAGAGGGATCGCTGCGCAGCAAAAGCAGCAATCCCTCTTGCTGTTCTGGCTTCTGGGATAGCTGCGCAGCCTGCATTCACTCCATGCATTCACATTTCCCCTTACTTTTTAGGAGGGAAAAAGTGAGTCTTATAGAGCAAAAAATACGGTAACTGAAAGCAGGGATCTTGGAGGCACTAATGTATTCAAATATGTACCATACAAATCTGGGAAATTATCTGTATTCTAAGTTTTGTATGGATGATCATGGAACAAGCCAAAGACTCGGCATCCTGTTTTCACAGCGACCAACCAGATTCCTGCAGGAAGCCCGAAAACAGGACCCCTTTGGATACGATATAAAGACTTACTTGAAAATAAAACCCCAAGGTGGTTGTCACCAATGGAGGCAAAAGCTCAAAAAAGGCTCAATATGGAGGCCAAGTGGCCAAAATATTGGGAGATTTTAGAGCAAGAAGGAGACAAATTGAAATTGCAGAGTTTTGAGAAATTAAAGGACAGAGTGCGAGATTGGCTTCATTATTACCAAATAAGAGAGGTATATAACTTAGA
The DNA here is from genome assembly GCF_965112155.1 of Podarcis liolepis. NCBI lineage: Eukaryota > Metazoa > Chordata > Lepidosauria > Squamata > Lacertidae > Podarcis > Podarcis liolepis. Next base: position 10,044,224 of record NC_139570.1, read on the forward strand.
TAAAAAAATTGGCTTCCAGGTGGAAAAATCAAAGTTGGAAACAGAATTTCTAGATCCCAATACCAAGATACTTTCAAGAATGTATAACTTGCTGTTAAAATGGAATACTCAGGATGAAACGGTTAAATCTGCTATGATCAAATGGGCACAGGATGTTGGACATAACATGTTTGCTGACTGGGAACAGTTGTGGACCACAGGTATGAAATTTACGGCATGTAATGCCTTAAGAGAGAATATTATGAAAATGATATACAGGTGGTACATGACACCAGTCAAGCTTGCAAAAATCTATCATTTGCCCGATAATAAATGTTGGAAATGTAAAGAAATCGAAGGTACATTCTTTCACCTTTGGTGGACGTGCCTAAGGATTAAGGCTTTCTGGGAGATGATCTATAATGAAATGAAAAAGGTATTTAAATATACCTTCTTGAAGAAACCAGAGGCCTTCCTCCCGGGCATAGTCGGCCAATTGGTGCCAAAGAAGGATAGAACTTTCTTTATGTATGCAACCACAGCAGCAAGACTACTCATCACGAAATATTGGAAGACACAGGAGCTACCCACACTGGAAGAATGGCAGATGAAGGTGATGGACTATATGGAATTGGCAGAAATGACTGGCAGAATCCACGACCAGGGAGAAGAGTCGGTGGAGGAAGATTGGGGAAATTTTAAGGACTATTTGCAGAAGTACTGTAAAATTAAGGAAGGCTAAAATGACGTCTGATGGAAAATAAGTGGTATTGGTAAAAAGATTTCTAATAAAATGTAAATAGGGATTGATAATTGGAAAATTGATATTTATAACAGGTTAACATCTTGAGTGAGGATAAATGCCAGAGGGTAAGGATTTGCTGAATTTAATATCTGAACTGGAATACAAAATGAGAGGTGTGAGGAGGTCAAGAAACTAATGAAGGAAGTATAAGATATGAAATTACTAATCTATTTCCTGTTTTGCTCTTTGGGTTTTTCTTTTTGTCCTTTTTTCTTTTTTGTATTTTTATGTGTTTTGTTTTTTGTATTTTTATATTTTTGTAGTTTTTTCTTTATGTTTAAATGTTGGAATTTTTTATTATTTGTGAAACCTTAATAAATATTATTATATATATATATAAAAAGAAAACAGGACCCCTGACTGCAAGAGCACCTTCCTCTTGTGATTCCCCAGAGGCACACTGCCTCCAACAGCATGTTTCATGAAGTTTCCAAACATTCATGCAATTTCCAAACCCATGTTTTAGCATTATAAGAGGAGAAAAATATATTGCTGTCCACTGGATCCATCTCATGCACAACTGTATAAATCTCTTGCCAAGTTTTGTTTTTTTTAATTGTCTGAAGCTGGCATAAGGGATGGAGGGACGAATTTTGTTTTTACTTGCATCTTAATGAAAAACAACCTAATCCACACTTCTTGAACTAATACACAAACTGAAACATAACTATCCTTCAAAATATGCCCTTCTCCAACTGAATAATGTGTGTGAAAATGCATATATTAAGGGAATACAGTGGTATCTCGGGTTAATTAATTCGTTCCAGAGGTCCGTTTTTAACCCGAAACTGTTCTTAACCTGAGGTACCACTTTAGCTAATGGGGCCTCCCACTGCTGCTGTGCTGCCAGTGTGCAATTTCCTTTCTCAAAGTTCACAACCCAAGGTACTACTTCCGAGTTAGCAGAGTTTATACATAACCCAAAGTGTTTGTAACACGAAGCGTTTGTAACCCGAGGTACCACTGTATGTGTGTTAAAAATATGTTGGTGAAAATAGCATACTAAAATGCATTATATTAGAGAAAACTGATCATACACACACACACACGCAGCATACAAAAAATATATTTATTAGGAAAGATTCAAACTAAAATGCTGGTGAATTTTCATGAGGACTTTTATTTTTTTAAAGATATTTATTTAACTAATTTTAAACAAAAGACCTCTAAGCAGTTTACAAAACTGCTGTGAAATTCTACTTCTACAAGAATATGCATAGATTTCCAATGTTGGCCTCAGAATTGCGACTCACACTCAGCTGAATAGCTACAAATCTCCAAGCCATTTTGAACATTTCCAAAATGATTGTGTATTTACATGCCTGCTTATTCCATCTTGTTTTCTCCAAGACCTCCAGGATGAGCATGAAATAACTGGCATTTAAAACCTAATCATCTTTGTGAGCTATTGTAGAATCACTGGGTCGGGGCACACACACACACACACACGATGCTGAGTTTAAACTAGAATAATAATTTAATTCTCAAGTACAGGTGGTTTAAAGAGTTTTTTAATACATGACTCACTGACCTTCCACCATCAAAATGTAGAGGAGCGTGGCCTGAACTGCAGTATACTATTTATAAGATAAGATGATTAACTGGGTGCAAGAATATTTTCTAATCAAACTTGGCTCTAGGGTAACACCTTTCCATCAGCTTATAAGCAATAATGAATTGTTCTCTTGGGGTGGATTTTGTCACCTTGATTCGCACCAACATGTGAGCCTATAGACTAGAGCTGTTTCTAAACTGTATGCACAACACGTTTGATTTTGGACAGTCAGGCAAACTTCTCTGAATTATTTTGCTTTAAACTGTCTAACTGTGCAACACTAGACACGTCTATCCATAAGTAATCCCCTCCACAATACCCTAACTGGTTTCAACAGGACATTCTGAGGTGTAGGGGTGTGTGTGATTGTCTTAGTCAACCAAGGACCTGACCTTTTAAAAATAGGTACTGTACTTCAGAAATTATGAAGCTGTAACATTTTAATGAAAAGAGTTCCATCTACATTAGGCTATCCATTGGCTGATATAGGGTCCAGTCTCCTAAGGGAATGATCGATCAGTTTGAGGAAGATGTGACATCCTTAGTTCACACACCAACTCCCCACACACCCAATTAAGCATGTACTTCCTGAGGGGGGAAATGGTATTTTGAGACCAGGCTTCTTAATTTTTGTCCCTTGAGGAAAAACCCTTGCCTCCTTCGCCTTCATCCTTGAGCCATTTATATCACAGTCTCTTTTGGGGCAACATCCCATGTCCCTATTTTTTTTCAGACAAAATGTGCCACATTAAATAGGTGTTGTGTGAAGAAAATGACCCAATACATTTTGCTGTGCTCAGGACCAGCAAAAGACATTGAAGAGAGGCATAGATGTCAGAATTACTGGGGGCGGGGAGGTTTGACAAATTGTTTTCAGGGACATAATATGCTTCTGTCTGCTTAGGAGCACAGAGAGCTGCCTTAAACAGAGTCAGATCATTAGCCCATCTATTCAGTGTTGTCTGCACTGACTAGAAGGGCTTGCCAGGGTTTCAGGTGAGGGGTCCTTCACAACTTAACCGCTCCAGGTTAGCTGTGTGCTTTCATGCTTCCAAGGGAGAGTCTTGGTCACCCAATGGAACTGACCGCCAGGGAAGATATAAGCTGTGTGTCTTCACACAGCATGTAATTAGCTTATGAAATATTGCTTCCAGGACTGCATTGATAGCCACCAGTTTACATGGCTTTTAAGAAGGGATCTGGGTCCATTCATGGTGGCTAAGCCTACTGGTGCCCATCAGCCTTGGTAGCACAGTGAAACCTCAATCTTAAAAGGATTATATCTTCGAGTCTCAGATGCTGGGGAGAAACAGCCATAGAGGATTCCTGCCTTCATAGGGTTTATGATCTTCCCAGAGTCACCTGCCTCCAGGCAGTGGCGGACCTGTGGTACTATAGCACTCTGTACGAGGCCAAAATTTGTCAGCACCCCCCATCTTTGTGCTGCCTTCACAAAGCCAGGTAAGTATGGGATTGAGTGACAGCCAACCGAGTGCTGCCACCTATCTGAAGCAATAGCTGTCATGTTGGGTCTACTGGGAGAGGTCTACTGGGAGAGCAGTTCACAGATCACTGCAGGGGGTGGTCTGTGTCCATCAGCAATGCTATGCCAAGGACCTGGCACCAACCCTGATTTTGCTGCCCACTGTTGAAAGCAAAAGCCTGTTGTAGGTGAGCCTGTAGCCCTGATCCAGTAGAACTGTTCTTAGGGACATAAATATACTCTCAGGACCATAAAGTTCTTACTGTTCTTGTACATGCCATTTTTGGCTTTGTATGACTTCCATTCAGTTTCTCTTTAGTCAACCCTGGACTTCCAAAAGCAATTATCAAGCCGTTTAACTAATGAGAGCTGACTAATTAGTTTGCTACCTGCTGCTTCCATCAGATACCCGTTCCATGTCCGCTGATATATAAATGCTCAGCATCTGTCCATTCCCCAAGTAAAATATAACTTCCAGCAACAGTGCAGGGTGATTTATTTATTTATTTATTTTGAAGATGTCCTTCACAACTATTAATCTTATAAACGTCAATATTGCAGGCAAACACACAGTTTTATTTAGATAGATCATTCTTCCCTCCCTCCATCCCCAGCTGCATCCCCTCCTCCTCCAGGGCTGCAAGTATCCCCCTAATAGGGTGATTTCCAAGCAAAAATTAAATAGAGGAGACAAGCGGGAGCTGAAAAGGGCACTGTTGATTAGTGGGGTCAAGCTATTGCAGCAAAGCAAAGAGCCCTGATTCAATACCAAAAAAAGCAAATCTATTTCCCCCAAACACAGATTGTTCCAATGCAAGTGGATGCCATTTGCTGCAGTCAACTCAAAGGGACGTAATTACCCACCAGTCATTTGAACTTAAATGTATTAAGCTATGCAGTGGCTGTGATATATCTGCAGGAGCAGATTCAACCCACAGCCACTTATTCAGGCACCCACAGAACAAGAACCAAGGGTGTTGCTCTCTAGCAGATCTAGGGGACCTGCCACCCTAGCCATGGATTTCTTGCTCCTTCCCCCTTCCTCTTTCAAAAACTTTAATACACACACAACAAATCTTTTTGGCTTTTAGAGCAGACTTCCTCGGAAAGTCAACCTAAATTTGCATCTATATGCAGGGCTCTACATGGGGCTACCCTTGGACCTGGTCCGAAAATACTGTGGCTAGACAGCTGGCGGGGGCAGATGACTGCCAGCACATAACTCCAGTGCTTAAAAGCTTGCACGGCCTGTGCATATGTTAATGGCCAAAGTACAAGGTTCCTGTAGTAATTTGCAAAACCCTTAACAATGTGGGTCCAAGATATTTTAAGGGCCTCCTGATCCCTTATATCACTGCCTGATCACTGAAATATCTGGGGGGGGGGAGGAGTCTCTTTTAGCAGTCCCACATGACTCAGGTAAATGGCTCATATGCCCCAGGAGCTGTCCTATCGGCATTTTGGAATGATTTCATGGAACCCCCTCCAAACTAAGATCAGAGAGGCCCCTTCCATGTAGAACTTAAGGCGCTTGATGAAGACCTTTCTGTTTCAGCCATCTCTTCAAGGACCTTTTCTGTTTATTACTACTTTTAAATTATCTTATCAACCATGTGGTTTTTTTAAAATTATTTTTTGTGCACACCACTTAGAAACACTAGTAATTATGCAGTACATGATAGTTTAAATAAATAAATTGCCCCCAAAAGGTCAGCATCCACTGCACTCCCTGCACCAGTGAAAAAGAGCCTGTGAAAAAGATCCAGCAGTTCAAGAATCTTCCAGATTCTGGAACCAAATCTCATGCCACTGACCCCTACCTGGCATCAAGATTTGCTGCTCCCCTCCTAGTCCATTGAGATTGTTGTAAAGAGAAGCAACCAGCCAAGCCGCCACTACCACCCTCTGCATTTCCATACTTTTTTGTTGCTGGCTTCTCTACCTTTCTCTCTATCCCGTCCTGGTTAGTTTCCTGCCTCCTCTTGCTATGCTCTTCCTTACTTGATAATTATTCCCTCCTTTCTTCAATTTCTTGCCTACTTATATTCTCAGATCTTACTCAGTGTGTTGCTATTCTGCACCCTTCTTCGAACACCACTGTGCTTCCTCTGTAACAGTCCAAACAACCATCTCAGCCAGTTTCCCTTCTCTCCTGGAATGTGGACTATGTATACCAATCTAAGGCTTATTCCCAACCAAACTGGCAACTGTGTTTTCACTCATAGAAGATGGACTGTGAACATGATGCACTACTTGCATGTACACAATAATCAATACTGCACATATTTCCAGTCTACATGCATGCATTTATTCCTCCTCATACTGCTGGTATTTACAGAAGCTTAAATGCAAAAGAAATCCCACCCACAGAGATAATCAACCTGTGCACCACAGCTTTTTTGAGAGAATAGATTACTGTCCTTTAACAATGTACCAAAGCGGTGAGGCAGCACAGGTCTTGTTCAAAGCTCATGTCTTTTTATATCCCCACTAGATCCCTCACCCAAACTCCAAGACCACAACAAAGCAATTGCTAATCGGTAGTGACCTTCTGCATTGACAGTCTCCACTTGTGGGGATTAAAATTGATTTCCACCCCCCTCCTCCTCATCCTGTGCATATAAAAACCTGGTGACCTGCCTTCATGTCACTATTTGAGAGCATGCAGTGACACCCAGAGTGGAAGAGCTGAAATCAGCCGTTTCTTTCGAAACAGCAACATCAAACTGAGCATGAAGGAAGGAGCAGCTCCAAAACATAATGGCAGAAGCCTGTCCTCAGAAGATGCTTTTTAAGCTGCACCTGAAGATCTGCTTCCTGCCAAAACGTTGCATAAAGAAAATGAAACAGAATGCGCAGGAAAGTTTATTCCAGTAATTAATCCTCCAGAAAACAATATGCAAGACCGGGATCTGTTTTGTTTAGTATACAGAACAGCCTTCAAAATACAGATTAAGGGAAGGGAAGGTAATATTCTCTCAGTTGTACTACATATTGTAAGGATGTCCAAAGCTGGCAGCATCAAGCTGGTCCATAAAGCAATTCCATTTTGTTGTTGTTGCTATTGCTGCATACCACGTCCCAATCTCTGTGTGGTGTGATATTCCAGGGGTTCTGGGTTTCTACTGGCACTCCCCAGTAGTCTATTTATGAAACCCTATATATAGCTTGGGAGCTTAGCTACCTGATGGAATGCCATCTCTTATATATCCCAGCCTATGCATCAAGACTATGGGGAAGCCCTCTTGTCTATGCCACAGTTGACCAAAATTTGGTATGTGGCAATGTGAGAGAGGGCTTTCTCAGAACCAATGCCCCGATCATGGGATTCCTTCCCCTCACAGATATGGCCAGCACTGGGCTCTGTTGCGCTGACGACTCATTTATTTTACCCAGGCATTTGGAGGCCTCTGCTGAATTGCGGATCATCCTGTTGACTTTAGGCTGTTGCATTAATATGTGCTTTGTATTGATTTTAACGTGGCCCACTCTGGGATTGCCTTGACAAGGAGGAATGAAGATATACTCTAAATAAAAGCTAGGGAAGAAAGTAAAGGCCTGACTTGGATGGCAATTCTAACCCCATTTACCTAGGAGTAAGTTGTTAGAAGACACACACACACCCCCACACACATATACCTTGCACAGTTTTCAGAGGGGCTTAACAGTCAATTGTACTCTGGGAATTGTGGCTCTGTGAGAGGAAGAGGGATCTCCTAACAGAGTTGTTCCGCCTGGCCTTTGGCTTGGAGCCAATTTGATTCCCTCCCCCCCCCCATTTTCTTTTTTCTTTTCCTTCTCCTGCAATGAGGCTACATTTTAATATTTTAATGTTCCATTATTTTAATGTTGTATTTTATTTTTGTTTTTAAGTTGTAATCATTCATCTTGTTTTTATTATTGCTTGTAAGCCGCTCTGAGCCCGGCCTTGGCTGGGGAGGGCGGGGTATAAATAAAAAAAATTATTATTATTAACAACTCTCAGCACTTGTGGCAAACCACAGTTTCCAAGATTCTTTGGGAGAACTTTAAAGAGCCATGATACTGCTTTAAATGTATAGTGTAGGCAGCGGAGGACCTTGTGGTACAACACCCTGTGTGGTTGCTAAAATTGCCCCCAGCACTCACTTTCCATTCTACATCATAGTTGTGATGCCCTCTGCAGCACCCTCAAGTTGTGACCGAACCAATCATGCTCTCCTAAATCCACCTCTGGTGCAGGTGCGACCAAAGTTTCACCTCCAAGCTTTCTTCATTTCATTTAGTGGGCTGCTTTGTTGTTGTTGTTGTTGCTGCTGCTGCTGCTGCTGAATAGCTCAGAGTCATAAATCCTTGCAGATCTACTGCAAATCACCCAGTAGATCCTGATCTACCTTCTGCCCATTCCTAGGGTAAATTATGAACCACCATAATTATGCATTACTTACAAAGGCTCCCAATACATGCTAGGTGCTGTATATACACAAAAACAAACTGCCCCCTGTCCAGATGTTGTCAGACTCCAACTCCCATCAGTCCCAGCCAGCACAGCCAATATTCAGGGTTGATGGAGTTGGGACATCTGTGTGGCTACAGTTTCTCCATTCCTGCTGTAGAGTCACAATCTATACAACATTGACACAAAAGCAGAGGATCTGGAGTGAGATATGGCTTAGAACTTGTGGAGTGTTGATGCTTGTGGAATGTTGATGCTCTGTGGCGTCCTCTCCTTTGGGAAACAAGCCACTGATTCATGCTCATGCATTCTGCAGTGCCGTAAGAGAAGGGCAGCTACTTTGTGCGCAATTTAGCACTCAGATATTTCAGAGCTGGCTATTTAAGGGCAATGCATTCGCTCTTGCTCATTAGCATTTGACCATGAACTGAGGCAGAACTTCAGTTTGCAAGGATAGAGGATTTTTCTTTCATTAGAACAGCTAGCAATGGCCGGTAGAACATTGCTGGGCAAAAAGCATTTGCTGTGTTTTTAAGGAGGAACCAAGGATTCATTTCCTTCAGCATCATTGCTTACAATCTAGAAAACCACACTAAACGACCAAGAAGGATACTGTGATTTCTGCTGAGCTTTATAACGTCAATACCATTCCCCACAATGCTGATCACAATCATGACGTCCAACATAAATCGGTCATGAGCTATTCAAGAAGGTTTCAGATCGTATTTGTGTCAAGAAAGGCATAAGTGGCCAGGATATTAGTGCAATTTCAAATGCTTATGGAGATGTTGTACCCTTTGCTGTCAGAAACATGTTCAAAGAAATGCAACCATAGTTTCCCAGGGTAACTTATTATACCCCCCCCCCCAATATAGGAGTGCCTTTTAATTTTTTGCTACATTTTGATGGCACCCTTCCTCCAAGTTGCTCAAGGTAATATACATGGTTGTCCCCCTGACCTTGCCATTCTCATAACCATCCTCTGTGGTGGATTAGGCTGAGAGAGTGTCAGTGGATCAAGGTCACCTGGTGAGTTTGGTGGGAATTTGGAAAATAAGTTTCAGTACTTCACACACAACACTGTGAGAATATTGAATGCAACCATAAGCAACAACTGAAATGCACATAATGCTACATACAATGGGCACTATACCAACTGAACAGGTACAAGTGGTGGTGAAGGAGAGGGGGAAGGGGGGAACTGTATGATGCATAAAACATTGTTCTATTACATGGACTGTCTCCTAGTTGAGATGTTATTACTGACCCAGCTTCATTAAGAATAGGGGTCATGGAGGCCATGTCACCTCTAACTTCAACAAAATTAAAGCTGGGATACGGAAGCTGTGGTCCTCCAGATTTTATTGAGACTCCAATTCCTGTCAGTCCCAGATAGCATGACCAACAGTCAGAAATGATGGGAACTGTAATCCAGTGATTTCTAACAGCAGAATGAAATCCTAAAATGAAAGTGTTTCCATCTTTCTTTATTTCCTGAAATCACTGTGTTAAGGGAGCAAGACCTTAAACAGGAAGGTATAAATTATGTTTTTGCCTTCTTCTACCAGAAATTAGACTGTGGATAATAACACTATTATGCAAGCAAACTCTGTAATGTTCTCTCTCTCTCTCTCTCTCTCTCTCTCTCACACACACACACACACACACACACAGAGAGAGAGAGAGAGAGAGAGAGAGAGAGAGAGAGAGAGAGAGAGATCTGACTAAAACCCAACAAACAATTGGATTCCCTATTGAAGCTTATAGGTGGAATTGTCAGAGACTGCAACCTTTTAAGCTGCTTATTTCCTCCCTTTTAACTAATTGGGAGGGATCTACATTTCAGTTAAAAATGCCCTTGACATTACATTTAACACCATCATTTTTTTTTCATTAACCAAGTTCCAATGCTCTTATAAATCTGTATATTCAGCAGTACAAAAGAAACCTGATTCAGCAAAGAAGTCAAGGAAACCACCCAATTCTAGGTGTCCGCCCAAGCTCCTTGAAAGCTGTGAGAAAAAGCAACTCCACATTGCCCAGGACAAAGCTAAGATGCTTGGGGTTTTAGCTGATCACAGCAGCCTATTTAATTGTGCACCAAAACTGGCAGAGCAGAGACCACACTCCACCAGAAAGGATGGAAATTTGCCATGAGCACCAGTCCTGCTTATAGGTGCTACAGACTTGATGCCTGCAGCTCAGAAGGTCCAAAACCCATAAGAACTTCAGCTCAGAAGGTCCCAAACCCAATAACAGTCTTGCTGGATAAAAATGAAGGTCTGGCATCCTTCCTCTGAAAGTGGCCAACCAAATACCTAAATACAAATACTTTCTTTTGTTTAGCCTGAATTTAATGTCATAACTTTAATTGGCTATCCTCAAGTTTTGATACAGCAGATGTTGTTGTGCTACAGTTTGTATAATGATTTACCATTAGAAATGCTAGCTGGAGCTGATGGGAATTGTAGTCCAACAGTTCCAAGCTGGCTACCTATGGTACAGGGCAGGTATAGTCCTTGATCACATAAGTGGCATATAAATTTCTTTGTTTACTTTCTCAATGCCATGCCTAATTATATATGTCTCTCTACCCCCATCCCACCCCATGCCATTTTTTTCTGATCTCAAAAGGTCCACACATTTACTTTCCATTACTTGGAATGTGCTCCAAAGCCTGGATTATTCTGGCCTCTATTTTCTGACCAGTGTCTCAGCAGAACCAGCATCAGGGGCATCTGCTGAGGCTCTGACTGGCAAAAGAGCAGTCAGTCTTGCCCAAAGCACCCAAGAAGGTCAGAGTTGGTGTGAGAAATTTGTCCATTTGCTCAGGTTAAGGACCTATGCTGAGTGTAATTTTTCTAAGCACCCAGCCCACCCAATAAGCCTAGAAGTCAGCACAGCTAGGCAGAAGGGGTGTGTGTGTGTGTGTGTGTGTGTGTGTGTGTGTGTGTGTATGGTCCTCAGTTACCTATACTAAAATGGGACCACAACTCAATGAAAGAGAGCATGGATTTGTACGTGCAAGGTCCCAGATTTAATCTCTGGCCTCTCAAGGTGTGGCTGGAAAAGTCCCCTGTTTGAAACTATGGACAGCTCCTGCTAAATCAGTGGATGGTGGATGGGCCAATGTCATTGTTGTTGTTGCTCTTCTTCTTCTACTAAGATTTTTAGAGTGCTTCACAGCATAAAAAGCCATCAAAATTGTGTACATTATGAAAACAGAATAAAACACAGAAATACAAACTCTAAATTCCACCCATACAAACCCTTTTTAAAAACTGAAACAATTTCATCACATATATAATTGATCTTCCATAAAAGACTGGGTTTTGCCTCGGGGAAAGCCTTCCTAAACAAAAATGTTCTCAGTAGAGAAAGATCCACTTTCCGCCTCAAATGTCCTATAATTATTATGGGACATTTTTCCAATCTCAAATTCCGTTCTCCACGTTTCCACGGCAACGGGCAATTCAGTAGCATTTTAGTGTGAATTTATCTTAATAAACACATTTTGCAGTTTTGACTAATATACACATTTATGCAAGCAATTCCCCTAATACAGTATATGCATTTTTTCCCAACAATTTCCCAAAATATGTGCTATCTGGGGTTGTTGGGGTTTTTTCACTTTTTACCCAGATACATGCATTTTGTTTAGTATAAGACTTCAATGCAAAAATTCAAAGGATAGCTGTGTTTCAGTTCACATATTGGTTCGAGGAATGGGTAGCTCTCATTAAAATGAAAACAAAATCAAATTTCTAGTTCATTGCTAATAATCATACAATTTCGCATAGGCACATCCAACAACCTGTTAACTCGCTAAGTGCCCAAGGGGGTAACACTCAGGGTTTTCCTTGTGAGGCAACCATGTGTTTGCATAACTGACGATGCCTTACTGCTTTGCTTTTTGTATTTTATTCTGTGTAAGTTTATCAAGTTTTAAGATTTTTTTAATAGGACACCATTAAGCAGCACATAAAATAAATCACATTGAGAAGAAACTTTAAATTGTGTGTGCCATGGTGTTTTTAGCAATTTAATTAACCCTGACTTAGGTGGGAAAAACTGGGTGGGTTTGGTTTTTTTAAAAAAAAAAACAGCACACACACAGCTTTTCTGTACTTAATTACAGAGGGACCTGAGATTTCTTTAATGGAGACTTATTGCACTCCCCTCAATGCGCACCCCCCCCCCTTTGATCATAAGCATTAAATGCAGTACATAGTTTAATTTTTAAAACCTCTTTGGTAATGCAGACTGTAGGCCCATTTTTGTGTTTAATTTTTAAACATCACTTTAGCCCTTGACTTTACTGCTTTATTTTACTTTACTGTAGGGCCTTTCAAGAAGGCTCTTACAATTTTAAGTAGGCAGAATATTTCCTGGCATTCTCATCAACTTGCTACGAACAAGATGCCGAAGGGAAATTACTACTCAAGGGAGCGATTCTGCTGGCAACAATAGGATCTGCACAGAGAGTTGTGATGTGGGCGTACACCCGCGTTGCTTTGTTTTCACATAACGGGGGGGGGGATCTGCTTGAAGTGGACAGACTGAAAAGATAATATATGCTAGAGAAAAATATAGTGGAGAACTAGTTCCTTGAAAGTAAAGCAAAAAACCACAAACTAACTTGGAAGCTGTGTCAACCCAACATTTATTGCCTGAGTGACGAGATGGTTCCCCGCATTTAATGTACAGCCTTGGCCGTCCTGTAACCATTACTTAGTCGCTGTACTTTATGCTCTGGTAACCTCCAGAATGGACTACAGCAATGCACTCTATGTGGGGCTGCCTTTGAAGCTGATATAGAAACTTCAGCCAGTACAAAACATAGCATCTAGGTTGCTGGCTGGGGTTCCATAGCTTGCTGAATCAGGTCACCCATCTAGTGGAGCATCCTGTTTTCACAGTGGTCAACCAGATGCCTGTGGGAAACCTACAAGCACAGGAGCACTCTCCCCTGGTTCCATGGTTTTCAGCAACTGGTATTCAGAAGAATTTACTCCTTCCAACCATGAACACAGAGCATGGTTGTCATGGTTGGTAGCCATTGATAGTCCTTTCCTCCACCAATGTATCCAATCCTTTTCAAATCTGCCCAATTTAGTGACAATCTCAAATACATGGAGGATACAGCCATCAATGGCGACTAGCCACAATAACTATGTTCTCCTTCCACTGTTGGGGGACACGGGTGGTGCTGTGGTCTAAACCACTGAGCCTAGGGCTTGCTGATTGGAAGGTCGGCGGTTCGAATCCCCGCGACGGGGTGAGCTCCCATTGCTTGGTCCCTGCTCCTGCCAACCTAGCAGTTCAAAAGCACCCCAAAAAAGTGCAAGTAGATAAATAGACAGCATAAATAGAAAGGCAGACAGCATTTCCGTGTGCTGCTCTGGTTCGCCAGAATCGGCTTAGTCATGCTGGCCACATGACCTGGAAAAACTGTCTGTGGACAAACGTCAGCTCCCTTGGCCAGTAAAGCGAGATGAGCACCACAACCTCAGAGTCATCCATGACTGGACTTAACTGTTACCTTTACCTTTTTTTACCTCCACTGTTAGAGACAGTGTGACTCTGAATGCCAGTTGCTAGGGACTGCAGATGGGGAGAGTGCTGTGATACTCAGATTCTGCTTGAGGACTTTGCACAGGCACCTGGTTGGCCACTGTGAGATCAGGATGCTGGACTAGATGGTCCTTTGTCCTGATCCAGCAGGCTCATCTTATATTCTTTTGGAGCTAGTCTTAAAGTAGAGCTGATCGAACATGCCCTGATTCCCATCTGCCCCACTATGACAACCTGCTGGACTTGCAGGGAAGATCGTTACAGGGAAGATGGTAGCAGACTAGTTAGTTGCCTTTCACTCAAGAAACGTTTTCATCAATTTCTAATCTTCAGTTTGTGGAATGTATTGTTAATCTTCTGACACCTCACAGGGTTTCAATGAGAACACTCTTAAGAGTCTACAGAATATGGTTATCTGGGCCCCTTCCCACCAAACAAAACTTCTGCAGCAGAGAAAGCTCTTTTGACCCAGTCTGTCAGATGCACCAAATTATTACTTACCCAGCAACAAGTGCTGTCAGAAGTTCAGAAATCAGAAATTGTCTTGCTTGATAGAATCTGAAGGTTAACCGGGGTAATGTGTGAAAAAGCAGGGATTGGGAACTTTTCCAATTATTGCCCCATCAACTGAGGCCAGAAAGTTCTTCCTGGGCCAAGAAATCATGTTGTATTTTTTTTTTAATGTTTTCCTTCATTGTTCCCAAACCAGCATGACTTGAATGAAGGGGCTGGAGAGGAAGTCAAAAGTTCACATCCAGACTTCCTCCGTATGGCACTGACTCACTATGTGAATCTTACTTCTCTGTGTGATGAGAAGGGCTCCCTGTCAGGATGAAGCAAGCTGGGGAAGAAGAAGAAGAAGCCTGGGGAAATGGGTTAAGAGCAGCAAAGTACGGATCACAGAACAAGATTGTGCCCTATGCACGCTTCCCTGCTGCCCTACATAGTAAACACAATTCAGGGCTTCAAGAAGACCCAACATTCCCTGCTCACAACTATCATCTTTCCCACAAGCAAATACATTCACTGAAGTGTGCATCTATCTGCAGAGCTGCTTTACGCTACATATGCTGTACGATGCCCACTGTGGGATCCATGGAATGAAAAGCACACACCAAATAATGCAGGTGGTGTTAGATGCATGGCTAACATTCCTTCATTTATTTAAAACCTTAATTCCCACTTTTCTGCTGTTAATATCCAGGGAGGTTTACATAACATTCCTATCACAGAAAATATACTAAAACCAGCAATAATTGAAATCCACAGAGACTTGTGTGGGAAGGGAAAGGGGAGGAAGGATTGTTGTTGTTGTTTTACAAAATATTATAAATAACACAGGAAAGTTTGGAGATATTCCTCCTGATTCTGACTGTTGTGCAAGGGAGGCTGGAATAGGAAATAAGCTCTGGCAGGGATAAGGAACCTATTGCAGCCCATGGGCTACATAGCTCAGTCGGCAGAGCATGAGACTCTTAATCTCAAGGTCGTGGGTTCGAGCCCCACATTGGGCAAAAGATTCCTGCCTGCATCACAGAGGGTTGGACTAGATGACCCTCGTGGTCCCTTCCAACTCTACAATTCTATGATTCCCACAAGGGTAACCATCCAGAGGCCACATGCCTGTAACAGCACTCAGAGAGGAACATGATGACTGTTATTCATTCCTCTATATGACAAAGGTAAAACACTGCACTTCAGAGTTTGGACGGCCATCTGTCATAGATGTTTAGCTGAGATTCCTGCATTGCAGGGGTTGGACTAGATGACCCTTGGTGCCCCTTCCATCTCTACAATTCTATGATTCAAGGGCAGTGATGAAGTAGGGGCAACGCTTAGGAACACAGGAAGCTCCCTTACAACAAGCCAGTTTATTGGTCAGCACTGTCGACACTGACTGCCAGAGGTTCTCCAGAGTTTCACACAGCGGACTGTACCTGGAGGTGCTGGGAAGTGAACCTAAGTTGTCCTGCATAAAAAGCAGATACTCTGCCACTGAGCCACAGCCTTGCCCCAATCTTAACTTGTTTGCTGATCCCAAGACTGAGCCATCACATTGCTTCTCTCCTCTGCCCCCAGCTTGAGGTTATCATTTCAGTTGGATAACCCCACAGCTGTGGCACAGTGGGTCAGTGCATCTGGCTATTAACCAGAAGGTTGGTGGTTCAAGACCACCCAAGGATGGCTGTGGGCAGGATTCCTCCATTGCAAGGGGATGGACTAGATGGCTCCCGGGGTCCCTTCCAGCTCTATAATTCTATGAAAGGGCTTCAGCTAGTCTTATTTTAAACAAACAAGCAAACAGACAAACCTTCTGATTGTTAGGTATATTTTTTAAAAAATTGCTTTGGATGGAGAAATGCAAAATAAATAAAATAAATTTATTCAAGCTCTATGTTAAACAAATACCAGTGGAGCTTATAACAAAATTACAGACAAGCAATTTGAGTTCTCTCAAGGGCCTTCCATACTTCAAGGAAAACATCTTCCAATTATCATAAAAAGCTATCTCCAATTTTCATAGTTCATCTATAATAAGCTGATTGAAAATGTAAAACAGAAGACTCAGGTATCCCCATATAATCTACTGTAACCGTATCCTCATGAGTAACAACAGCCAACTGAAACAACCAGACTGATACCTTGCTATTTAAATTCAGATTGCTGGGTGTTTATTTTGGAATCCCCAGTGGAGAAAAGAAACTAAATATTTGAGAGGAACAAGTATTTTCTCCTTTGTATTAATTTTCTCTCATTTGAAAGAAAATGAGAAATAAAAGAGTTGCAACAAATTAAACAGCAAATACAGATGCACAAAAACACTTTTCAAGAATAATCAACAGCCCATCCATTGCACATTCAGGGAGTGAATATAGCATTTTGATTTAGATATGGGGGGGAAACCTCCAATACCGAATCTTACTTCCAACCCTACAGTCACCAAAAAAGCCATGTTTATTTGCTGTGTATTCATGCAAACACCAGAGATTCAGTCAGCTGCCATGGCGAAGCACACATTTTATGTAGAAGTGTGGAAAAACCTGCTTAAGCATTGGAGGGGATTTTTTTTTTTTAATGTTTCAAACCAGCTCAGTCATCATTGAAGGACCAGATCCTCAACTCCATAGCAACCCTGTGATTACCATTTCCCAAATGTCCAACAGCAGAAGCCCCCCCTTTTTTGCTGAATTAAAACTGGAGGTGCATTTCCACTGCTGCACCCCTAAAGGTTTAATTTTATAAAGTGTAGGAGAATGAGTTTCCTTTCCCCTTGAGTGCCCGTGTGATCATGCCACCTGATGAGAAGGAGACCATGGCCACAACCATGATGGGAAACTTCCCCCAAGGGTGGGTAATTCTGCTGTGCCTCTGCATCAGTAGTAATGGAATGATCTGATCCTACCTGAGACAGAGATAAGGGCTGAATCATCCAGCCTTAGAAGAGCCTGGTGGGAAGGAAGCATGGCTTGTAAAGAGACACAATGGGTAGCTTTTGTCGAAGGTGAGTAACTCTGAGTTTAATGGGAGCCTTTAGCTCACAACTGGGCAACATGCAGCCCTGACCTATTTTTAGGTGGCCTTCTGAAGCTGCCTTATTCCTTCATCCAATCCAAAGTTTCTTCTTTCCTGTTCAACCCTTCCCTCTTGCCGGATCTTGTTGGCATAGGACGCTAAAGCCTGATGACGTTTTGTGCTCTGCATTCTTACAGGCCCAGGCATTGTGCTCCCCATACCCCAACCCATATAAATAAGAGACCAATAAGACCATTTTGGATCAAAACAGGCCACAACTTTATTGGTTACAGATGAAAGAGTTTTGGCTTGGGCATGGGGCAATAAAAAATAATTTTGGCCCACCTGCTGGAAGTGATGCATGCTCAACCCATTTAGGGGGGTTCCTAAGACTTACATCAAATAGGGTGACCCCTGCAGGGACCACTGACTGGGGGGAGTGCCTTAGGCCGTGTCCCCACCTGGGTACGTGGACATGACCACTCCCCCCAGATCCCTTTAACAGGATACCCCAGCATTTAGAGGGGCAGTTGGAGACTACAACCTTCCCTCCATCCTAGACAAATGATTGCCCCAATGCCCAACCAGTTGTGACAATTGTTATGAGGTAGGAAAAACCACTGGGTCACTGTCAATTAGCCCAGTGAGTAAATTCCTACCTGGCCCCTTAAAGAATGGTGACCACAGTAGCCACAGCAAAGTCATTGACTATCAGCTTAAACCAAGCGTGGATGGGTGGGGAAACTCGACAAAGGAACAAACAAGTAGTGCCTCAGGTGCTGGCTGCTTAAATGGCCAAGAGGCAGAGCCAAGGGAAGACTTCCTGCTCCATGGCTCCACCCCCTGGCACAGCTCAAGCCCCAGTCTGCATCCCCATTTGCCAAAGCAGTGTGCAGGCTAGGATCCGGTTCCTGATAGGTCTATCAGGAAGGGCACTGAAGCCATGGCTCCCTCGTTGAGGCCCCAGTGGAGCCACTGCCATCCTGCACTGCAGCCATGCCAAAAGGGGTGAGCAGACTTATATGGCAGGCCCAGACAGTGGGATTTACAGCTACTCTGATGGGGACTGGGATTTCTAATCTGAGACACATTGCTCCTGAAGGAATGGGGCACTCAACAGAGAAAAGCTGCCCCATCCTTACTTTAGCTAATCACTTGGATGGTACATGAATGTGTACCTGTTCCCATAAAATAATATGGGAACATAAGAATAGCCCAACCAGATTAGCTCAAAGGCCTATCTAGTCCAGCATCCTTTTCTCATGGTGACCTCCCCAGATGGGGTACCTGCAAGCAGGACCTGAGAACAACAGCTCTCTCTCTTCTTGTGATTCCCAGCAGTGGGTAATGAGAATCATCCTGCATCCAAGGACATAGCCATCATGGCTAGGAAGCTACTGTTTGCCTTACCCTCCACAAAATATCTTTTAAAGCCATCATAGCTGGCAGCCATCACTATATCTTGTGGAAGTGAATTCCAGAGTTTGCACACTAATGAAGTGTTTTTTTAAAAAAAGCAAAAAATGAAAGGTGGGCATTCAGTATTTGCTAGTGGCCTCTGCAGTGCTACATAGCACTGGCCAGAGCACAAACTGGTATCATGTGAAAAAAATTAAGTGGAATCACATCACTGTAAACTAAATATTGATGCAAAAGAGGCTTTGTGCTTCAGCAGCTTTGACAGATGTTTCTGAGTACACACCTGCCTTTAATATGTAAATCTATCAAAAAGCAAAAACATCCCTCTTGCAAGAAAGGCAAGAAAGGAGGGAAAACATTATTCCACAGAGCAGAGGAATGGTCTCATCGGCATCTTTCCAAAAGAAGCAAGAGTCTTCTGAAACAAGCACCATGAGTCAATGGGGAAAGAGGAGGGATTATTTAAATCAGGGGCAAGGAAGCTGCAACCCTCCAGATGTTGGTGGACTACAACTCCCATCATCCTGACCATCAGCCACGCTAGCTGGGGTTGAGAGTAGTCAAGAGTCTGCTAACATCTGGAGGTCACAGGTTCCCCAGCCCTGACTGAAAGTGAGAGTTGTGACCTCAGGAGTTTGAGCCCCTCGTAATGTATTTTTCAGTTTGTGGCACCACATTGACCTCCCACTTACCCACTCCCTAAAACACAGATATACTGTACAAGGCCTGCTGAATTATACAAACAACCCATCAAACCACAAACACAAGGGTGAATAACGTGCAGCTCTCCAGATGTTCTTGGAGTCAAGATTTCATCAGCCCCAACCAGCATGGTCCATGGTCAGAAGTGATGGGAGCTTGTAGTCCAAAAACATTAGGAAGTCCTTGGGTTTCCCAGCCCTGATCTACTCCATTTAAACAGATGCATTTCAGCTAAAGGCAACATTCCCTCCCAAGCCCACCTGCAGATTGCAGGACTCACTTTCAGGCCCAAGTACTGCAATGACTAGCTGGGACTGAAGGCATCCTATCTGAAGACAGTAGGAGAGTCAGATGAGCAATGAACTGCCAATAGATTCTGGATTCAACTAACTAGTCCCACATGCCAGGACTTCCACTAGTGCAACAGGACATTTCCCACCCTCTCTTTCCCACCCTCACTACACCCCAAAATTGGCTCATGTGGGTATCAGAAGAATCCCCCAGAACAGCATGCAGGGGGGAGGAGAGGGCAAATTGTACCATCAGGCAGGCAGAGACTGGATTGATCTGCTTATCACTATGTTGAATTCCTCTTGTTATATACATGTGCTTGTGCTTGCTTGCATGCATGCATGCATGCAGTGGAGGCAAAGAGAAAAAGACAATATCATGAATCAGTCTGGGAATTGTAGCTGAGAATTCAGTATAGAAACGGTATAGAAACTATGGAGCAGGAAAGAAAAGCAGAGCTGGGCTCAGCCTCTGCTAAACAATTAGCAGAAACTAAGAACATGAAATCTGGGAATCAATATTAATCTGAGGCCCTCTAGTTAGTTTCAATTCTTGGAGACCTAACTGAAGTGCCAATGGTACAACTCCAGTTACCAATTATAGCCCAATCCTAAGAGGGCTCTTAAGATGTCTCAAGCGACTTCATCCCTGCAGAACAAGAAAGGGACAGGCTTCATTTCTCTGATGCACAAAGTTGTTGTTTTATTAAAGCAACAACTGGACTTCAAAAACTTCATCAGAAGGCTCATCTCCACTTCATAGAGTAAGTGTGGGTTCTGAACCAGAGGTGTTGATTCCTACTGAGTAATGAGGATATTTGCTGATAGCATCATCTTTTGCAAAAGTGAAAACATCAGTTACCGTAACTCTGCTCCAACGGTATCACCAGCATCAACCCTTAAGAACATTAGAGCCCTCTTAGATCATGCAAATGTTCCATCTAGCCCAGCATCCTCTTCTCACAGTGGACAAACAGATGCCCATGGGAAGCTCCAAAGCAGGACAAGAGGACAACAGGACTCCAAAGTCCTTAAATCTGACAGATGTTTGATTCTACAACTGGCCATTTTCATCAGCATCTAATGTATCCCATTGTACCTTATGGATCCCATATCCTGCGTGAAGAACAGGTGTTACTAGTCATTAAAACTTCCTAAAACAATAATAATACCTCTCAGCAGCAAAAGAATCCACATTTCTGTGGTCATCAGCACAAGTGGAGATAGTAATATTGAAAGGGAAGACCTTATAATCTCGATTTTAGCTGTAAAATTATTTGATTTTTGGGGGGAGGGGTTAAATAGAAAAGTTAGGGACACGGGTGGCGCTGTGGGTTAAACTACAGAGCCTAGGACTTGCCGATCAGAAGGTCGGCGGTTTGAATTCCCATGACGGGGTGAGCTCCCGTTGCTCAATCCCTGCTCCTGCCAACCTAGCAGTTTGAAAGCATGCCAGCGCAAGTAGATAAATAGGTACCGCTCTGGTGGGAAGGTAAACTGTGTTTCCGTGTGCTGCTCTGGTTTGCCAGAAGCGGCCTAGTCATGCTGGCCACATGACCCGGAATCTGTCTGCGAGCAAATGCTGGCTCCCTCGGCCTATAGCGCGAGATGAGCACCGCAACTCCAGAGTCAGCCACTACTGGACCTAATGGTCAGGGGTCCCTTTACCTTTAAATAGAAAAGTTACTTAGGATTCACTGAGAATCTAGTTCAGTGATATTTCAGGAGTCAGATCCATTCAATAAGACCACATTAGATCTGCAAGGCATTATAGAACTGCTAAGACGCTTCCCTCACCCCTAAAACTAATTTCACACCCAATGAATCTTGCACTTGATCATGGCCAAACATAGGGAGCCCACAACAAATTTCATCAAGTGTGAACTTAGTAAGCACAGCAGGGCAATACTTCAATAAACACCACCTTTTGTCCCACATTTCTGAAGAATGAATTCAACCACACCATGTACCACTACCATACTCCGAGATGCTCCTGAAATCATCCCCAGGCAAATTTATCTGTGAATTTTGGCATTCTGCATTACTTGCTCTAGCTGAATCAATGCCATGGAAAATCTTCATTATTCACACCATCTATTATGTGTGCATCATTCAATGCACAGTTTAGAACACAACTAAGTTTCTTAGGGAGCAATCCTATGCACAAGAAGCCAATGTAAGTTAAGCATTTTTAGGGTCCGTTCTTCATCAGTCTCCACTAAATGCACCTCTTCACCCTAGCTTTGACACCTGAGGTGTATATTTTTAAGATCCACCCAATTGTTTGTGACTGTAAGTCATTTTGAACTGTTTTTAAGGTTGAGTTTTAAATTGTTGTAACCCAACCTGGGATATTAGAATGAAGAGCAGGTTTTAAAAAAATTAATAATGAAATAATAATGAATAATATTGATTATTAGAAATTGCATTCGAAAATTATCAGTGCAGAGAGGTTTTTTGTTGTGCTTACTCAACGTCCGCAGGTGGCTAAGTGCTTTTGTTACTTTCATTTTACAAATAATCCCTCCAGTCGTTTGCATTCTTCCCAGTCTTCCTGGGTGCCTGCACTTCCTGAAAAGCCCATGTTATCCTCAACTGGACTTAAGTGAAGGAAACTGGGGAGACTGCCTACCTTGCCCCTGACAGATAAAAGGAAGGATTTCCCTTAAAAGCAAAATCCGCAAGCATACCCATTGCAGATATTCAGCAACCAACCTCTCTGGCTTACTGCACCTCAATTAAAGCCCAGGTGAGCATATCATGAGGCAACTCCTCCCCTGGGGTTTTTTCAGATCAGAAAACACAGGCAGCCAGGGAGGCTGCAGACCATCAGACAAATGTTTAATGTAAACACAAATCACCACCATCGCCCTTGGCCACCTCACACCTAATGTCAATCTTGCACATGCCAGAAATATAAGGGTATTCTAAAATTCTTAAGTGCCTTGTGAATAAGAAAGAAAAACAGAAGCTTATTTAATGGGTGGGGGGAGATGAACCCTTAAAAGAATTTTGAGGACAGATTTTAGCATAACATTAGGTGATATGGAACCAATCCACAGTTTCTTTGATTTCTTCCACAGTCAGATTGTATTCCAGTCCCATAATAAATGGCCAGTCTGATTCATACATACAACTAAATTAATGTATCGCATAGGCAAAGCTAAACCACAAAGCTAGCAGAGTCCCTGGGACTTATTTCTCTTTGCCCCATGCCCACGAGCATTAATTCAATAGCTCTTTTAAAAAAATGGAACGTAACTTGCATAATCAGATAAATTATTAGAGGACCTATAAATCATTACCACCTAATATGACTGCAGGCAGAGTCAATGCAATTTGCAGATAAATATGAGAAATGACTGCTACTTTTTACTGAATTAAAACTGGCAAAAATTCTCAAATGACAAATGATTAAGGGAACGTTCCATTTATTTGTGAAGTAAAAGGGGAGGGAAAGCAGGCAAAAGGCAGGAATAAATCTCCCTTTTTCAAAAGTTTGTTTGCGATTTGTCGCCAAAGCTAAATATTAATCACAAAATGAAAAACCCCCCAATATTAATTACAGGTCAGGTAAAATCAGAAACTTGAAAATGCACTATAAGTCTTAAGAGATTGTTAATAACCTTTCCTGAAATGAAATGCTAGCTAGCAATAAAAAAAGGTAGAAAATGATGCCACTGGAAACTAAAAATAAAAAATATTGCCTCTGAGAAATGGAAGTGCATGCAAACTGTGGTCTACATCAGCACCCTGAAAAACAGCGCTATTACACTCTTTATTATATCCTTGTCATCTCAGGGCTAGCTAGGAGAAACTCGGCATCTAAGACTTCATTGTTCAACCTGTTCCTATCAACAAACACAATGGCACTCCAAGTAACTTGTAACAAACAGTAGTTTTTATGGCCGTCAGATGCAGCCGTGGGGCATGGGCTTAACTTCACAGTGGACCCCAGTGCGCCCTTCCTCTCCCTTGTTAAGACTAAGAGCATGTAGCATAACAAGCAGTGGCCAATCCTAGGGCTGTGTGTGCATTCAATTCAGCTAAAGCTTGGATGAATTCAGGCTGAGTTTGGGGGAATCCAGGTATCATTCGAATCAGGCTGAGATAGCCACAGGTCACCACAGGTTGGGGTCTGCAACCCAGTGCAATCTAGGGTTGTCAGGGGGTGGGGCATTGGAAGGAGAGGCAGACATGTGGGCAAGAAAGAGAAACATTCAGTGGGTAATCAGAGAATTCTATCCTGTGAAGCTACAGCTTCCAGATCAGCTTCTGTAGATGCAAAGAGCAGCATCCTGCAGGTCCGGAAGGGGGAAAGGAAATGTAGTCTCTCCTCCCTCCCCTGCTCCCCTCCCAATCATATGCTTAAAATATGATTTTAAAAACCTTTTGCCCACCCCATTTACTTTGGGGGTGGTTCCAGGTTGGGGCAGGGAGTCCCTAGTCTGACCCATGGCTGAGAATCTGATCTGGGGCTGCAGGTATTGGGGCCACAAGGCAGAGTGAGGGTACCATGCAGAGGTTTAGGAAATACAGTGTGGTACCTTGAAATATACTCAGAGTCGCAAAGTGATTTCATGCTCTTTATTCAGCTCATGGTGGTGAGGAGGAATGAATGCAAGTCCCCTCACAGTATCTGCTTTATATACATTATTTACACAATGGGCTGCACATGATTGGCTAATTCCGGAATTCTACTGTAAGCCAATCAGGTTGTGGATTCACTTCAATCTGGAGCAGGATTGGGTGGTTCCTGCCAACCAATCATACTGCTGCATTGTTCTAGGACCAATCAGACTGCTGCATTCTGAATCCTATTGTTCTAGGACTAATCAGACTGCTGCAATTTGGATCCTATTGTTCTCAGTACATAACACCCCTCCCCTCTAAGTTCCAGTCCTGCCCGGGAGGTCGCATTCATAGTCCTCAAGGTATGCCGGCAGCCTACGTGTGCGTTGCGGCCTGGGGTGTTCCCTGGACCGGGCTCCAGGTTCTCGCTCGTGTTCCAAGGATGCTGGCTGTGATGGGGTTGTTTGGTCTGGTGCAACCGGCTCGCTCAGTCGTGGTTCTGGTTCGGGTGTCCTTTCGGCCTCACGGGTCCTCTCTGTATTTACTGATTCTGCCTCTCCTGCTGGCCCCTCCTGCTCTATGGGCCTCACTGCCCCGCTGTTCCCTTGGGACTCCTCTGACCTGTCCTCCTCCTGGGTTTCTCCCGGGAATCGTCGCCGTATCTGGTCGCAGTGGCGCCGCCAGCATTGCCCCCCATCTGTTAGCACCTCGTACGACACTGGGCCAGTGACCCTGGTGACTGTGGCGGGTACCCATGCTGGGCCTGCCCCAAAATTCTTTGCGTACACTGGGTCCTGGGCCTCGAAGGTCCGGGGGTTCCTGCCTTCCCCCACCACTACCTCATCCTGAGCTCTATCGGGGTGAAGGCGGTCCAATCTGATTGCAAGGCGCCGACCCATTAGTAGTTCAGCGGGGCTCCGGCCAATCGTTGAGCTGGGGGTGCTATGCTGTGCTAGAAGGAATGTGGCAAGGCGGTACTCCCAGTCCCCTTGCGTCATGCGGCGAAGGGTGTCCTTGGTGGTCCGCACCATGCGTTCTGCTTGGCCATTGGTGGCAGGGTGGAACGGCGCCGAACGGATGTGGCGGATGGCGTTCTGTGCTGTGAAGGTTTGGAACTCTCCTGACGTAAATGCAGTCCCGTTGTCTGAGACGAGAGTGTCAGGGAGCCCGTGGGTTG
Source organism: Podarcis liolepis (assembly GCF_965112155.1). Classification (NCBI taxonomy): domain Eukaryota; kingdom Metazoa; phylum Chordata; class Lepidosauria; order Squamata; family Lacertidae; genus Podarcis; species Podarcis liolepis. Next base: position 10,069,728 of record NC_139570.1, read on the forward strand.
CAAACAGCCTGCGTAGTACACGGATGGCTGCGGACGTGGAAGTGGACGGTACCAGTGCGACTTCCAGCCATTTGGTGTAGGAGTCCACCACTATGAAGAATGTTTTCCCCTGAAAGGGGCCAGCGAAATCCACATGCAGGCGTGACCATGGTGCTCGGGCAGACTCCCAGGACTGGACTGGGGCCCTTGGGGGATCTGGGCGGGATTCTTGGCAGGCCTGGCAGTGTTTGACCCAGGCCTCTATCTCTCCATCAATCCCCGGCCACCACACATAACTCCTGGCAAGGGCCTTCATTCTTACTACCCCTGGATGTGTCTCGTGTAGGGCTGTGAGGACCCTTTTGCGGAGGGGCTGGGGAACAACGACTCTGCTTCCCCATAACAGGCACCCCTTGTGGGCCGACAGTTCATGTTTGCGGGTTGTGTAGCCGGCGAATTCTGGCCCGGGGCTGCTGCTGGGCCATCCCCTCCACACCCAGTCCAGGACCCGGGAGATGACCCTATCTTTCTTGGAATGGTGTGCAACTTCTTGTGCCTGAATGGGGCGGTCGGGAAGCAGCTCCAGGCTCATAACCTCTTGTGCAGGTGCTGGGTCGGGGCCTGTTTCCGGTAGTGGTAGCCTGCTGAGGGCGTCCGCATGGCCCATCGCCTTCCCAGGTCGGTGAATCAGTGCATACTGGTAGCTAGCAAGGAAAATTGACCACCTGAGGACGCGAGGAGACAGCACTTGGGGGGTCTGCTTTTCGGGAGCAAACAAGCCAAGCAACGGCTTGTGGTCAGTCACCACGGTGAAGGGCCGCCCGTACAAGAAATCATGGAATTTTTTTACTCCCTTCACGATTGCCAGACCCTCCTTGTCAATTTGCGAGTAGTTCCGCTCGGTTGCGTTGAGTGTCTGGGAAAAGTACGCCACCGGTACCTCTCTCCCATCCGGGAGTTGGTGCCCCAGGACAGCGCCAATGCCATAGGGTGAGGCGTCGCATGCTAGCACCACCGGCAGCCTCTCGTCGAAGTGTGCCAAGACAGAGTTTGAGACAAGCAAGTCCTTGACTGCCTGGAATGCGGCCTCCTGGCGCTGGCCCCACACCCAAGGGGCCCGCTTGTCCAGGAGTCTGTGTAGGGGCTCCGCTACCGCCGCCTTGTGGGGAAGGAAGGAATGGTAAAAGTTCAATAGTCCCAAGAAGGCCTGAAGTTCAGTCTTGCTCTTGGGCGCTGGGGCATCACAGATAGCCCGTACCTTGTCCCCAGTCGGGTGGACCCCTTCTGCGTCCACCATAAATCCCAGAAAGTCCACCTGAGGCACTCCTAGTAGACATTTTTCCCGCTTCACCTTGAGACCCGCCGTCTGGAAACGGTGCAGAACGGTGCGGAGGCGGTCCTCAAACTCCTCTGGTGTGGGCCCGGCAATCAACACATCATCGAAGAAGGGGGTGACACCAGGAATCCCTTTAAGGAGGGAGTCCATTAGATTCTGGAATATGCCTGGTGCCACGCTGACCCCGAATTGCAGCCGCTTTACCCTGAACGCTCCTCTGTGCGTCACAATCGTCTGTGCCTCTGCTGTGGCCTCATCTACTGGCAGCTGTTGATATGCTTGGGCCAAGTCCAGCTTGCCAAAAATTTTCGACCCAGCCAGGGTGGCAAGGACATGGCTGACCACTGGCACTGGGTATGCATGGGCCGTGAGGGCCTTGTTTATGGTACATTTGTAGTCTGCGCAGATGCGGACCGAACCATTAGGCTTGACAGGTGTGACGATTGGAGTTTCCCAGGGGGCATTAGGCACCGGCTCCAGCACTCCTTGCTCCACGAGTCGGTCCAATTCCTCGTCTATACGGGGTTTCAAGGCGAACGGGACCCGGCGGGCCTTGAGCCTGACCGGTCGTACTGCGGGGTCAAGCTGTAGCGCAATGGGGGGGCCCGTATACTGTCCCAATTTCCCGTCGAAAACCCCTGTAAATTCCTTGCATATGGCGTCCACGTCCACTTGTAAGCTAGTGTGGTTCACCCCGGTGACAGCTAGCCCCAGTGGTCCAAACCATGCCAATCCCAGTAAGCTAATGTAGGGGCCCTTGACCACAAGCAAGTCCAGTTGCCGCGTCCGCCCTCGGTATTGCACCCTGAAGGTCCCCACCCCCATTGTGGGGACCTTACGTTTCTGGAAGTCCCGTAGGGTGAATGGGGCCGGCCTGAGTTTGGGACCCCCAGTAGGACACAGTTTCCTTAAGGTCTTTGCCGAGATTATGGATAGAGTTGAACCCGTGTCAAGCTCCATGCGGCATGGGGCCCCCTCTATCTGTACCTCTACATAAATTTTCTCTACATTGGGGTGGGGCAACTGGTATACCTGGCAGTCCGTGAGCTCCGTCGAGTTGCCTTGGTGCGTTGGGCCCCGGGACCTGGGGCTCTTGGGTTGGTCATCTGATGCCTGGTGTCGGGTGGGCCGAGCCCGACACACCCGGGCAATGTGTCCCAATTTTCTGCACTGCCTGCACTCTGCGTTGCGGAAACGGCAGGTCCTCCTCTCGTGACTCTCCCCGCAGCTTGCGCAGTTCCCTCCTTCTCGTCGAGGCAGCTGTGGTTTGTGCGCTGCTTGAGTGCGCTGCTGTACTCGGTGCACCTCCTCCCTGTCGGATCCTGAGTCGTCGGTGAGGTCTTCGTGGTGGACCCTCGGTTGGGATGGCAGGCTCGGCCGTGCCTCTTGCGTCGACCTCTCGGCAGCTTCCGTTGCCAGGGCCTCCTCCAGAGCGACCTGGAACGTTAGGTCCTTCTTGGCGTAGAGGCGTCGTTGCAGCTTCTCATCCTTCAGGCCACCAACGAGGCGGTCACGAAGCATGTTCTCCAGCTCTGAGAAGTTGCAGAACCGGGCGGCTTGGCGGAGAGAGGTCACAAACCCAGTTATGGTTTCCCCAGGGGCTTGTCGCTTTGCGTAGAAGGCATTTCGACGAGCCACCACTGAGGGCTGCGGCGAAAAGTGCCCCTTCAGCTGTTCCATTATTGTTTTGCATGGAACAGTAGCGACGTCTTCAGGCGCAAGGAGAGCCCGGGCGATTTCAAACGTCTCCTCTCCGCAGACGCTGAAGAATATCGCCCTCTTCTTGGCGTCTTCTTCATCGGTGACCCCTTTGGCTTCTAGGAGGAAGGTGAAACGGGAGGCGTATGCTTCCCAGTCTCCAGATGCTGGGTTGAATGGCGAGAAGTTGCTGTTGGCTGCCATTCTGAGTTCCTTGTGTCCCGGAGCTGAAGCCTGGATACACGGTGCGAGGCAGCGGTGCGGCAGGTGGCGGTGCTGCGGTGCTGTGTGTGGCAGTCAGCTCAGCGGGATCCCACCTTCGTCGCCAGTGAAATATACTCAGAGTCGCAAAGTGATTTCATGCTCTTTATTCAGCTCATGGTGGTGAGGAGGAATGAATGCAAGTCCCCTCACAGTATCTGCTTTATATACATTATTTACACAATGGGCTGCACATGATTGGCTAATTCCGGAATTCTACTGTAAGCCAATCAGGTTGTGGATTCACTTCAATCTGGAGCAGGATTGGGTGGTTCCTGCCAACCAATCATACTGCTGCATTGTTCTAGGACCAATCAGACTGCTGCATTCTGAATCCTATTGTTCTAGGACTAATCAGACTGCTGCAATTTGGATCCTATTGTTCTCAGTACATAACATACCTCTTCAATCAGGGAGTTGTTCCCTGAGTTGGGCCTGCTGGAAGTGCAACAGCAGGGATGATTCATTTTGTAATTTAAGGGCTAATTCTGTTATTGGCAACTCAGCTAACAAAGAGGTGGTGTAGAAGTACTGCTTAGCAACCAGGTAGAGTGGCATGATGTCTACGACATCAGAGCATGTGCTCTGTTGGTTGTGTAGGTCTCAGGGAGTTTTCCTTTTTGTGTTTGGTTGAATGTCTCCTTGCTATTTACAAGGCCGGATGTAGAATCATAGAATTGTAGAGTTGGAAGGGTCCACGAGGATCATCTAGTCCAACCTCCTCCAATGCAGGAATCTTTTGCCCAATGTGGGGCTCAAAACCATGACCCTGAGATTAAGAGATTAACCTCTTCCTCCTCAAATTACACAGCATTTTTTGCTCAGTTTCCGCAGTAAAGAGTTATCAGGATGTCTTTTCTCTCTGAACTTGGTCTGCACTATTTAAGTGACTTAGCTAACAACATGTTTTATACTATGCTGTGGATTTAAAATGTTTGATAAGCAGTTCTGGATATTTTGTAGATCACTTTGAAACACTTTGCAAAAAGAAAAGATAAACTAATATACTAGATAAATTGTCATCTCCTCTTTCCTGAAAAAAAGTGACTGCCCCCCCCCCCCCCGTGCATGTGTGAAATTAAAAAGCAGAAACAGCTCGCCAGATGGGGCAGCATAATCACAATAACTTTCCAACAGGTGGGTTGCTGTTGCTTACTGTGACGGAGAAGGGAGGGGAGGGGAGGAAGGGGTGACAGGTAGCATGGTGCAAATACACTAGCAGGAGCAAGGGATTGGCTTCATGCCTCCACCAGCATGTTTGCACCGTGCTAACCTCTCCACCATCGCACCTCTGCCCACCTTATCTGCCAGGAATGAGTATAGTGGCAGTGCCCCACCAGGCATGCCACTTCCGGTGAGAATGTAGAAGCTGCACCAAACCAACTGCAATAAGATGGCTCTTTTGTGCTAAACAGGAAGGCAAAAACTACCATATTTTTTGCCCTATAGGACACACTTTTTCCCCTCCAAAAATGAAGGGGAAATGTGTGTGCGTCCTATGGGGCGAATGCAGGCTTTCGTTGAAGCCTGGAGAGCGAGAGGGGTCAGTGCGCACCGACCCCTCTCGCTCTCCAGGCTTCAGGAAGCTCTGCGCAACCCTCGGAAGACCGGCTCCAAGTGTTGCGCAGAGCTGCCTGCAGTCCCGGGATCAGCGCACTTCTCCCCATCGCCAGCCCCACAAGCTCGGGGGACAGCGGGGAGGCAGAGCGTGCCTTCCCACTGTTCCCCGACCTGGTTCTTCCAGCCCCACACCTGGGGGGGGAATAATTTTTTTTCCTTTATTCCCCCCCCCAAAAAAAACTAGGTGCGTCCTATGGGCCGGAGCGTCCTATGGGGCGCAAAATACGGTAAACCACACTCCTGCCTTGTAAAACAAAAAACCTGCAGACTCTGTAGCACAGCCATCCACCACCATGCATGGAGAATGAGATGACACAAAATCTTATTGCTGGTTCTATACAGATGAGACACCAGGAGAAACTTGCATTAAAATAAAACTCATGTCTTATATCTCCAGTTCAGCTGTATGCTAACCACAAGGCCTGCAGGAGCCAGAGACAAAGAGACCAAAAGGAGCAGAAGGACTGAAAATGAGATGACTCTATCAGCAACCTCAGTCCAGTGGCAGAACTTTGCAAGGTGCAGTTCCCGGGTTGAATCCCTGGCACCTCCTATTTATTTATTTTTCATTTATTTATTATTTAAAAGGATCAGGGAGCAGAGAGTGGGAAAGACTTCTGCCTGAGAACCTGGAGTACAGCTGCCTGTCTGCCAACTCATAGGGAAGAGAAGGAACCACTATGTTTTCATATGAAGCCGCCTAATTTGAAATTTTTTCAAAGAACACACGAAAACAGAAATACAATGAGCCTTCCTAATTCGCTCTTCTCCAAATTTTCTGATACAAGCTCTCAAACAAATTATTACAAAAATGCATTCATTAGGGGAGAAAGTGTGCATTAAAAATGAGAAACAGAAACAGAAGCTGACAGATTCATTCATCCATGTGTCTTTTTATTTATTTCTCAACAAAATTTTATAGACTGCATCATCCCCACCCCCAAATTAATGTACAGTGGAACCTCATGTTATGTACCGTCCTCCTTGCAAACACTGCGAATTATGAGCTCCGCTAACCCAGAAGTAGATGCCCCTTGTTGTGAACTTTGCTCTGGGATGCCCCGGCGGCGTGGCAGCAGTGGGAGGCACCATTAGCGAAAGCACGCCTCGGGTTATGAACGGTTTCGGCTTAAGAACGGACCTCTGGAATGAATTAAGTTCGTAACCAGAGGTACCACTGTAAGTGGTTTGCATAACCACAGAAGGTCACCTGTAATTGCCTAGACAGAGGGCTCCTCTAGATGTCCTGTCTATTGTGCATTCATGATCATTTGTGCTCATGCTGGTATCAGGATGGTGGTTATACCTTATCCCACTACTGAAACAGTCTGCACAGGCAAAAGATTTGGGGTGGACATACTGCTTCATTTATGAACAGTGGATGTTCCATAATGCCCTATTGAAATAATAGAATTGTAGATTTGGAAAGGATCATAGGAGTCATCTAGTCCAACGCCCTGCAATGCAGGAATAAGAAATCCTGTAATGTGTGTGTGTGTGTGTGTGTGTAGTTCTGATTTATTTATTTTTCTTGCACAACAGCAGTAGAGTCCCCCTACAGATGACAATAATGTAGTAGCACTGGCAAAGGATCACAGAACACCTAATAAAGTGGAATAATGTAGACCCAACAGTAATGCACTATTAATGGCATCAATGACATGTTGCAAAATACACTTGCCAAAAAAGGTTGGGAGGCTTCTTCTGTGCTGGATGCTTCGTTCTGAGAAACACCTCTCCTCACACGGAGATTAATAGTGAGTATGCTTTTTCTGTATGCGAAGGGCTGCATGGAAATTCTCTATTGCTGCTGCAAATACATTGTAGCTGCTTAAGAAGGCCGATAAATAATATTTATGTGTGGCTACATGGCACTGTGCTGCAACATCCCCTCTTGGTGGTGCAGGTCACCTAGTCCTTTCTCTCACTTCGTTTGCTGTTTGCAGTAAACATGCCATCTCCCTTAGAGAAATGTCCTCCAAGTCAGGAATTAACGAGTGGCTGCCCTACCGCTGCCCTACCCTTTCTTGCCTTAAAGGAAGATGAGAACTAGATACAGCAGGATGTGTATGGTTGCTGCCAAAGAAAGAAGCTGGTATCAGAGAGAATAATAATAATAATAAATAATTTTAATTTATTATTTATACCCCACCCATCTGGCTGGGCTTCCCCAGCCACTCTGGGCGGCTTCCAAAAGAATATTAAAATTCTGTGATACATCAAACATTAAAAGCTTCCCAAAACAGGGCTGCCTTCAGGTGTCTTCTAAAAGTCTGGTAGTTGTTGTTCTCTTTGACATCTGGTGGGAGGGCATTCCACAGGGAGGGCGCCACTACCAAGAAGGCCCTCTGCCTGGTTCCCTGTAACTTGGCTTCTCACAGTGAGGGAACTGCCAGAAGGCCCTCGGCGCTGGACCTCAGTGTCGAGGTAGAACGATGGGGGTGGAGATGCTCCTTCAGGTATACTGGACCAAGGCCATTTAGGGCTTTAAAGGTCAGCACCAACACTTTGAATTGTGTTGGCTTTTCTGCACAACAGTCTTGATAACTTGACTTAATTAATTTGTTTAATTTATTGATCCAGAACATAGGAAGAGAGCATTCTCTCTTAAGCAGACTCTTCATCATGTTGACTTTCGAACTAGATGTCTCTTTAAAAAAAAAAAAAACATTTGAAATTTACTTACAGTCCAGTGCCTATCTAAGACACCACAAGCAAATCAAGATTAAATACAAATTGGTGCCTTGATTTTGCAACCAAGAGGTCAAGTCCTAACATATTTTCTTACTGTCTGTTGCACTCAGGGCTTATCCACACTTAACTTTTGCCCTTCTCTTTCCAGGTACAGCTCTGCACTTTAAAGCTTGGTTGTTGTTGTTGTTGTTGTTGTTGTTGTTGTTGTTGCTGCTGCTCTGGAGCTTTCCCCACAAAAATCTGTTCTTTAAAGCTGCATCGGGTTTTCTATGGTTTGCCTTTTGCTCCAATACTGCTTTAAAGAGCAGGTTTTTTGGGGGGAAAGCTCCAGAGTGGGTAGGGAAGGCACTTAGGCATGGACCTTGAAAATGCAGACTATACCATGAAAGCACAGAGGAAAGGTATGTGTGGATAAGTCCTTAGTGTGTCTTTTGAAATAAATATGCTGAGACCTACAGCTAAAAGAAGATGTGCAGAAATATAGGACAATCAAGGTTCTTTTTTCTAGTTTCATAGGCTGCGGGGTCCCATCCCCCCCCAAAAAAACACAATTCCAGAATGCACTTCCCTCAGAAGACCCAACCCAGAGCCCAAAGAAGATATTGTCAAGCTCAAATTTCTCCCACATCTCTATCAGTGAAATGAGGCAGGGAACACTCAAAGGAAGGGTCTTTTTAGTGGTGGCACCTTGCTTATGGATTGCCCTCTCCAGATAGGTTCACTTCACACCTATGCTACAGTTGTACCTCAGGTTACATATGCTTCAGGTTACATATGCTTCAGGTTACGTACTCCGCTAACCCAGAAATAGTGCTTCAGGTTAAGAACTTTGCTTCAGATTGAGAACAGAAATCGTGCTCCGGCGGCGCGGCAGCAGCAGGAGGCCCCATTAGCTAAAGTGGTGCTTCAGGTTAAGAACAGTTTCAGGTTAAGTACGGACCTCCGGAACGAATTAAGTACTTAACCTGAGGTACCACTGTATAGTCTTTGAGGCACCAGATATTTCATTCTCTCAGGCCTTTTTCTTTCTTTCTTTTTTTACAAATGATTCATTTACTCTAGTGCTTTCATAACTTTGCACTAACTTATTCCCCCCTGGTTTTATACTAGTTTTAAATTGTTTTCAGCAGTTGTCATCGTTGCTGGTTTTAGCTGTTTTGATTTATTTATATATGGTTTTAATATTTCATTACAGCTTAAAATTTTAATTGTATTTTTAATGGTATGTAAACCACCAGGGAACTCAGGGTGATATAAAAATGTAATAAATAAAGGAAGATAGCTGAATTTAATGGTAGGCAACCAACTAAGGTGCCAAGTTCAAGAATGCCCATTATGGACTACTTACTCAAATATCCTCTTTGTTATTGAATTACTCAGTCTCGCTGGCCTTTTGAGCTTCCTACTCTAAGTGCTTAAATTCTAGCTTTTCTCGCTTTGCCTAGAAAAACCTGGCAAAGCAAGAAAAGGCCACAGTAAGAAAGCTTAAGCTCATAGCTGTTAGCCTCAACGGGATCACCTCTCACCAGCTTCGCATAACTGCATGAGAACCCTGGGTATGTAGATGTTTCCCTTTTGGCCTAATTCAGAACAAATCATCTAAGAACACACCCAGAATGAAGTCCCCTGGGAGCTCATTTGCAATAAACTTTGCACCACCCTTAAAGCACTACCACTGCTGGCCAGTCCATTAAGAGCTATTAGCATGTCTTCAGAACAGGAATTTGCTACCAGAGGGATATACAGAAATTCAATTTATCTACTCATGTCAGTTCCTAGTTAGTCACAAAATTATTTTCTCATCATTATCATGTTATGGAGAAACCACTCCAGGTATATTCTGACCTATGAAAGGACTCTTCAGTCAGGTCCCATTGTTCAGTCCTGGGTGAGCTCTGAAGAGATCCATTAAATAACAGCAACAGCAACAACAACAACAACAACAACAACAACAATGGCGGGAGAAAGAAACTATGCCAACCCACATTAAGCATGAGCCATCAATCCTAATTTATAATATGTATTAACACAGGCAGTCCATATATCCAAACAGATATCCAAACCAGTTTAAACAATTCTGAGATATGCATTCAAATGCAGAAAGGACAGTAAGATCTTGAGACCATTGAGTAATGGATGGAATAGACTTATAAAGGAAACCTAAGAAGCTGCCTTGAACTTAGACCATTAGATCATTAATCCATCTAGATATAGTCATACCTCATGTTACGTCTGCTTCATGTTACATTCTTTCAGGTTACGTCCTGTGGTGACTCGGAAGTTCCAGAAAGGGTTACTTCTGGGTTCTGCCGCTTGCGCATGCGTAGAAGCACAAAATGACATCACGTGCACATGCAGAAGTGGTGAATCACAACCCACACATGCGCAGACGCGCCGCTGCGGGTTGCGCTCTTTTCATGTTGCGAACAGGCCTCCGGAACGGATCCCGTTTGCAACCAGAAGTACCACTGAATCCATACTGACTACTGACTGAATCCATACTGACTACCACTGGCTCTTCAGCATTTCAGACAGGGAACATTCCCAGTCGTACCTGGAGATGTCAAGAACTGAACCTGGAACCTTTTGCATGCAGAGCAGAATATCTAATACTGAGCTATGGCCCTTCCATATGACCAAAGGAACACATGTGAAATTGACACAGGTCAGAAATAGACCAGTCATTTCACCATTACTACCATGTCTATGCAACACTGTGTATATCCCACATTGGCCATGTTCACAACATATAACTGGGTAAAATAAGCAGCAGTTACTTCATCTTACACTCGCAGAAAGGTTACGATCTAGCACAGCAATCCAATCCAGATGGCGAGAAGGCAAAAACATCCTATTTTTATCCCCTCCTCCGAGTCTGTCTGCACTGAACAGACAACCGAGGCAAACACATTGCAAAGTGATTAATTCCATCAGTGAATAGTAACCAACTGTTAATCTTTAGAGACATCCTGTATTCGGGGCTAAAGGTCATTTTATATGAAAGAGAGAGCGAGAAAAAAGAAAATGCAACACCAAGAAGAAAAAGAAAACACCAAGGAAAATTTCACACCAAGGAAAACAACTTTGCATACAAGTTTGCAACTTGTTTTTCTTGCAAATTTTACTTTTCTTCTACATTTCAGAGATTGCCAAAGCATTTGGCATATTTCTGGTAGAGCTGGGCCAACATTTTTGGCATTTCCCCCCCACTAGCTGTAAGGGGTGGGTGAATCTGTCAATTTCACATTCTCTGCATTTCTCATTTTTCCAGTCTTAAATTCAGTTCTCCACATGTCCACATCAGACATGTATATTTTTGTAAAGTCCTCGTGAAAACTCATCAGCACTTTAGTGCAAATTTCTCATAGCAGGCACATTTTTCTATGCTATTTTGCCTAATAAACACATTTTTTCAAAGCGATTTCCCCTAATATAATGCATTGTTGCATGTCATTTTCACCAATACATTCAGTTTTACTCTGGTGTGGGCATTTTTGTACATATTACTCAGCTGGAGAATTTTGCATCGCAAATTTCAATGAAGAACACATTTTGAACAATGTTCCATTTCATATTGTTCAGGAAAGTGTGGATTAGATAGGCTCAGCTTTAAATGAGAACTGAATCAAATTTCTCCTTCTTTCTGACTCTGGGTGGCCCAGAATGCCCAAGAGAGGGAAATTCGCTTTAGCATAAATTTCTATACTTCCCAAGGTGCCAAAATACTTGGAAGGGGCAGGGGTAAGCCTGCCCTATCTTGGCTCCACCCAAGCCCAGCCTTCCATTGAGATGACTCCACAGCTTCTGTCACTAAACCAGCCTGTTAAGAGGTGGCTGTTACTTAATTACCCAAGAGCTCAGAGCCCAGCCAGGGCAGCATTGATCTCTTTTATTTAATTATTCAAATAAAACCTTAACCCACCTTTACACATTGATTATGTGCTCCTAAGGCAGTGTACTGTAATTCCCAATAAATTAGCAGCATTATAAAGTGTTCTTTTTTTCAGGCGGTGAGTTGTAATTTGGAGATACTTAGATTGAGATGCTGAAACTTATCTGCTGGCTGACAGGCTGATCCCTCAAGCAGCCATCTTTATTCAGCACACATGTAGAACACAGCATTATTTCCCTAATAAAATTTGATTATTATTTAATGAATTAATATACAGCTCAGATGGCTTCTAAGAAAACATAAAAGCCTGTTGTACAACAGTTGGTAAAATACACTTTTTTATAAATAAAAAGTACACAATAAAACAATCCCATCTCACAAAGCATTAAAACATAAACCACCATAATTAAAATGCCCAATAAGGCAATCCTGATAAAGCAGCATGACAGTTAGAACAGCAATTACAACAGGAGATTCAGGTCAAGAGGGAAAGTGCCCCTGGTATCTTTCATAGCAAAATACATGTGTGCCATTTGCTAATGTTTTGTGCTAGACACAGAAAGGTGAAGATCACTTCAAAGAAAACTGCAAAAAAAGTATGATTGGGTAGAAACTCGTGGCGGGCGAGGGGGGGAGAGACAAAGGGGTGGATGGGTCTATCTCTTAGAAATAAAAGGGAAGATGCTTCCTTTGAAAAAAAGGGATTAGTGTAAACTTTACTGCCTCATGTTCTGGAAATCCCTGGCTTTTCAGAGCTGCATTGACTCCCGCAATTTGAAGTCACTGGAACTTACTGACAAGTACAGGATAAGGTTCCTTGCACCATAGCTTCGCTCTCCATTGCCAATATCATTTTCACCCCCCGTCTTGTATTTGTGAAAATCCAGACAACTTTCCTCTCAAGCTGTCGCATTCCTGCCTTTTCCTTGGGGTCATTCGGTTTTGTTTCCAAGCAGCAGTTTTGTAGTGACATCTTTTTTTTAAAGCTGCCAACACAATTGTAGTAGAAGCCTTTCAGATGTGAACCGCAGAAATGCTAGCGTCTCACCTGCCTGAAGAATGTCAGGAATGTAGTTGTTTATGTGAGGATGTTTATCTCACCTCTCAGCCAAAGCAGGCTCCAGGGGTGGCTTGCAATAATTAAAACGTAACAATAAGATACAGGACAAAAGTACAAGACACAACAAAGCAGAAAGCAGAGGGCTAACACAACAAAGTAGAAAGAAAGAAAAAATCTAGAGAACTTAAGCCAAAATCGGCTAAAATAAAATAATTAAGAGAGGTGGGTACAAAGAATCACACGAAAGGGCACAAAAAAGAGGCCTGGGACTCTCAGGGGGAGTAGCCCACAATCTGGGGGGCCAGTGTGGTGTTACGGTACCAGTAGACAGCCATTGTGCTGCAGCAGTTAGAGTGCTGGGCTAAGGACCTGGAAGGGCTGGGTTTAAATCACCACTCAGCCATGAAGCTGATCTTAGGCCAGTTACTGTCTCTTAGCCTAACCTACATCACAGCGTTGTTGTGATGATTTAATGGGCTTGAGACTCTCTTCTGGCCACATAGCGTGCTTTTCACTCTCTCACAGACACTCTTTATGGCTCCACTTTTGCACCCTCCTCAAGTGTTTCTGGAGGGCTGCCATATGTCCGGGATCCACCTATTGAAAATAGTGTCCAGGCTAAAATGTCCATAAACCCCGGATGTATGGCAACCGTTCAAAGTGTTCAAAAAAAAAAAAAAAGCTCAACAACTTTTTACCTTGGCAACCCTACCAAAATGTCTGGGTTGTTTTGGCAACATACACTCCATCATTTCTCCAAGCAGATCTTCGCAAAAGGGATGGGGACTGAGCACCGTAGGGCTCAAGCTCCCTCTGAGCCGGTGGGAGGACGTAGGGAGGATCATGGGCTCTGCAAAGCTGTTTATGTTGGCAGAGCCTCCTGCATGCCCCATGGCCACTCTCTCCAGTTTTGGATGGCTGGTGGTGGTCTCCCTCACTTTCGGGGGAGGGGGAAGAGAAAGATAAAGGAAGAAGGCAGCAGGAGATGCAGCCCCTCTTTGCATGTCTCCTCTCCAGGAAGGAGCATTGCTTGGAAGGGTTAAAGGAGCTGTGTCCTTTCCCTTTACCTGAGCTTCCCCGCAAGAAGGATGAGGAAGGTGGCGAGTGGTTCTGTTTGGAATGTGCCTTGGAACTCTGATATTGCCTCTTCCTTGGCTGGATGGAGGATAGAGAGGTTTACATGTGTGTGCAGAAACCAGCCTACTGTACAAAAATCAAATCCCTGTTTGTTGCTCCACCCACTTCTGCCTCTGTCCCCGCCTACTACTGGCAGTGTGGCCCATGGAAGGTTGTCAAGAAGGAAATGTGGCCCTCAGGAAACCAAATGTGGTTCCCCATCACTGACTGCAGGTTTTCAGTCTCTTAAGAGACTGAATGCTTATATGGCCCCCTTCCAAAAGCAAAGAAAAAGCAGCTCAGTTGCAGAGCACCAACTTTAAACACAGGAGGCCCCCGACAAAAAAGGGCCAGGGTTGCGAAAAACAATGTGGTTTAAGTAAAGGTTGAAGGAAACAGGTGAAGATCAGGGGTTGGGTGAGGAGGGCGTGATAGCCCTCTTCAAATATCACACAGAATAGGCCAGAGGGAATAGGTCAGGGTTGCCATATTTCAAACAGCAAAAATCCAGACAGAACAATTGTTCAGCTTTTTTTTTGACAAAGTTGTTGAGCGTCTTGAGCAAATATACATGACAAACCTAGAAGAGGTGCAATATGCTTCTGATATATTTTAGTTGAGCATTAGGAGACATCTATTGATGCTAACAACAGTTTAATAATAGAACTCATTAGCTGGCGTGGGCCAGGGTGAGCTCTCCCTAGCTGAAGATCTTTAAGCGCCATGCTATAGCTCTGTGTTCCACAGTTGAAGCAGGAGGTTGGACTAGGCTGTGAGAAACAGGTGGCTGAGGAGAGCAGGCATATGCTAATAATTATGGACAGGTTGCCATGATCTGGAATGCCACAGATGTGGGCAGACTTTAGACTACCAAGTGTTGCGAAACTACAGCTCCAATCATTCCTGGTCATTGGCCATGCTTGCTGGGGCTGTAATTCGGCAAACACCAGGCGGAACACAGAATGCCATTTAGTCATTGCTGTTGTTAGACTTTGGGGAGTCATAAACTGGTCTTCACCCAGACAGCTGCCAGGAGATCCATGGCCACTTTCTGCTTGCCCCCTAACTAGACAATAATATAATAATAATTTATTATTTATACCCCGCCCATCTGGCTGGGTTTCCCCAGCCACTCTGGGTGGTTTCCAACAGAATATTAAAATACAATAATCTATTAAACATTAAAAGCTTCCCTAAACAGGGCTGCCTTCAGATGTCTTCTAAAAGTCTGGTAGTTGTTCATCTCTTTGACATCTGATGGGAGGGTGTTCCACAGGGTGGGTGCCACTACCAAGAAGGCCCTCTGCCTGGTTCCCTGTAACTTGGCTTCTCGCAGTGAGGGAACCACAGATACCCCTCGGAGCTGGACCTCGTGTCTGGGCAGAAGGATGGGGGTAGAGATGCTCCTTCAGGTATACTGGACCACGGCCATTTAGGGCTTTAAATGTCAGCACATATTCTCCAACATTCATATTCTCCAACATTCCTCAGATAAAACAGGGGCAGTTCTCACTCCCTCTGCCCAACTGAGCCTCCTCATCTCCCCACTTTTGTCCCCCACCCCCACTAGAGCATTTCCTATCAGAAGAAGGGCGAGTGCCGCCACCACTATACCAGTGGGACACAGCACAAAAGCCCTCCACCTTCCTGAGAAAACCCCTTAATCCCGAATTTATTTTATTTCATTCTTTGGTAAATTTGAAAACAGAAAAGCATACACTGATAAAGGAAATTTTAGAAAGGGGCAAAATTAGACACAGACGTACAAAGCATATACTTTTTTACTAAAAAAATTTAAATAAGTCTCCTTGCACTCGACTCCACTCCCGCTTCCTTCCCTCCCAGAGTGGCCCTGCCCTCTGCCTGCGCCTCAGAGCTAGCAGGCCTCTACAGCTCCTCACCTGCTCCCTAGCAGCTGCCACGAGCTGCCCAAGGGAGGAAGTCAGCAGCCCTGGAGAGGCCCTGGAGAGGCAACACTTGGGAGAAGTGACAGCTCATCCTCCTTCCTGAGCTCAACGGCAGCAGCACTAGCAGGGGAAGTACAGACATTCTGGGATCGGATAAGAAGCCAGGATGTCTTTCATGATTCCAGGACTGTTCCTGGAAAATCGGAACACTTGTAGGGTATGCTAGATGCAGGGATGGACTTTGCCAGTATGGTGCTTTGAGTAAGGACAAAATGTGGCACGCCCTCCCCCAACCCAATATTTATTATTTTCACAATAATTCCTTTTGGTAGAGATGGCTTTTATGGATCTTCTCAGTAGATACCCATATAAGTATAGGTGGTGGTTGTTTTGTGCCCCCTTGACACCCATAGTGCCCCAAATCTGGCACTGCAAGATGGACACACAATCTCCCCAAATCTGGTCCACAAGGACCACCACTTCAAATCTGTGATTCTAAGTTCAAGCCCTGCCACTGACAATTCAAAGGATTTTTTAGTAAGAGAACTGGAAAATTTTTTATTTTATTTTATTTTATTTTATTTTATTTTACCTGAGCCTTTGGAAAGCTGCTGCCAGTTTAAAGTAAACAGCAGGAGACTAGAGGGAACAATGGTCTGACTCAATTTGTAGGGCAGCCTCATATGAGATTCATTTCTGTGGTAGTAACAAAAGTAATAGGAGACTGGTCTTTAGTCATGACCTTTATTTTAAAGCCAGACACATAACTCTATTTTGCTTAGATTGCTTTGTAAATCTCAGGAGGGCATATACTACTATATTTCAATTATTTAAGGATGTGTGAACATTCTACAAGGCTCCTGGCAACCACCTATTTCCATTATGAATTCACTGCTCACACACACAAACACACCCCTCGCTTATCCTTATTAGGGCAGTAAAATCTGCTAAGGTGCTCATGCATTGGGGGAGTGATGGGGAAAGTCTATCCTCCTTAAATGACACTTAAAAAACTGGCCTGAAATTGTTGTATGAATACGGTTCATGTGGTTTCTCTTTTTTTTCGCACCATGTCAGTATTGCACAGCTCAGAAATGTAGGTTGTGCTCCATGAGAGACACTTTAATAATGCAGGCCCTTACAAGGTCACTGGAAAAACCACCATCAATATACTTCTTGCTCTTTGAAATGCTAGCTCTTTCCCCCTCCCCAACGCATATGTACAAAAGTTTAATACGCCCCTTCGAGGTCGGCAATGTACTGCTGCAAAGTTGGGTTTGCTGGGGAAAGGTTGCCATCTGACCATCTTTCTAGCCCTGCAGGACCAGCACCTAAAATTCCAGAGTTGTAGTCAGATTAGAAAATCATGGTAGATCAGGCACCAGAACATCCAGAGTATGTGCCTAGTCCAAAATTAATCCAAATCTGCCACAATTCTATTTGGGGCAGCCCAGATGCTTCCAAGCCAGCTCCATTCAGCCCTTATTGGTGCAAATTGGGTCGCCCCACTGCAATGTATGCAGGCATAGTAAATCAACTATTCACTCTCTCGCTAAAGACAACTCAGTCTCTCTGCCCCCTCCCCACAGCCACTTCTACATCACCACTTACTCCCTCGAAAAAAGAAGACTCGTCAGCATTTCAGAGCAAATTTCTCTTAATATACATGCATGTCTGTATGCAATTTTGCCCAATGCACATTTTTCTAAGGCAGCTTATCCCAGTACTGTATAATGCATTGTTGTGTGTTATTTTCACCCACATATGCATTTTTTATTCACATACCTAGTATATGCAATTTTGCATGCTTCACTGCACGGCAAAATCCAAAGAAGGGTGGTGTCTTTCAATGGGCGTATGTGCTTCAGTTCGCACATGGCTTGGGCAAGTACCAGTTAGGTGGATTTGCTTTTAAATGTGAGCTGGATTGAACTCCTACCCAATCCCTAATCAGAATCAAGAGTTCTGGAGCCCTGTTCACAACCTGAAAGGAACGCAACCCATGTCTGTGCATGTGCAAGTCACGATTCGCTGCTTCTGCGCATGTGTGTGATGTCATTTTGCATGTCTGTGCATGCGTGAGCAGCGAAACCCGGAAGTAACCCTTTCTGGTACTTCTGGGTCGGCACGGGACACAACCTGAAAAGATGTAACCTGAACTGAATGTAACAAGAGGTATGACTGTACAGGACTGCACCACAAACAGTTTCATCAAATGCAGCCTTGGGCTTTGTGACAGAATCTCCACTGTTATGTATGTGTGTTTTTGCACTGCGATTAGTATGACAATCCTCCCAAGCTCAAAGCCTCTTTCTGCTGAGTAATGAAATTGACTAAAAGGCAAGGAGGAGGAGGGGGGGGGGAAAGAAGCCAAACCGTCTAGTGTCACAAGCTGAATAGATCACACATCTGAGAAGAATGCAAAATTCTTTCTTTATCAGACCAATTGCAGTGGTAAATGAGATCAGGTCAAGAGGTGGAGAGGAGACCAATTTTCATTTCTGAGCTAACGCAGAAATAGATCCAGCAGGGCTGCAATCTTAACTTCACTTTGCAAAGAGTATACTCCATGAAATTCAATAGGCCCTTGCTTCTGAGTAAACATGGTTAGCACTGCAAGTCATTTTCTGGAAAGGTGCAGTGATGTATTTTGTTGCCATTCTGGGAAAGATGTCTGCTTGACAGGACGGGAAATAAATTGAGAGAGGAAGGAACAACAACATTAAAGGTTGTGCTTAATGTAGCTCCCTGGATTGTGGCCCTTTGTCTGTAGGATGCTGTATAAATTGGTTTTCGTTTTGTTTTGTGTTTTTAAAAAGCATGAAACATTTACTGCTCTCAGCAACTTTCGGAGATCTAAGCTTATTGATTTACACATCGATGAAACTTGTATTTTGCCACCTTGAGTGTCCCGTCCTCCCAGCCCTGAGCCTGAGTCAAGTGTGCATGAAGCAAAAATGGAATCCCCATCAGGGATAAGCAGGAAATTCAATATTGTTTGCAATTTAATGAGATACTATCTAATTCACTCTTTTCAAACCAGAACACAATTATCTGTTGAAATTCCAAACTGAATTTTCCGATGCAGTTTTCCAACCAATAAAGATGTACAAAAATGCAAATATTGAGGGAAAGTGTGCAATAAAATACATATGCACACAACACATAATATAATGTAATTTTATTAGGGAAAGTTTCTTGCAATGTTAAAACTGCATACAAGGAATTTTAACTAGTCCTGCTCAAAGTAGCCCCACTGAAATTAGCCTAAATTAGTAGCAACCACAAATTTCAGCTGATCTACTCTAAGTCAGACTAATGTTGGATATAGCCCAAAATCGTATATTATGTGAAATTTGCAGTAAAACGCCAAAGAATGTTTATGGGAACGTTTTCTTTAAAAGAATGCAAATTGCTGCAGGAATGCGGAGAACTGAATTTAAGACTGTAAAGATGAGAAACCAAGAGAATCCAGAATTGATAGATCTTGGTCAGTGGAGAATAAGACTCTTAATCTCAGGGTCATGGGTGCATGCACCATGTCAGGCAAGAGACTCCTGCATTGCAGGAGGCTGGGCTAGATTACCCTTGTGGTCCCTTCCAACTCTACAATTCAATGATTCCATAATCTGTCCCTAATCCCTGTAATTCACCAATTCTTCAGATTGTGCTGTAGTGCTGGCCCCTATAATGAAACTATAGCTTGACATTACATCTGAACAGGCAATCTGCAGCCTGCAGTTGCCCTGAAAACTAGGATGGTAAATCAGGATCTGATTTTAGTTTGCAGACATACACAAGCCGTTATTTGCTGGTGCAATCCTCTGCATGTCTGCTCGGAAGTCAGTTTCATTCAGTGAGGCTTCCTTACAGATAAGTGAGCACAAGACTGAAGCTTGGAGCTCGTTCTTGGACCATTCATGAAATGTCAAAATGTGATTTGGTATGACATATGAATAGAATCACTAAGTAAAATGCAGGTGTCTTCTGTATCTAAATGTCACACCCCACTGAATTCCAATACTCTTTGCAAAGTATTTTTAAACACTTAAAATTAATAGCAAGAATAGATAAGACTTAAAAAAAAATCAGTTCTGCCTCACAGCCATGTTAAATAAATAAGAGATTCCATTACTAAGGGAACATCTGGCACAAACCAGCATTTGTTTGGGGGGGAGGGATAATAGGGTCTATTAGAGAGCAATCAGCATTAAAATGTCATTATTTACCCACAATTAGCACTCCTTGGGACTGCTAGCATTGTAGCTGTACTTCATTTGGAATAGAGCAAATAGAATTATAACATCTCAGTTGACCTTGGGTAATGTTGGTTATTTGCAATTCACCGGTTGTATAAACCATGATTTGTTCATCTTTTACCTGCACTTTTGTGAGAGAGCACCAACCATGACCTCCGTCAAAAAAGAAAATGTAATGAAATGCAAAATTAAGAACAATGCAACTTAAAAGCAGCAGATCAGGTTTAAAATCAATTTAAACCTAGTTTCATGCTGCCGCAATATATATATATATATATGCAGGTTTTGGTGTCTTCGGGTGTCTTCCCGTGTAAGAGTTGGGGTGTCTAGGCGACGTTTCGACGAGGTCTCACTCGTCATCTTCAGGCTGGTGCTTTCGGCTTCTTGTTACTGGAACAGAGCAGGATCTCAGTGTTTGAGTTCCTATAAATACTGTTGAGGGGGTGTGGTGTATAGCCTCCAATGTTCTGGGCAGAGAGGAAGTTCCCAGGTTAGTGTGCCTTTTCTTCTTTTGTTCCTTAATTACTTGAGGGATATCTTGAGTGATTTCTTGAGTGATATTCTGAGTACCACTTAGGTGGCTCTCCACAGATAAATTACAGACTCCATCCAGTAGCCAAACCATAGTGGCACCTCCGGATGCTGCACCCCCCTGCAATCCCTACACAGATCTGGCTGGCACAGGGCACAAAACCACAGCTCGCCCCTATACACGAAGCCAAGCCAGAGCACAACTAAGTGCAGTACAGCCATCTTCTCAGGAAAACTCTTCACAAGCTCAAGAGGTCAAGACACGAAAGCTTTAGCAACTAATCCACACTTAATGACCCACCTAAGTGGTACTCAGAATATCACTCAAGAAATCACTCAAGATATCCCTCAAGTAATTAAGGAACAAAAGAAGAAAAGGCACACTAACCTGGGAACTTCCTCTCTGCCCAGAACGTTGGAGGCTAT
The DNA here is from genome assembly GCF_965112155.1 of Podarcis liolepis. Lineage (NCBI taxonomy): Eukaryota > Metazoa > Chordata > Lepidosauria > Squamata > Lacertidae > Podarcis > Podarcis liolepis. Next base: position 10,090,507 of record NC_139570.1, read on the forward strand.
ACACCACACCCCCTCAACAGTATTTATAGGAACTCAAACACTGAGATCCTGCTCTGTTCCAGTAACAAGAAGCCGAAAGCACCAGCCTGAAGATGACGAGTGAGACCTCGTCGAAACGTCGCCTAGACACCCCAACTCTTACACGGGAAGACACCCGAAGACACCAAAACCTGCATTCCTGTACCCGTGAAAATCTACGAAAGCATATATATATATATATATATATATGTATGTATGCACACAGAGAGAGAGAGAGAGAGAGAGAGAGAGAGAGAGAGAGAACTGTTTTGAATTTCTATCTAACAGGAAGGCTGCCAAATCTTGACCTGGAGGATATTTCAGAACCACAGTGCCACCACAGAGAAGGCGCAGATCTTTGTGGCCATTCACCAAACCGTGAAGAATGATGGCAGAGTGAGCAAAGAATTCCAAGGTTTATCTTAAAAGCCTGGGCTGCTCTATATTTCCCCATATACTTTTTATTAACAAAAGCAGCATCACAGTTGATGACAGCCAGAACCACTATCCTTCTCCCTGTTGAGTTCTTCAAAGGCAACACTGAGGCTGGAGAGGAAGAAGCTGACAGGCAGTACTGCCCCTGTACTGGTTGTAAGAAAGAAAGCTGGCAGGTAGGGGCAGGTGGAAGTTGGTGGGGCAGAGCTGTGTTGGCTTTAATAGACCAGCTTTGGTTGCAGAGGCTGCAGCCTTGAGTGGAAGACACCAGTCCTCCACTCAAGAAAACATCCTGTGTGGCTGCTTACCTGGAAGGAAACGGAAAGGAAGAATATGCACAACTGACTGTCACATCCAGTTTGGGCCTCCCCTTTGTGCTCATGGAGGATTTACTTTTGGCAGGGGAAAGCTACAATAAGATTTCAAGTGATCTTGCCCCTAACAAGTGAAAGACCAGGTGAGAGACCACATGACAAAAGACTGCAAATGTCCAAAGATCATGTGACGCTGCCATCAGTGCATGTGTTAACCCCATATGTTAATCTAGAGAAAGGGAAGAATGGGTTTAATCAGGACAGTGCTGAAAAAAACGATTCAAGATAATTGCATCTCCCTGAAGCTGCAAAACTACGAAATCCGAGTTTGGGACATACAGAAGAAATCATACAGTGGAAATGCAGCTTTAAAAACTCACAACTGTGGTAAATCTTCTTCTGTAACTTAATTCTTACTGGAAATGCAAAGGTCAGGAGATTTCCTTCACCTTTTCAGAAGCTGTTAAAGATTGTGCTGTGCTTGAACTTTCTGGTGACTTTTTTTAAAAGGCGGTATAGATTATCAGATATGTGAGGAGGGGAAAGAGAGCCTAAGCATTTTTTTGCGCTAATAAATTACTTTGAGCAAGATCAAAATTCCCAAAAACTCTTTCATGCCTCTTGAATGAGTACATCATTCTAAGTGCCATCACACCTTTGACTACAAAAAAATATAAAAGTCCTCCAGATATTCTCAGAGGCTTTGAAAATTTGAGTCCCAAATGAAAATTGTTGTATAGTCGCATTTTTAAAAAAGGTCCCAGTGATAAAAATGTCAAGGGAGTCAAATTAACCTTTCTTTGATTGACGACTAGTCTGCCAGGACAGATGCATATTTGAAGTTGTGAAGTCCATGGAGCTACACAAACCAGCAAGGCCAAAATCAATAAGAGGTGAAAATGAAGTGTTTGTGTATACCAAGAGTTGACAGCGCTCCCGCATGTTATTTATTCATATGGCTTTGTGAAAGAAATCTGCCTGTAAGGATGGGAGAGCAGATTGATGAGACTGATGGTTTGGACCTGGCGGGAAGCGGGGGGTGGGGGGGGACTGAAAACAAATCATATTATTAGCATTAGTTTTTGCCAGGGTTCTGGGGAATTCAAACCTCTCTCTTGCGAGTGACACCCATCTATAAATGTCTGGATATTCAAATTGTTATGGCCTGTCAAGGATGCTGTGCAAAAGAAGGAACTCCAGAACATTGGCCTGAAGGAAGCTCTTTTCAGAAATAACTAGTCGTATGCCTGCCAAAAAATTCTCCTTCCTCTTCCTTTCACCCAACCATTATTGCATGTGAAAATTAACTTTCAGGAGGTATTTGAAAACATTCCTGTTTACTCAGGGATCTGGTGGCTGAAGAATACTGTTTCTGGCAACCTTGAGATCATTGGATGGAGGTATGTTTTTAATTGTAATTGTTTTATAAGATGTTTTAATGAGCATTTCTAAAGTGCCCTGAAAATGAGGCAAAAAATAAATAGATGTAAAAGTTTCTCTCCACAGGGTAAGGAATCATTTGAGAACCTGAAGGAGAGGTATGGCACAGTACTAAAAATACACATTTCTTGAAGAGGCATATTTTGTAGTTGTCATGATGCGATAAGCATCTCTATTTAAAATGTGCCTTGGAGTCTGTTTGCATTTAAAATATCTGTTTGGTTTCTCCTCCATTCATCCAGCTTTGAGACTCAGCAACAGCTGGGATGGATCAGGGTAGGGCAGCACAGCTCACCTGGCCTCCCAATATGGAAGTCACTGCCAGTATCTAAAAGGGAAGAGGGACAGGGAGGGCAGCACGGTGAGGGTGCAGCAGCAGAAGCTTTGGGTGAACTCCGCTGCTGCTGCCACACCATGCTGACCTCTTCACTGCCTTTCCTTTCTCCAGCTCAGTTACTGATTGTGATTTCCATATAGAGAAGCCAAGTTAGCAATGCTGCATCACCTTATTCTGCCACATTGGACATTACTGTTGAGACTAAAAAACCCAGAAGGCAATGTGACTGTGATAAAAGCACAGATATATCTAGATGTCCAAGAGACTATAAAAGGAGTAAGCATTAGTTGGCAACAGCAAAGGAAGAGCTGCAACAAATGGTATCGGCCAAAAGTCAAAAGAGGCAGATGGATTTTCTGATGCCTGGAGACAGGAAAGGAACTCTGAAAAAACAAATTTGACTTAAGGGTTTGCAGACTTCTCTAATATAAATGCTGTAATAGGAAACAACTATTGCTGCCTAAACTGCTTAATCCTTATCTGAATTTTAATTTCATGCATTTGTCTGAATTCCCTTGGTAATGCATTTCCTATGTTCCTGTGCAGTGGCGTAGCGTGGGGGGTGCAGGGGGGGCGGGCCGCACCAGGCGCAACATCTGGGGTTAGGGTTAGGGGGTGCAAATCCACGGGTTAGGGGGCGCAAATTACTTGCCTTGCCCCGGGTGCTGACAACCCAGGCTACGCCACTGTTCCTGTGTGAGTGTCTGGAGGTGGTTGGAGGATGGATGGCGGCAAACAGATTGAGATTGAATCCTGACAAGACAGAAGTACTGTTTCTGGGGGACAGGAGGCGGGCAGGTGTGGAGGATTCCCTGGTCCTGAATGGGGTAACCGTGCCCCTGAAGGACCAGGTGCGCAGCCTGGGAGTCATTTTGGACTCACAGCTGTCCATGGATGCACAGGTTAAATCCGTGTCCAGGGCAGCTGTGTACCAGCTCCATCTGGTACGTAGGCTGAGACCCTATCTGCCCGCGGACTGCCTCGCCAGAGTGGTGCATGCTCTGGTTATCTCCCGCTTGGACTACTGCAATGCGCTCTACATGGGGCTACCTTTGAAGGTGACCCAGAAACTACAACTAATCCAGAATGCAGCAGCCAGACTGGTGACTGGGAACGGTCGCCGAGACCATATAACACCGGTCTTGAAAGACCTACATTGGCTCCCAGTACGTTTCCGAGCACAATTCAAAGTGTTGGTGCTGACCTTTAAAACCCTAAACAGCCTTGGCCCAGTATACCTGAAGGAGCGTCTCCACCTCCATCGTTCTACCCGGACACTGAGGTCCAGCACCGAGGGCCTTCTGGCGGTTCCCTCACTGCGAGAAGCCAAGTTACAGGGAACCAGGCAGAGGGCCTTCTCGGTAGTGGCGCCTTCCCTGTGGAACACCCTCCCACCAGATGTCAAAGAGAACAACAACTACCAGACTTTTAGAAGACTTCTGAAGGCAGCCCTGTTTAGGGAAGCTTTTAATGTTTGATGTATCACAGTATTTTAATATTCTTTTGGAAGCCGCCCAGAGTGGCTGGGGAAACCCAGCCAGATGGGCGGGGTATAAATAATAAATTTTTATGATTATTATTATGATTATGATTATTATGATTATGATTATGATTATGATTATGATTATTATTATATTACTAGGTTCAATGGGGTTCAGCCCCATAATGTCTTTTTCAACATGAGATCTCTGCAATAGGAGCTGTGGAGTTACATGCACATCTTAGGGCTAAAGAACAACAGCCTCTTGGATCTTAAGAGCACATTCTCCAAATACTTTTGTTGCTGCTGTTGTTTAGTCATTTAGTCGTGTCTGACTCTTCATGACCCCATGGACCAGAGCATGCCAAATGCTACTATTCACATAAGGAGAGCCCTGCTGGATCAGTCCAAAGCAGTCCAACGTCTTGTCAAGTACCCTGTTCTTCAGCATAGTTCTCTAGATGCTACATGAGTGGAATAGTATTCTTCCAGTAGTGATCCCCACCACACTGCCTCTGAGCAGGGAGCTAATAATTATCCATCATGTCTAGTAGCCACTTATGGCCCAATCCTCCATGAATTTGCCTAATGTCCTTAACACTGTTCACATTGGTGGCGATCAGCATATCTTGTCCATAGTTTATGTGTTATGTAAAGAAGATTGTCCTCTTGTCTGACATGAATTTCCCAGCATTCATGAAATATACTCAGAGTCGCAAAGTGATTTCATGCTCTTTATTCAGCTCATAGTGGTGAGGAGGAATGAATGAATGTCCCCTCAAAGTATCTGCTTTATATACATTATTTACACAATGGGCTGCACAAGATTGGCTAATTCCGGAATTCTACTGTAAGCCAATCAGGTTGTGGATTCACTTCTATCTGGAGAATGATTGGGTGGTTCCTGCCAACCAATCATACTGCTGCATTGTTCTAGGACCAATCAGACTGCTGCATTCTGAATCCTATTGTTCTAGGACCAATCAGACTGCTGCAGTTTGGATCCTATTGTTCTAGGACCAATCAGACTGCTGCAGTTTGGATCCTATTCAACTCAGTACATAACAATTCAGCATCATTAGATGGGCCTGGATTCTATTATTATGAGGTGTGCAACTGTTTACCCAGAGGCCCTAACATAACTTCCAGCTAGGTTTGAAGCCAGGTCACCATGTGACCAAGACATTTTGCTTCCTGAGGAAAAGGATGAGATTCCACCCCATCCCAATGATATGTACAGAAGCCAAATGATCTGGCGGTTGCATCTTACTCCAACAATGGCAATGGTGTCCTCCGGCGCACCTGAGGATAGTAGGATATTTTAGGGTGGTGTGTGGCAGGCCTGTAGCACATAGTTCTGATATTTCAGCAGAGAATTGTGAGGAGGCTCAGAAGGAACAGCTGGAATGCGCCTCTAGGCTGCCACCGCTGCATTTCTTGCCTAAGGTACTTGCCTCACTCAGTCTAACCCTGATGATAGCTAGAACAGTTAGGAAGAGGTCATATGTTTTAATGGCAACTTAAATGAGTGGTAAATGCTGCAATCCTATAAACACTTACCTGGAAGTTTCCCTGAAACATGTGGGTCTTACTTCTGAGTAGACCAGTATGAGATTTCACTCTGCTGTGATGTCAGTGAGACCTGACAAGATTAAATTAATTTAGAAACATCAATCTTGGCCCTGAAAAAGTTGGCCAAGCTTTCAAGCCACATTTAATTTCTTACTAACCAAGGAAGTTAGTGGCAGCCCTCCTTGTAATTATTCTGCCCAGCCTTAAACTTCTATTTACCTTGGAAAATGACTTCGGTGTTGTACTATTAATTATTTTCAGAGAAGGCCTAATGCAATTGGTGGTCAGAACTGATGAGTGTGTTTTTAAAAGAGAGCTAATTGGGGATCTGGGGACCTTATTAAAATCTTTTCTTTTCCAGAAAAGTTGCTTGCCTTTTTAACTACTAAACTTCTCTCAAAGAGCCAGCTCCATGCCATCATTTCAGGAGACACGTTTAGTGGAGGAAACCTCAAAGAATAAAAAGAATTGACAACAACAAGTGCTTTCATAGGGAAACTGACAGATTCCAAGCGGGGAGGGGGGAGGCAGGGCAGGATTAATAGGACTGAAAACACCTACTCAAATGTCGAGGTGGGGATTTTTGCTCACATATTCCTTAGAGGCAAAATTCTTATCAAAGTGCCACTGTTCAAAAGCAATTCTCCAGAGGGGAAAACAGTTCAGAAGGTGGAACCTCTTCTTGAAGTGTGAAATCTAATAGGATAATGAGAGCATACATGCTTACCAAGTAATTTTTCAGCTTTGAAAAAAATAAAAAATAAAACCTGCAGTTCACAGAATCTAAAAATGTCCTGAGGAGAACTAAAGCCAGAGAAACCATGGATGGCTAACTTGAGGCCTACGGGCCAGATCCAACCTCTGATGAAATGACAAAATATAGTAGGTAACTTATATAATTTGCAGCCATGAGACGTGATTATATCTACTGGCACCGTAAGGCATCAATCAATTAATTAATTTCCTAAGGTGGCAGTGGATATTACCACATCTCATGGCAGCAGATTCTGTAATCAATCAATCAATCAATCAATCACTTCCCATAAAGCAACCTAAAACCATTTATCAATAAAAACATTTAACAGGCATGACCTAATTTTTCGTGTGCATGCACACTTCTTCAGATACCAATAACTTTGGTATCTGAATCAGGGCGCATGGACACAAAAGCTTATACCAAGAACAAACTTAGTTGGTCTCTAAGGACAATTTCTTAATTTTTATTTGTTTATTTCGACCGTGTCAGACCAACACGGCTACCTTCCTGAATCTTTGGTCCATGAACTTCAGCAGGCCTGCTCTGAGTAGGACTTATGGTGCATTCACACGTGGTAGATATTGCATTTGTTTTCCTGAATATTATGCTAGTGTTTCTGTACCAGTATCTCAACATCCCTTTCATACTTCAGTACCTGCTGTGTTATGGAACCATGGTTTTTTGACTGATATACCAGCATGCCGTGCTATATTTCGTTCACACCAGTGGGTGTGGTGTGACACAACAGTGACTGTCTCTACTCCCCTACCCTTTCTGCACATGCATGCTTTCGTCTCCCCCTCCTCATGATTCAATCATGAAAATGCAGGAAGCAACTTCACGCAGGTACACCACCCCAAATTCATACTACTGCCAATCTTCAGACTTCTTTTTACATTGCAGTTCTTTAGCTAACTATTGTTTTCTACCAAAATTTACTTGCGTAAAGTGTGAATAAAAATGCATTTAATGGAGAGAGAAAAATACACAGTGCATTATTTGCCAGGCAAGCATTCGCCTGAACTTCCTGATTGAATTGTTTGAATTGTTCTTTTGATTGTTGCGCTTTTTAACGGGCTTGCTTTATTGTGTATTTTAATTATGTGTTGATATTTTATGATTGATTTTTAATACTTGCACACCATGTAAAAGCCATTCTGGCATGTAAATTTAATAATAATAATAACATGTGAAGGAGGGGGGAAAACTGAGTGGTGTGTGAACTGTGGAAGTAAGTTGTGACGGGGGGGGGGGGCGGAAGGAAATTTGGTATAGAGACAGTCCAGGGAGGCAGCTGTAGGAAAGGAATCTCTTGGTTTCAGATTTAGCAGTAGCCAAAAAGAAGCAGACCCAGTCAGACTGAGAAGATGCAGTCACAGCTGCTGGAGTCTTTTCCCCCTTCGGGTCTACAGAAGCCACAGTGACAGAAACATTCCTAGAGCATCTGCAGCCCAGAAGAAGGGAAAGAGCAGCAGCAGCAACACGGCTTTCATTTTTTAAAAACCAAACAGATAAAGAGCAATGAGGCAGTGGACGACTTGGCCACAGCTAGCCAGGCTGAATTTAAATTTTGGGTCACTGTCAAGAGCTAAGATAGTGGAAAACTGGAATCTGAATCTCCAGTGTGTCATTTTCTCATCTCTAGTGTGCTTGAGCCTTTTTTTGGCCTCTTTCCGAAATTCCACACAAACTCATATGTCCATTCATTTCATTTCTTTTTTATTTGCCTGGCGCTTTCCCACAAGGTTTGTGTCCAAAGCAGCTCACAGTATATCTAATGAACAGCAACAACAATTCAGGAAAAAACCCTAAGAATTACAAATCATCATTACAAAAAGAATCACAAAAAGTCAATTGACCATTTTTTTATCTATATATATAAAAGGTACAACAGTGCACAACATTGTAAAAATAAATGCTACAATTGGTTAGCTTACAGAAGTAAAGTTGTTTGCCCCTCCCTTCTACAGTCCCCTGAGAAGGCTTTCTGGGAGGTAAGTTGGGCTCTCAAAACATGCTGAATGGGACACAGAAGACAAAGGAGTGATAAACTTTTCTTTCGTAGATCTTCCTTAAGTAAACTTATACTAGGACCAAAACATGATTTGGAGCAATTCCCCATTCCTCAGGAAACCTCTGTGTCCCATACTAAATTGGCCACCAGAACCTCTACAGTGGGTTTTCAAGGGCACAGATGGCTGTGGAGCAGGGTGTGGTGAGAGTACAAGTTCATTCCATGAACTTCCATTTAAGTGAGCTTTATCTCAGGATCTAAGGCAATGCTCACACCCCTAATTTAACATCTTGAAACCTAAAAAGGAGATAGAACAAAGACTAATGCAGAAATGGCATCACTCTTCAATTGCCACTCTGGTCAAAACGTTCTGTTGTCAATCCCCAGCCCTCTGCTTCTTCCTCCTGGGAAATCCTGACTGATCTGTGCACTCAATCCTTCTTCTGCCAGAATCCATTTCATCAGATGCATGGAGTGCAATACTCAATTGACAGGGGTGTGTGTGCGTGCGTGCATGTGCGTGTGCGCATGCGCGCACGCACACACACACGTGTACACACACACACACCAGTACAAAGGTGGGTGGGATGTAAGAGTCAGAGCTAAATGGCATGAATGTATGCCCAGTGACTCTTTGCAGCAACCGTGATTAGCTTTAAGTGATAGTTTGCAACACAGCTTTGAACCCTGATTTTGAAGCCAACTGTAGTTAGAATATAAATAGATTTAATGCATTGCAAGGGTTAATCTTTGCTACAGGCCATAACTCAGTGGCAGATCATCGACTTTCCATATATATATATATTACATTTCTGATATATTTCGACACAAGAAAAAACACACACACACACCCTGAATGTAATAGGAAATAGGAAAAAGAATATTACATATTACTTATTATATTACATTTTAAAAATACAGTTATTGGCGGACTTCCCTTCCTCTCCTTCCATGATTCCTTTTATCTTCCACTTCCTCTCGCGTTTTCTTAGTTTCCCCAATCTTTCTCTGCTTCTCCTGTTAATTCCAGTTCTAACCTGTGCCGCTGAAAATATTACCATCCTGCTAGGCCACAGCATCTGCTTCCCACATAGAGAGCCCCAAGTTAATCCTCAGCATCTCTAGGTAGATCAGGGAGAGGCTCCTGCCTCACATCTTAGAGAGCCACTGCTAGTCAGCATAGACAATACTGAGCTCGATGGATTAATGCTCTGGTTCAATATAAGGCAGCTTCCTATGACCCTATGGACGAAGTATACCTGTTGGATAGGGAAGCAAGACCTGGGTCATGGAAAATGTGCTCAACTCTTCTCCACTAAAACACTAAAAATGCAGCGTGTCAAGGAAGCTAACTGTGCATCAGCATCAGGCACCTGCTGAGGGTTACATCCCATTTGAGGATGTACACACACCTAGAAGCAACTTGCCCAGCAGGGTGGAGCCAAAATGCCAGTATTGGGGTTGCTGCTGCTGACTGGGAGAGACAAGGGAAGGAGCCAGGTAGCAGGCAGGTCAGCGCAGTGTGGGTGCACCAGCTGAGCCAATCTGGTGCTCTTGCTGGAACCAACCTCCCCTTGGTAAGCAGCAAAGACCCTACTGCCAGAAAGCTGGCATTGCCAACCAGGCAAGCGTCTCCTGCCTGGCCAATGTCCTCATCTTCCTCCTTGCTCTTGCTATCTCTTCACTTGCCCTCTATGTATGCACATAGTAACTGGAAAGCTCAACTCGGCATAAAGAGATGGACTTGAGGGCAAGGGAAGGGCCGTCAGCATATGGGGAAGAAACAAGGCAGCCGCTCTGTTGCTAAATTGCTAGTATTGACAAAACAAGGTTATCAATAGCTGACAGCCCTTCCTGTAAGTAGGAACGGGCAGCAGAAGTAAGAAGCTGCAGATCGATTAAAGGCTAATTCATGTGTTATTCAACAATTGCTGTGAATGAGTGGCAATGATCTATGGGCTGAGCTTCAGCCATGGTTCAGAAGGACAGTTTTATCCTGCTTGTCAATGCAGGGGTGGCTGACCTGTGAGTCTCCACATGTCATTGGGATCCATCTTCCATCAGCCCCAGTCACAGTGACCAGCAGTCAAGACCAACGGGAGCTAGAGCCTAAGAGGGTCTCTGGAGGGTCACATGTTAGCCACCTTTGGGTCTACAAAATATCATCTTCCCTTCTTATAATAGCTCACAGGAGGAAGGAATCACATGACCAATCCATTGCTATGGAAAGTGCACCAGTACTCTCTGCCCCAACCTCTGGATATGGCAAGGAGAGAGGGACAAATCTGTCCTTTTTGGTTTCTTTTCAGTTTCTCATTTTTGGAATCTGAAATTAAGTTCTGCATCAGTTTGCAATTTTTCAAAAAAGAAAATTGTTGGCACTTTGGCATACATTTGACCTGATAAACAGATTTTTTCAAGAATATTTTTCACTAATATATGTATTCTCAATGTACACTTTCTCCTAATATATGCAGTTTGGGGCATTTCTTCCGGGGGGGGGGTGGATAACTACATCACAAAATTCAGAGAACTGCACATTTTGAAGTATAGCTATAGTCTGCATATAGTTTCCAGAAATGCAAATGAGGTAGATTTGCATTGAAATCTGATTTGACTTAATTTCTCCCCCAGCCATAATTGCAAGAGGCAGCACAACTTCGCAAGCGCTAAACTTCCCCCTGCCCAATTAATTGGTTGGGCCTCAGAACACAGGTCACCATTCTGTAAAATGGGGCAGGGGTGGGGCATGGTGATGCTGCAATTCAGAGGGGGCAACATTCATTTTGAACAAAGCTCAGTGAAAAGGCAGCAGGAGGGGGGCGGCATTTGTTGCTAAAAGTGCAACGAAACTAGGTTAGCATGACAGTCCTGGGCAATGGAGGTAAATGTTGTGGAAAACTCTAAGATGGGGGCAGCAGATAGGAAGACATGCAGATTTGTGACCAGGCAGATGACAGCTGTTCAGAGCAATGATCCCTTTTTATTGTAACCTGATATGGGTGTGAACAGATGGCAGCTGCTTGCATTCTGAGCTCCACATTTTTGTTCTAAAATGCAATATTCTTTTTTGTTGTTGCTGTGGCACAGAGAGAACAAGGCACAATCCTTTCAGTCACTGGTGGCTGGTCCTCATTGGGACTGGTGGAGCAGAAGGCAGAGAGTCCATCTGTTGGTGGAGCCACAGCCAGTGACAGTCAGAGCTCAATAATTCCAGCTTTGCCCCCATCCTCCTCTTTACAAGAGGCAACACTGAGACTAAGGAGGAGGAAACTGGCAGCCAGAGTGTGACCCGCTGGGCTGGGTGCAAGTAAAGAAGGCTGGCAGGTCAGGGCTATTGGAGAGCCAGCCAAGATTTGTGGGACAATGCCGCGTTCACCCTAGTAGACCAGTCTTTACAGCACTGCATTTCCAGCTGCCATGGCTACCTCACCTTGCAGACTAGGACAAAAGGCAGTGCGGGGAAAATATTCCCAAAGCAAGCAGCTTCCTCACTCCATTGGTAGAGCCCCATGGGTGGGTGTGCTGGGAGGTTTTCTGTATATAATTTTATATACAGATCGGGTGGTTTGTTTGCTTTTTTTTTCTTTCTCGTGCTCATGACTGTGAATTTGTATTGTATAGGATTTAATGTTTAAGCCACCATGAGGACACATGGCTCACTGTGCAGTAGAAACATGCCTACATGTTATTTTCTTTGGAAATAAAATAAAATAAACAGGAGCCATAAAGCCAAGGATATGCTCCCGATTGATCCAGGCTGCAACCTAGAGGGAGGGGAGTGCTATTGAACCCAAGGGGTAAACATGAAGAGTATTGGGCTCCAAGTTCAGCTGCCCACTCCAATCTGCTGTGCTTTGAAACGGTTGCAAGGATATCTCCTCCTTCAACCTGCTTTTGTGTGGGGAAGGGGTTCCAGCTGCATCACTCTGTCCTCCGAACGCGATTGGAACTGAAGGACTTTAAAATCTAGAAGGTCCGAATGTGGCCACAAGAGCTGCGTTTTTCAAGATGCAGGCAAAGTGGGAAAGTAGAATAGAGTGGCTAAAGGAAGAAAGACACTAAGCAAGTACGGTTCAAGGAGGGCTGGAGGAGGAGAAAGAAGGCGGAGGGAGGAGGGAGCTTGGAGGAAGCTAGGCTAGTCCCTCTGGTCCACGGACTGCACGCCACTGGTTCAGAGTCTTAGTGGACAATGTACAGATGTATTCATGTAGACCTGCAAGACTGGTGTTGTTTTCAAAAGAAGCGATTTGCAATACCAGAACATCTGACTCCCTGCAAAAAAAAAAAAAGGCCTACAAAAGGACACACGCAAAATGTTCAGTAGTCCAATAAGGCCAACAACTGCAGCTTTGATGTGTCCCTACTGCCTCTGCATCATCTGACATCACAAGTGCACTATGAGCAGTGTTCATCTCCAGAAAGCAAATGGTCCTTGAAAGATGCAAAAATATCCACCACCCTTCTATCAAGTTGCACATTGTCTGTGAAAAAAATAAATAATGCACAAACATCCACTCCAGTCACATGAGCACCAAATATCTATTTTATTATCTTAAGTTATGTGGCCAACCATGCATAAAAGCAGCTCATGCTGCAAGAAAACACAGTGCTAATCAGTATCTCTGCATACCTTATCCCTAATGGAAATACTGCTTGTACGCATGCACACATTGAAAAGGAAAGTAATTTTTTATTTAAAAAAAACACCTCCCAGATAACTTTCCATATGATTCAGAGGGAAAAGAGGAGCTTTGCCAGTTCTTCTGCTACCATCCACCCAAAACAGATGTAAAACATCTGAAGGGCTTTGGTCGCCTTCCTTAAATAATTGCTACATGAAGCCAATGGATTAGGGTGCCAAAACAGGAGTATGCATATGCACCACAGTTCCATAGAAGCACAGAAAAACAGCAGAATCGGTGCAGAATTCAGCTTCAAGTTCCTGGCACTTATGGTTGTGAAAATATGCTTGAAATAACTTCATGTCCTCCTCACTTCTCCCAACACTGCCTTGGTGAAATCTCATAAGCCAGAGAGAGGAATTAGATTGTCAGGGGTTTAAAGGCAGAGGCTTCAGTACAGCCTGTTTTAAGCCTCCCTGCTTATGGAAAACTAGGGTTTAAGGAATAAAGATCCTGCCTATTCCTCCAGAAACACAGGAGGCTCCATACACCAAGTCAGACTGTTGGTCTACCTAGCATACTGACTGTCAGTGACTTTCCAGGGTGTCAGGTAGGAAGGCTCCTCTCACATCAGCTGCTACACAAGATCCTTTTCATGGGGACTGAAACCTATGCATGTAATGCATGTGCTCTACTCACTGAGCTATGGCCTCTCTCTAATGCACAAGGGAGGGGTGTTTGTTTCTGCTTTGTGTACATTAAAATATGCAATTCAGCCTCCGGTATAGCAGGAATATAGAAAGCTATTTTATACTGAGTCAGGCCTTTGGTCCATCTTCTTCATTGTCCACACAGCTGCCCAGGGGGCATTCCCAACCTGGAGATGCTGCGGTTTCAACCTGGGTACTTCTGCATGTAAAGCAGTTCTTCTACCACTGAGCTAGGACATTAATTTTGCTGAATATATTAGTTGGCCCTCTTCACTCTCAGTGATACAGCCTAGGCAAGAACACAGAAAGACAGGAGCCATGATCTTGGAACTAGCAAAGGCAACAGAAGACATGTTTCCTTCTGATCTTACGTCTAATTTATTTCTCATTCAGTACAGCGTTTGAGGAAGCTTCTGACACGCTATCTATTACAGGGAAGGCATCGTAGAGATGGGAATAAAAACAGCTCATCACTGTGCCCTTGGCATAGGCACCTCTTGATGTATTTGTTCAGCTCTGCCAGTATCAGTCGTTTCTTTGTTGCCTTGACCGTGAAAAGAAGAGCTGGGGGGGGGGGCAGCATAACAAAGACGATTCACTTGTAGGAGAATGTATACCTCGCTTCCTCTCAGTTGCTTAATTGCTATTATTTGGCACATGAAACAGCTGTGCAGAGTAGGTGGGAGGAATGCATTCTTTTTTCTGTCAAGTTATCCCCTCTTAAACTATCTCAGTTCATAAGAAAATCTCTGAGCCCAAGTCTCTACATGCCACCTTCCAAACTTCCAGCACAAATGAGGAGGTTCCCTGACTTAAGAGGTGGGCAACTGGTGGCCAACAGTCCAGCTCATGTGATCTTTGGTGCCAGGCCTCCATCCCACAAGTCAATGATAGTGAGAATTACTCAGGAGTATAAGGAAGAGTTCTTTGTTCTGGGTAGTAATGGATCAGCAGCCAGCACAGGATCCAAAAGACATGGTTTCAAGGCAGTAGGGCAGGATACCCAGAACTGGACAGAAGCAGTGAAGATGCCTTAACAGCCACCAAACCCTTCCTCCCATGCTTTCAAAGACAAGGGAGGACAAGCTCACTCACAAGACTATTCAGATGTCCACTCCATCAGGGCTGGTGCATCTGATTGTACCTCCAAAGGAAGCAACTGGTTCTGACTGGTAACACTGTGTCCTGCCCTTCTGCTCCATCTCTGCCACTAGCTCCTCCTCCTCCTCCCTTCCCACTATCTGGTTGATGTCCATGTGTTCTGAACCACAGCTCCAAAGGAGGACTCATGAGAGTGGTTGGGTGCAAGGATACCAAAGAAGGATCTCAAAAATGCCAGAGAGATCAGTTCTAGTGCTTTATTAAAGAAAGGTAGATACTGCAGGAAGGAGGTAGCTTGTCCATGCCATTCTTTAAACATTCTTTAAACACAAAGCAGCATATGTCACTTCACCTGACCAGATGAGTGCACACTGGCCAATACCCAAATCTTACAAATAGTTCCCCATTTTGGGCTCAGAGCCCAGCTCCCCAAGCCCACAAATAAGGGTAACATTGAAGCAAGCCAATTAGCCTATATCAAAGCAAGCTAATATATGAGCTCATTGCTACAACTACCAGTTAATTGTGGGATTATCTGGACTACCAAGATGATGTTTGCAGAGCTTCCAGAACAGCTCACCTTTGGTTCAACACTCCCCACCCCCACTCTCCAATGAGACTCTGCAAAATCTAGAGTCACAAGAGGAGATCCTCCATCCTGCATTCTCCATCCCACATCCTCCATGTCTGGGTGCTAGCCTTCAAGCCCTCTCCACTTCTTCTCCTTCCTCCTTTTCCATCTGGGATTGCCAAACCACATGCAATCTTGATGGAATTGAGGCAACCATGACATCTGGCCTAATATCATGAGAATGATGAGAGAAATGAATGAAAGGGGTGCAAGGAAGGGACAAAGTGCTGCTGAGAATCAACAGTGGTGATAGCACTTTTTCACTCAAGTTGATATGTAAGAAGGCATAGGTTTTTTCATTGTATGCAGCATTGTTTCTGTTGCACTGCAGTTCAGCTTCTGTCAAAAGCTATGCTATTCATCTCATTATCTGCTGTGGCAAAATTGCTTAACTTACGTATTTCGTCTAATTAATTAAATAAAGAAATCATGTCATTTTGTTGTTGTTAGATTGTTCCACCCTATTTATTTCAGTGCGAAGGAAACACAATGCAAATGAAGTGGGGCGGGGAGGAAGAAATCAATTATATATTATTTGCGGACTGAAAGCAACAATAACAGCAGTGAATACTGATCATATTTGCTGGATTGGTTTCTGTTCCAGCTGGATTGGTTTCTGTTCCAGACACAAGATGAATAAGCAAACACCAGCAATTTCTGCTCCTGTTTCCAATTTCATCAGAACCTTCTGGCACCCCTACACTCAAGAATGGTTTGCAAGATTTCCATGAGCATCTGGTTGGCCACTGTGGGAAAAGGATGCTGGTTTCAATGGCCTTTTGCCAATCAAGCTCCTCTTGCATTCTTAAGTAAAAAAAGGGGGGGGAAGTGACACATCCCTTTTTGGCCCTTAATATGCCCCACCACTGGCTTTGGTGCCACCCACTACTAGTAACAGATTACTCCTGGATGAATGCAGTGTGAGACAGAAAAGTTTTTGAACCCCTGCCTTGCTTATTGTTTAATTTGGAAATTGGCAATCACTTATTGTTTGTGGTAGATTAAAAACTGACCCCACAAAAAGTCTCACTGTCCTTTCCAGGTGATAATGCATCTGGGTGGTTGCAGCTATTCTCTCCTACAGCCCTATCCAAAGCCTGGGTAAGAGGGGGCATAGAGCTGGTTTAGTTATTTGATGCCTGCAACTGCAAGCAACGGTTGTTTTTTTGTGATGGTGCCCATTCACACAACAACAAAAACCCTTTTATACCCCCATACATAAAATAGGATTCTTTTCATGGGACACAGTCCATGTATTTGTCAGATACAGAGGAAGCAATATGCGGGTGTGAGCCGGAATAAATAAATAATAATGCTCAGTTTATTTCACAGCTTGGGTACAAATAATTGGCTCTCTGCCACAGTGGCACCCGTTTCTCAATTACCATGGTGCATTTAGTCTTATTATTTTTAGACTGTCTCCATTTCTGAACATCCTGGATCAATCCAGGTAGACCCAAACTGTCCTGGGGCAATCCAGGACTGCCCCAATCAGAGTCAAATCCCAGGTCAGTCTGAATAAGCCTAATTCAGTTTGGAATCCAGCCTGATCCAGCCCTCCCACAGGTTCCTCGACCTGTTTTAAATTCTCAAATACCTATATCAAACAACTTAAAAGAGACAACATAGCAGGGTTGCCATATTTCAAACAGTGAAAATCCAGACAGAACTTTTTGGGCAAAATAGCTATTTTAAAAATGCCATTTTTGGGCTGTTTTTATGGAAATTCAACAAAAACGTCACTGCCGACATAGGCTGCCATACATCTGGATTTCCCCAGGCATCCCCCCCCCCCCCAGATTACTGCCCAGCCACTACTTCTGACTGCGGTATTATGGACATGTCTGGGGAATTCCATACGTATGGCAACCCTACAACATGGAAGCTAAAAAAATTACTAATGAATACATTTCAGGTTTTCCGCCTTCCCTCCGTTACTTACAGCTTTTGCTTAGGCAAACAGCCCACCCTACAATTGTGAAATAGATCAATTTACAGACGCCAAGAAGCACTATATTAAAAAGTGATAGTTACTGTAATATATTCCATAAGATGAATACAATGGCTGGTATTTGAATCCACAAGAGCATTATTATTTACCTCCCTTCTATTGAATACTGATCTGGAGGCTTAGCAAACAGAAAGCTGCTTAATTAAGTGATTTTTATCTCAGGGAACTCTGATTTAATAATAAGAGGTGGTTTAAATATCAGTTGGCATTTTCGTCATTCAATTTCCCCCAGTTATTATTAAGAATAGAAGCAGTGTGATTGCAATAATGATTTTTTTCCCCCAAGTCTGTGGAAATGACTTTTAAATATGTATTCATAATGGTACCATTTCCTGGAACTTACTCTAATCTCAAACACTCAGTGTTTGAAAGTGGGACTCTTAAGTGGAGATAAGCCTCTTCTTATTGCACACAATACTGATTTCAACAAAAGACTGCTGCAAAAACATTCCTGAATGGCTCCAATAATGGCATCAGAACTGGTCTGTCACCAGAAAAGGTTGTTGTAAAAGGGTAAATATATTTAAACAAAATGGCAGCCACCACATTAGGTCCATCACAGATTTCCTCCTTTCACATGTAATGATTGTGTCAAAGGGGGTGTTAGAGTTAGAGGAATCTTGCACCATCTTACACCTTACCTTTGATCTTTCGAATTTCTGCGTCTCCCTGCGCGAAGCCAAATTTCAGCGCTCCACCCACCTCTGGCCTTCTGTCCTGCTCAATTTACTATGTCAAAGTTGGGACACCCTGATGTTCCCCCAAGACTCAGTGCCCAGTGTGGTAGAACTGGTCACGCTGCCCTAAATCCACCTTTAGTCACATGAATAAACAAAAGAGCCTTCTTTGGTTGTGCATAAATGGACAGACTGCCCTCCTTTCCTCTTCCTCGCTTTGCCATCTGGCACACCTGAAGTATTGGGAGTGCTAGAAAATTCTATCCTATGTTGATAGGAAATACTGAACTTGCAAGCACTGGAAGACCAACTGAGTTGCTCATAATATAAATGAAAACAAAAGGGGGGAAATGATGGGTGGCAAAAATGGATTTACTACGACTGAAGCATGAGTGAATTTATTATAATGCCAATGAATGAAAAATAAAATAAATCAAACAATTAGAAGGTGGGTTGTGATTCACCTTGCAATCATATCCACAAGCCAGAGCTGGACCCATATGCAATGGTTGCCTAAGACTGAAAAACCTCTTGCAGTGCTGCAAGGTACATAGTGCTTAGAATTTCCACAGCTGAAGAAGAACTGTGTTCCATGAATTTCATTGGGTAGCCTTGCGCTAGTCACTATATAACAACAACAACAACAACAACAACAACAACAACAACAACAACAACAACAACAACAACAACATTATATTGATACTCCGCCCATCTGGCTGGGTTTCTCTAGCCACTCTGGGCGGCTACCAACAAAATATTAAAATACAATAGTCCTTCAGATATTAAAAGCTTCCCTAAAGAGGGCTGCCTTCAGATGTCTTCTAAAAGTCTGGTAGTTGTTTTTTTCCTTTGACATCTGGTGGGAGGGCATTCCACAGGGCGGGCGCCACTACCGAGAAGGCCCTCTGCCTGGTTCCCTGTAACTTGGCTTCTCGCAGTGAGGGAACCACCAGAAGGCCCTCGGCGCTGGACCTCAGTGTACAGTCTGAACAATGAGGGTGGAGACGCTCCTTCAGGTATACTGGACCGAGGCCGTTTACGGCTTTAAAGGTCAGCACCAACACTTTGAATTGTGCTTGGAAACATACTGGGTGCCAATGTACGTCTTTCAAGACCATTGTTATGTGGTCTCGGCGGCCACTCCCAGTCACCAGTCCACCTGCCACATTCTGGATTAGTTTTAGTTTCCATGTCACCTTCAAAGGTAGCCCCACGTAGAGCGCATTGCAGTAGTCCAAGCGGGAGATAAATAGAGCATGCACCACTCTGGCAAGACAGTCTGTGGGCAGATAGGGTCTCAGCCTGTATACCAGATGGAGCTGGTAAACAGCTGCCCAGGACACAAAATTGACCTGTGCCTCCATGGACAGCTGCAAGTCCAAAATGACTTCCAAGCTGCGCACCTGGTCCTTCAGAGGCACAGTTACTCCATCCAGGACCAGGGAGTCCTCCACACCTGCCCGTCTACTGTCCCCCCCAAAACAATACTTCTATCTTGTCAGGATTCAACCTCACTCTGTTAGCTGCCATCCATCCTCCAACCACCTCCAGACACTCACACAGGACCTTCACCGCCTTCACTGGTTCTGATTTGAAAGAGAGGTAGAGTCTCAGAATTTCCCACCTCCAAGTATTGTCATGAGCAGGACTCACCCACCTGTAGAGATAAACTGTGATCTAGCCATAAAGGCACATTTTGGCTTGTGGGTGACAAAATTCTATGGGCACCTTCCTCAGCATTGCTTCTACCTTTGGAAGATACACACACAAGCAGCTCATCAGCTAACAGCCCTTGCTTTTAAAAGCAGAAATTCAAGTTGTAAAGGGAAATGAAGAAGTAAAACAGGTGTCAGACAACTCTGATAGATCTTGTTCCAAGAATCCTATTATGGCAGGCAAGAACTAATGAAAGGAAGAATCCCTATCTGCTTCCTTGACCAAGGGCCCTAAGTTTCTTTCAAAGGGCCAAGCTGTCTAAAGCTGGTGCCTACAGAGGCCAACAGTTCATAACTTAGCAAGAAAAATGTGCCAGGGCAAAAGTAACGGTCATCTTTCACTTTGTGTGAAAGGAATAGGAGGATTAATGCATAAAGGAAGGGGAAGGGGAAGATGGACAGAGGGCTGTGCAGAGATGAATGAGCAAACCATAGACACTTGCATGCATTGGAGATAATGGGTGGATGAGGGGGATGGCAGAGTGAATTGATAGCTAGATGATTGTGCTTTGGAGCGCATAGCTGGTTAGATGGATGGGGGACTGGACTGATGAAAGGTAAAGGGAGGGTTAGATGAAGAGTTGTACATCACAAAAGGATGGATGAGCAACCCTTGCAGTGCTAAAAGAATAGACTTGAAGTAGTCCTCAGCACATGGAGCATTTGAAAGCCAACCCAACAGCCTTCATTCTTTGCAGTTACATCCTCAAGCTACATGGATCCTCTTACAACATTTAAATCACAGAAAGTAATATGTAAGATAGGGGGCACTGAACACCGCAAAGGAACCACAGAAGGCACATGCAACAAACATAGGACATGGGCTCAAGGAACATCCAAAGGCCATGATGGCCATATTCTACCTCCACTCTCAGAGGCAGCATTCAGAAGTAGAACTTAGCCATCATAGCTATTAGACACTGAAATAGTGATCCTCTGGATGTTCCCAGGCTACACTTCCCATAGTCCCTGTCCACTGGTGATGTTGGCTGGGTCTGATGGGAACTGGAGCCCAGTAACTTCTACAGGGCCACATATTCCTCCCCTAAAGGGTCCTCTGTATCCAACAGAGAGGCTTTCTCAATGTCGTAGATAAATTTTAAATGATCTTATACAAAAGGCAATCCCATTTAATTCAATGAGGCTTCCTTGAATTTAGCGGGGCTTTCTTTTAGAAAACTGCGCATAGCGTTGAAGACTTGTTCCCTTTATCCAGGATGAAATACAACATTTGTTGAAGGCGGGGGAAACACCTTTGAAACTTGTTTTCTCACTCTAACTTTGAATTCTTATCCCTCTCGACACACACAAGTGGTGAAGCTATTAGCTATATTAAAAATGGTAAAACTGCACATTCTAGGGTTACATATATATAGGCTTTCTGCAATAAGAACCCTAAAATTGTGTAGAAATAGCCTCACTGAGAAAACGGTGCATAATTAGAAAAGCTGTTTCACAGGCTTTGAAATGAGAGTTTAGGCCCCTTTTGTGAGCTAAGGAAAGCTACTTTGCCTGTCAATGTATACATAAATATATACACATATGGGTCCTTTCTACACACATTAAACAAATCAGCAATCCTCATGTTGTATTTAAAGGTCAGGAGGGATTGTTGTTTTCTGAAAGGCCTCCAAACCCCATAAAGGGCTGCAGCTAAGTAGGATTACTTTCCTGCAATGTGTGGATACAAAATGTAAGCTGATTAGGAATTTCATGACCTACATCTGTACATGAAGAAGAGCAACCGTATTTTTGTCATTCCACCACCACCTTCCTTCCAAAGATTACAAAACCAATTTGGATAGTTTCTTATTCTGCATCTGTGCTCTTCTGGTCCCATTCCCCCTCCTCTCTCGCTTCTGGAAAAAAAAGATAATGTGCTCCAACAGTGTGCATGTACCCAGAAGCAGTGGTGGAGTGTAAGGATGAACGAATCTGTCAATTTCAGTTTCTCTCAGTTTCTCATTTTACCATTCTTAAATGTAGTTCTCCTCATTTCCACACTGGTTTGCAAACTTTTTCTTTTTTTTTAAGGTCCTCATCAAAGTTCATCAGCATTTTCACGCAAGTTTCTCCCAGTTTACATGCTTTTCTTTTTACATGGCCTTTAATTTGAATTCAGCCTGATCTTTTATTTCCCTTCTCTTCCCTCCCCCTCCTCTTTTATGAAGATCACCCGCTCTGAGACCCCACAGCTAATTCTCCTCTGGCCCAAGTAGGACCAGTTCAGCCAGCTAGCCTTGGGGATTATCTAATTGATTTTTGAATTTTATTGTTACTCATGTTTTTATACTGTATTTTATGCTGCTTTTATAATTAAGTGTTTTAAAGTGTTTAGAATTTAGTCCACACAAGTGCCACAGAAAGAACGCAGTTGGTCAAGGGAGCCGTGGACACAAAAAGGTTGAAAACCGTTGCCATAGAGTATTGAGTGTATTGGTGAGTGGGGAATCTGGAAATGGTGTGTGTGTGTGTGTGTGTGTGTGTGTGTGTGTGTGTGTGTAATGTTTGCTTAGAGGGAATAACTGGTTGAAATTCTAAATATGACCCGTTCCTTGTGAAGCAAAAATACACTGGAACATTTTGCTGTTCATCCCACCTGTTACCTGGATTTCCCACCAGCAAGCTTGATTTTCTAATACTTCTCCCCATTGGCTTGCAGAACCTGTTTTGCCTTTTAGGGTTTTCTTGGCATTTTTCTTACAAATTACCTGCACCCATTTGAATTTGCCCAAGCCCTAAGATCATCACCATAAGTCCTGCTCTCCAACCCACCAATAAATTATGTTACACTAGCAGGCAAAAGAGACAGGGTATTTTTCTGTGGTGGCCCCACATTTGTGAAATGGCCTCCCAGGAAATATAGAGCGAGCCCCATTCATTCTGGCTTTTAAATGGGGTTCAAAGACCTATTGGCTTCCAAAGGGTCTTTCAGACGAGATGTTTTCATTTAGTTCACATGGGCCAGTCTTGCATTATTATAATGGGTGTTCATTTGTTTTCTAGCTGGTTTCAAATTGTGCTCTTACTGGCTTGATTAGTTTTAGGGACTGCTTGGCTGGATGTTGAGTTTACGTTACTTATTGTTCTGAATTGTGGGATTTTCTTGAAATATGTATACAACACACACGCACCAGTAGGCTGCCTTGCCCTGAAAGGCACCCTTAAAATATCCAAGCAAATAAATCTACAAAACATTTACAGGAGACCAGATAAGAGGCAGGAGGGGGGCCAAGACAGCTTCTAGCTAGAATTGCTGAGCTGTAGGAAGAGCCACAATGTAAAGTCAATGGCATTCAAAGCACTAACAGCAGGGGATCAATTGAGGAGATGAGGGGGAAGAGAAAGGAAGGTAGTCAAAAGTGTGAATCTGGAGGGAGATACAAGGTCAGAATGGCAGGTGGGGAGGGGAGAGGAATCGGAGTAGCAGAACAAAACCAACCCTTTCACATTCAGAGCACATCATCCATGCAGCAAAGGTTGCTATGATTCTAGCCTGCCCTCTTGCTACCCTCTATAATGCCTCCGCCTCCTCGCAGCCAAGAAACCTACCCTCTGCACTATGCTAACTAGTCCTGGCATGCCAACACACAAAACACAACCGTGTTATATAACAACAAAGCGTGGATTCTTGACTAGGAAATAAAACATATGCAAATCTATATATCAAGTATACTTCCTTTGTATATTGTAAACTAATTGTCCGAGTTGGCTTCTTTAAAAAAAAAAAAAGGAAACCTACGTTGTACAAGTGAATGGGGATGTTTTTGTTGTTGTTTTAAAAAAGGACACAGTGAAAAAGACTAGTACGGAATTGTAGAAGGTTGCCAAAAAAATATTTATGCTGATTTATAGCCCACGCTATCCCTAGGGTTCAGAGTAGGTTGCTGCAATTATTCAAATATAGGGTAGGATGACGTTCTCCACCCCCCCCCCACAGGCCCGCAAATTAATTTAGACAAGGCAATAGGATAGGGTAGGAAGCGTTGAGACAGGGAGAAGCAATGGAGAAGGAAGAGAAAATTAAAAGAACATTATACATCTTTATAATGAAGAGATAATGAAAAGTTCATTGAGTTGAGAGCATCATTAAGCTGCTCTTTTAAGAGAACTAGCTGTGAGCCAGGAAGCCTATAGTTCACATCTAATCCCAGTCTTGAATTACCAGGTGGCCTTGAGCAAGCCATAACTTGAGAAGAACCATAGCTTAGTAGTGGAGCTCATGCTTTGCATGCAAAAGTTCTCAGGTTCAATCCCTACCACCTCAAGTTTAGGGGGACCGGGAATCCAATGGTAATAAGTGATGGGAAAGATCTGCCTCAGAACTTGGAAATTTGCTGTCAAATAGAGTAGTTAATAGTGGGGTAGATGGACCAATGGTTTGACTTGGTTGGAGGGGCTCTCCAGATGTTGTTGGACTACAGTCCTTATCCTTCCTAATTGGCCATGTTGGCTAGAGGTGATGGGGTGTGGAGTCCAATAGGATCCCCTGGTAGAAAACAAAGATGCTCAGTAGTAGACCATCTGCTCTGCATGCAGAAGGGCCCAGGTTCAATCCCCAGCATGGAGACCCATGCAGGAAACCCTTGAGAGCTGCTCTTGCTGTGTAGCCCAGTGTTACCAACTGTTGTTGGACTACCACTCCCATCATCCCTAGCTAGCAAGACCAGTGGTCAGGGATGATGGGAGTTGTAGTCCAACAGCAGCTGGGGACCCAGGCTTGAGAAACACTTGTGTAGCCAATACTGTGCTAGACAAACCAATGGCCTGCCTCAGTATAAGGCTGCTTCCTGTATTCATTTATTTATTCATATTTATATTCTCGTTTTCAGCATTTACACCTTGCCTTTTACACGCATGCTTTACCAGGGTGACTAGCAAAAAGGGAGCAATAAAAACACAATAATGCAGTGAAAGCACAATAAAATTAAAATTAAAAGCAGCTGGTAAAAAACAGCAGCATAAAAAAACTATTGTCATATATATTAACAGCAAATTCAGTTCTCCAAGTGCTGGTCCTAACACAGTGAAAACAGCGAAAAGGGGGTTGGTGTTGGTGAGAATATAATGCTGGCTAGCTACTGGAGGTGGGAGGAGTTATAGAATGGAGTGCCCAGAAACATAAAGAGGAGTACTCTGCACTGCAACATTCTGCAACATTCTGTTGCAGTTCCCAATGGTCAGGCCTTTGAAGTTCACATCTAAATAGCCTGCGGATCTTTTAAAGGTTTTTTGGCTGGTGCTGAAATTACTGTATTTTTCGCTCTATAAGACACCAGACCATAAGACGCACCTAGTTTTTGGAAGGGGAAAACAAGAAAAAAAATATTCTGAATCCCAGAAGCCAGCACAGCCAGCGGGATTGCAGCACAGCAATCCCTCTGGCTGTCCTGGCTTATGGGATAGCTGCACGCAGCCTCTCCCGGGCAAGGGGAGCCTAAAGCTCCCCTAAGAGCCACACTCCCTTTAAAAAGAATGTGGAGTGTGTGTGCAGCTCTTGGGGGCTTTTCCCCGAGGAGGGATAAGGGCAGCCCTTCTCCCTCCTCGAGGAAAAGCCCCCAAGAGCCGTACACATGCTCCATGCGACTCTTTAAAGGGAGCGCTGAGCAGAGCCTCCCACCTGCATTCGCTCCATAAGACGCACACACATTTCCCCTTACTTTTTAGGAGGGGAAAAGTGTGTCTTATAGCGCGAAAAATGTGGTACATAAGAGCAGGGGACTGGACATCAGCTTGCTTTGCAGGCCTCTTGTAAGAATTAATGAGACACATAGTATGCATAACATTTCAAGCACTTAGGAAAGTGTAGCAAGCAAATAGCACCATGCTTTCCATTTGCAAAATCAGGTGGGTGAGTGCCAGCAGAAAGGGAGCCAAAATGGGACTACTGACAAACAAGAGAGAGGTATTGACATTCTCAGGAGAACCCCAATATTTGCAGAAGTACAAAGCCTATTAAGAATAAGAAGAAGAATGCAAAAACTTAGGAGTCCAATAAGGGCATGTTCATTAGCTCCAGTAGGGTGACCTCATGGCCTACTTTACAGGGAACAGTCCTCTACCTTGAAGCTGCTACCCCTGCTGAAATTCTGTCTTCTGCACAATGCTTAAAGGTGACAAGCTCTGAGCTCTTTTTCCACCTGACCATCAAAAACAAAACATGAAGTGTGAAAAGAACGAATCCTGTCTAGAATTTGCAGTGTTGACACTCCAAACTCTTATATATATTTTTAAAGAAGAAAATGCCCAGTATTCAAATATTTCTAATGCAATTGTACAACCTTGCCAAAAATCCATTCCAATATTAAAGATGAGGGATAAAATGTGCTGCTTGTAGCATGATCCTCCCCCTCCCCCTTCCTCTGACCAGATTAAGAGCTGTTCAATAGAGGTATAATAGAATCTGTAAATCTACTACAACTCAGAAGCAGTGAAGCTGACATTGAAGATGCAGAGCTGTCATATTGGAGATACCCTGCACAATGAAGAGTTGCCATCCCAGTCCCGATAATATATCATCTGGCCATGGTAAAGTGAGAATAAAAAGAAGAAGAAAAGGCTGGGTTTCAACAAAAAAAGAAAGAAAGTCAGATTAGACTGTGACACAAAAGCAACCAGAAGTTCCATGCTGAATAGGGATCGTGAGGTATTAAAAAGGCAAGATGGGGTGAAAGTGGTTGGCATTGTAAAATTTTGCACATGCAGAAAGCTCACCGGAGACATTATTACCAGCCATTCAGAAACTGCTGGCCTAAAATTTCATTTTCATCCAATGTAACAAAGGGCTCGCTTTGTCACAAACCATCCTGTTCCTGGAAGCATCTTTGGTCTTGAATCTGCAACTGCCCCCCCCCAACTTCTCACGGATAGAGATGGGGAAAGCGGTGAACCTCCCCAGCTGTTTTTGGATAGGAGCTCCCATCATCCCCAACCACAGGCCATGCTGGCTGCAGCTGATGGGAGTTGAAGGCCAGCAACATCTGGAGAGCCTGAGGTTCCCCATTGTTGCCATAGGCTAAGGTAGAAGAGCAGCCTTAGGCCTGTTTTGAAAATTAATCAGACCCTTGAAACCTCTCATGGAATGTACTTGAATGCTTGACAAGGGTTCAGTGCTGCATGCTGCCTCATCCACAAAGGGGAAAACATACACCTTGAATTCAGGACAGTTTAGCTGGCCAGTGGATGTAGCTTCCTCAGTAGTGAAAGAGGTCCACTGGTCTGCTTTTCCCCCTAACTCTGTAAAATGAAGATGCTGATAATGGTAGCATCTCTTTTTTTCTGCTGGGCAGGGCTGACACCACCATTAAGGGTATCCCTCGCTATCTCCCTCTGTTGGAAGACAGCTGTTTGTGTGCCATGCACACTACCCTAAAGTAACCTGATGCCGTCAAGTTTGCTAGATGATGCTACCCTGTTTCCGGTGTTGAAATCAACTGCCTAGCCAGTCATCTTCTGTAGGTGGAATGGCAGAGGGCCATAGGAACATAGCCTTATACTGAATCAAACAATTGGTCAGTGGCTCTCCAAGGTTTCAGAAAGGGGGGCGCTCTTAGCCAGTGTTAGAAACTGAGGTATGAAAGCCAGGAGCTAAATGGCACCTTAAACCATTTAGAATGAACTGCAACTAAAATCTTATGTTCATTTTTCAAATGGTCTAGTCCTCATCTGAAGACTGCAAAAAACAAAGCCATACTTCCCTTCCCACCCCCCTAATATTCTTATGAGGGTTCCTTCTCCAGTCCTCAGAGACTGACTGCAAGTGGGGAGGCAGAAAAAGGTCCTTCTTTTGTTCCAGCAGTAGCAGCTTTAATCTGAAATCTTAGGTGCAGTTCTGCTCCCAGAGCTCAGAAACTGCTCACATTACTGAAATTCTCTCTCGCAAGATGTGCCTAGAACAATGGGGGTTTCAAACGCTGCTCTTAGCCCTATCTGGAGATGCTAGGGATTGAACCTGGAGCTTTCTGCATTCACAGGAAATGTTCTACCATTGAGCTATGGCATCTGAAAAATTCTGGAGAGCTGCCGCTAATCAATTTTTACAAATCTGAGTTAGATGGACCAAACATCAAAGTCTGTATAAGGCAGCTTCCTTTGCTCCCATGTGATTTTTTATTGTTTTGTTTCTTAAAAGTAACGGCTATGAACTTGCACATAAGAGGGTGTTTGCAATGTGGTCCAACGTGGGCAAGATTCAGTCACGTCAGAACCACCAAATTCCTTGTAAAAGTCCATTTCAAATTGATTCCTTCACCATCCAATGTGCTCACTTGCAGGAGACACAATTCCCTAATAGCATATCCACGGCAAGCACAATTCCCTTGCCAAGCATATAACCACCATTGAAGACTACACACAAGATGCAACACTGCTGCCAAGCTTTGACTACAAGACATCATGAGTGCACAATTTATCTTATTTTAACTTTTTCGGTATTGTGTTTGAACTCCTTTTCCATTGCCTCATCCCAATCCTTCCTCTTCTCACTCTATATCTTACATATGAACACACACACACACACACACACACACACACACACACACATATATATATATATATATATATATATATATATATATATATGAAATGATAGTGATCGTTTCTGAGCACACAAGACCAGAAATAATAGAACATCATAAATTATTGAAGATGCAAAGAGCTCTGATATATAAAGCACTAACATTCCCCTCAGCTAGATTCGGTGTACAAAGAGAAAATCCAGGAGAGAGAAAATTAACCACTAAGGCCTTTGTGAACCTCCAGGCTAGACTACTGCAATGTGCTCTATGAGAGACTGTCTTTTGATTACTATTTGGCGCCTCAGGGGTGATCCACCCACACTATTTCAGCAGGACAAGACTCTAGATGAAACCCTTTCTTTCCACAGAAGAAAGTCAGTGCAGATTCTGGGAAAACTGGTACAGTGCACAGCCTCCAAAGATCTAGTCAGTGGGGACTGCAATTTCTCTATTGCACAATGGCTGTGTTGTCCAAATGTATGGAGAAGGGGTGAGGGGGAGATCAACATACTTCAGAACTGCTTTAAAATACCAGCAATGCAATTTGAGGCATGTTACACTTAGAAGTAAATCCTCTTGAATTCAATGGGGTAAGCTCCCAGGTAAAGAATATTAGGATTGCAGCTGATAGGAACATATACAAAACAACTTCATTTGATTTGATTTGTTTTAAACTCCTTCAAAATCAATAGAAGTACAGACTAGAATAAAAATATCCACTTGGAAGGCTTCATTTTTAAAAAAGGAAGCTATTTGATAGCCCCTGAAAATAAAACAGAGATGGCATCTGACTGTTATGGACTATTATACCATATCATACTAAGGTGGACCATTGATCAGTTGACCTCAGTATTGTGTATAGCAGAATTAGCCAACATGGAGGCTTCAAAATGTTACTGGACTAGGACTCCCATCCTCCTTGACCATTAACCATACTAGCTGGGGTGGAAGGGATTTGGGGTTCATTAACATCTGGAAGATATCATGTTGGCTACTTCAATCTACGCTGACTGAGAACAGCACTTCATGGATTCAATCAGAACCCAACCAGCAGCCTCTTTGGAGCATGCCTTATCCTTTAGCCCTGCTGAGCACTTCCAGAAAGCCTACTATGGCTTGCAAAAATATATCATCTGCCCGATAACAAATGTTGGAAATGTAAAGAGATTGAAGGTACATTCTTTCACCTTTGGTGGACGTGCCCGAGGATCAAGGCCTTCTGGGAAATGATATATAATGAACTGAAAAAGGTATTTAAATATACTTTCCCGAAGAAACCAGAGGCCTTCCTCCTGGGCATAGTGGACCAATCGGTGTTAAAGAAGGATAGAACTTTTTTTATGTATGCTACAGCAGCAGCAAGAATTCTCATTGCAAAGCATTGGAAGACACAAGATCTACCCACCTTGGAAGATTGGCAGATGCAACTAATGGACTATATGGAGATGGTGGAAATGACTGGCAGAATCCGAGACCAGGGAGAGGAGACGGTGGAGGAAGATTGGAAAAAAATTAAAATTTATTTGCAGAAATACTGTAAAATTTATGAATGTTAAGGATATTGAAATGAACCGCAGGGATTTTAGCAACAAAGTAAAATGTAAGATTGGACTAACAACAGATAAATTAACAGGATATGAATTTGCTGAATTAACTCTTAAAAAGGGATACAAGAACGGGAGACGTGAGGAAGTCGGGAAAATAAGCTAATTGAAAATGAGAAATTAAGAAAGAGGGAATTTTTGTTTTTTGTTACTATATGTGTTTTTATCTTTTTTCTTTTTTCTTCTTTTTCCTTTGATGTGTTTAATGTTTTGTATTTTTGTATCGTATTGTTTTTTGTGATTTTTTTTGTCTATGTAAGCTTGTCTATTGTGAAAACATAATAAAATATTTATTAAAAAAAAAGAAAGCCTACCATGGAAGGTTCATGGCTGAGCAGAAACTTGAATAGCCAATGCACCATGCTTTATATAACTCTCTATTCCAGGGGACCAAAAGTCCCACACTACCAAACCAGCGGTGGGTGGGGGAGGTAGACCCACACACAGGAGTAACAGAATATGCTTAACTGCAAGGCATACATATAATCAAAATGATACAGTGGAAGAACCTGAGGCTGCAAGCAGAAGCACTCATAATGTTTGTTAATGGCTCACCAAGCTCGGTCTGCAGGGTATTGTCTCTGGCATGCAGAGACATCAGAGTGACAAACTCCTGTGAGAAGTACAGAAAGATGAGTGCTGAGGCATTGGCAAGCCTGCCTGCAGCACTTCTGGCACATGGTGTCATTGTGTCAGAATTAGCAGAGGTGCTAATTGGCAACCCCTACTAGGCCTGATGAATGGGCAAAGAGATCTAGCTTGAAACGGAACACTCAGCTAATTTCAAAAGATGAGCAAGTGTAAGCTGTCAAACACATTCAGCTACCACCCTGTCATATTTCAAAAGATGTGCATACATAAACACACAGAGAGAAATACAGCTTTCTCTAGAATTTCTATTATTTTGTTGTTATCTCTGTATAATGCCACTTAGCTGATTATACTGCTTGTTGTTTGGCTGAACTTGAGGAAGACTCCAGCCCCCGCAACACCATTAGTGTGAACACACACAGAGAGAAAGAGAATATTCGAAACCAAAACAGATAATCCTTAATGGAAGCTAATTTATTCTAGCCGTCTGCGGCAACTAACCATGTTCTACTTCCAGAGTTGGAGGCAGTATGCCTCTGAATATTGGTTGCTGAGAATCACAAGTGGTAAGAGTGCTGTTGTGCTCAAGGTCTTGCTTGCCAGCTTCCCATGAGACATCTGTCTGGCCACTGTAAGAACAGAATGCTGGACTAAATGGGCCAATTGTTTATATTCTACATCAGGGACTTTTTTTAGAACCCCACTGCAGGGGTGCAGAGAAGGAAGGTATTTGGGTGATTTGCAATAGAGTGTCAAGGTTTTCTGCTTATGTTATATTGTCTTGCCCAGGATGTATATTCTGTCCGGTGGACGCTAGGGTGAATGGAGCACTGCCTCATCAACCTCCATCAGTCCCCAGCAAGCCCTCACCCACCTGCGTTTCTGTTTACTAGTCTAGGGTGTGGCCCTGACTCTCAGCTTCCTCTTTAGTCTATTTTGTAGAAATCAGCAGGCAGGGGGATGTCAATTAGTTGGTCCCACCTGCCATTGGCTCCATCTCCACATATTATTGGCTCTGGCTCCACCTACTGTTGGCCTCCCAGCCTTCTGCCCTATCAGTCCCCATGTGCACCAGCTACCACTGATTCTGTCCCTTGGTTTACATCATCCTGTATTCAGCATTGTGAGGCAAGACAGGAGGATTCTGCTTTCCCCCTGAACAGATATAGAATGTCTGCAACATTAATCCCTCAGAAGCTGACAGAAAGAGTGTGAGAGAGAGGGCGGGGGAAGAATCTTTTCAAATGCCTCTCCATCTTCCAAAGAAGCAAACGGGTTGGTGATATATTGCAGCAAGGAATACGCAAAAGAGCTTCCAGGTTTCACCATCTCTACAGAGAGGCTTCCTTTCAGTTCCTCTCGAGTGAACCTCTAAGCTCTATTACAGGCGCTTGAGATTATGTTGTCATAACTACATCTTTGTGTCTGAAATGAAGTGTGGGCTCTTAGGTGCTGCTCTTTTTATTAGATAAAAATCCTTTCAAAATTGGTAAATTAATGGCTATGTACCACAGACATACGAGCTGCGGAGATAAAAGGGAAAGAGCAGGCAGAAGGCAAGCCTCCTGAGTTCATTCTAAAAGAAACTTCACTCGCAATAACCCTTTCAGGACAACAGATTTGAAAAGAGCCACAGAGTGGTTTATTCTTAGTATCTTCAAATGCAATTTTTAAATAAAAAAACCTATTCTTGTCTTCTAATAAGAATATGAAATTGAATAACCGGCAAAGCTTTTAGAACTGTCACATGCAGAAGAACGCCACTGAATTAAGACTTAAAATTCCATAAGTGTTTTAAGGCTGCCAGAGCAACAACTGGGTTACAGCAGAGGAGAGGAACCCAGCCCCAGGGGCAAGATATGGTTCTCCAGGTATTTCTCTCTCTGGCCCCTAGTCAAGATGCTCTCCCCATACCTCACCCCCACTCCCCAGCTCCACTCATTCACTGAGAGTCTCTGTCTAGCTGGAATGTGTGTTTGAACTCCTACAGGGCCCTGCAAGTTTGCCAAGAAGGCCCTCAGGTTGAAATGGTTCTTCAAAATCCAGGTTCAAAAGGCTCTCTCTTTATTTATGTCCCTTCACAAACTAAAAAGTTGGCAGAACCTGCTTGACAATTTCATATGGCAAGATAAATGCCCCAGAATGCTAGTGTTGACCCAGGAGGAAGAACTGGGTAGTGGTAGTAGATGGTGGCAATGAATATCTTAAAGGAAAGGTTGGACTCAGTAGATCAGCTGGAGGGAAAAGCTATTCTTCTCACAGAGCTACAATTCCCAGAATGTAAAAGTAAATTCTTCTTCCTTGGGAACCCTGGAAATTGTAGCTCTGTGGGGGAAATGAGAGTCTCAAAGAACTCTCATCACTCTTAACAAACTACAGTTCCCTTTTGAGGAAGCTATAACTGATTAAAGTGGTGTAAGTGTGTTTTATATGTATATTGTGGGTAGATCCCTGGATTGGGTGGTCAGGATTATTCTGTATCAATCAAGTGGACAGGGCCAGTCCAAGGCATTGTGCTGCCTGAGGCAGAGCAGAGGGGAAAATTCACCCTGTCCCCACAACAAATCAAGGTGCATAAAACCTGAGGCTACAAATCCCACAAGTGGCTGTTTAATCTTATCGAATTTAATCTTGTCAAATTAAATAACTATAAATTTGCTGAGTTTCATGACACCCAATGTGTGCTGCCTGAGGCAGCTGCCTTACCCTGCCTAATGATGGGGCTGGACTTGCAGGTATATAATTTGGTACAAGGCAGAGAATAAAAATACTCAGGAATCTCAACTTCCATTTTCTAAGAAGAAGAAGAAGAAAATCAAGTTGCCCGTTTTCAGCCAAGATCAAATTATATCAGAATGTCATCACTATATCTGGTATTTTAGAAAAGAAAAAACCATCCAAATGTATTACTGTAGTAGGCATGAAATGATTTATTCTAATCATAATGAGACACAAATGCTTTGCCAAGAATGTGCATCCATTGTTTTGTTAAATCCCTTGCTTTGTGTTTAAGTCATTTTCAGATTCAACTGCCTATTTGAGAGGTGAGACCCCTAAACATGCAAACATGTTAATTGAGTTTTGCTATCCTCAAAAGACTATAGAAGAAACCAATTATCACACACATTTGATGGACTGCAGCAATCAGATACCCGGTTGCAGGGGAGGCGGGTTTGCTTCTAGTGGTGCCTCAGCCAACTGGCTGCATGGTTAGTTTCACACAATGGGAAGCTGCAGTCAACATGTCCACCAAAACAGCAGGGGAGTTAGCAAACAAAAACAAATCAAATCCATACAAAACAAATGTTTTTATGAAAAGCAAAAGAGAAAAATCATACAGAGTTTCAAAAAAAAAGTACACAGGGGATAATTAGGACACTTTTATCAAAAGGCATCAAAGGAGAGGATAACTTTGTATCACTGACAGCTACTGTAGGCACGGTTTCAGCAAAGCTTAAAACAATTAATTCCCAAATTGCACACCATGAGGAATACAGTCATTATATAATTAAGGGCTCCTTGTAAATCCTGTGCAACAGAGGAGGTCATCTGTTGCCTCTCTGTGTGATTCACCCACCCACTGTTCTGGCCTTGCCTTCTTGCTCATAAATGATTCTGCAGCATCTCTACATCATGCAGCAGTAGATCATTCAACCACTCTAAGTACAAGGTCATGCAGAAGAATTAGCTACCTGCAGAGAAGTGGGTATGCAGAGAAGTGGGTCAGGGCTCAAAATGGTGACTCAGGCAGATGTATGGAGGGCAAGCCCTGTTGAAGGTTGGTGTAATGGCCCAAGCTTCAAACTCAAAGGAGGAAGATAAGTCAGCCAAATCCAAGGCTGCTGTGTAACTGACTGGGAAACTGGACTAGGCTCCTCACTCTAACCCTGGAAGACAGCAGAACTAGATAACCCTTGGAGACTTTTCTAAGAGCTTGAGGAATTTAGTACTTCCTATATTACTACAACCACTGAACACCACAGGGAGCACTAGAGATGTGAAGGGAGGGTTTGTTTTAGTCACCATTTTAAGAAGAACATTCCAGATTCATAGTTTCTGAACTAATGCACAGACTGAAACACAGTTCCGCTTTGAAATGTCTCTGTCTCCCAAAGCTTTCCTGGCTGTTTGTGGCAAATAGTGCCTCTGGCGCTAGCATGGAGATGCTGGCTGCCGGGAGCTGAGGTGACCTTAGAGTAAGTAAACAAGTGGGTGAGGGAGCCCAGCCAGGTGGTCCCTGTTGGAAATGGATGGACTGTTGGAAATGGATGGACAAGTGGGAGGCCAGGCAGGCAAGCAGGCGCCACACTGGTCTTTCTTGTGCTTGCTGTGTGTAATGCCTGCTTGAGAACTGAATGCCCAGCACTGAAGGGGGGCCTTTCTGCCTTGCAGGCCTGGTGGCACCCGCTGCTGCCACTCCTGCCTCCCAAGGTGAGGAAGGTGCTGGCATCTTTGGTCCACCTTTGGTCAGTCTCTGTTAGGCCACTAAGGCTGGGGGCATCCTCCCCCCAGGCACCTGTGGGGCAGTGTGAGGAGGCACATCCTCTCTTTGGGGTGGTGGTTCAGAGACCAGGGGTGACTTCAGCAGCTGCCCCCGAGGACTCCCAAGGAGAGGAGAGAGGAGAGAGGATAGGCGGCTGAGGGAATACTCTACAAGGGAAGGTGTTTGAGAAGGGGTGAGAGGCTGCCAGCTCTGCAGGCAAGGGGTGACATAACTGGACTTCTGAGTCTCAAAGCATGTTTCCCCACAGAGAAGCCACGGAAAGAATGTAGTTGGTCAAGGAAGGTGTGCAAATGGCTTGCTGGGAGCTGTCCATAGTGCTGAATCCAATGGTCTGTTTTGCAGGTCTTCTCTGCATTGCATCCCTGAATTGTGAATACAAGCTACAGACAAATCAGAACAGTAGGCCTTCTTGCTATTTCATAAAACTTAAAGTAAATCTTTCAGGATCTAAGAAAGAAGTGTACTTCCAACTTTAATTCAGAAAAAAAATTCAGAAAAAAAATCAGACATTTGAGGAACACTGGCTTAGATGAATTGCCCAAACAAGGCTTAAGCAGCCATTTCCCCAAAGTGTGAAGGTGGCAATAAAACAGAGTTTATCTTTAAGAGATAAGCAGCAGATGACCCTATGGCTATTAATCCTCAATATATTTTTGTAGTGGTTCAGAGATCAATTTGCTAAATAAGAGAACATTGATTTCAAGACTTTCTGTCATTACACTTTGACATCGCTGGCTAAGTAACCTCTGCAGCTAAAAAAAAGCTGATCAATCCCTGGTGGCAAGCAGATAGAGGGGGCATGGCAGAACACATGCTCTGCATGCAGAAAAGCCTCTGTTTCATTCTCCAGCATCTCCAGGTCAAGGATCCCAGGTAGCAGAGGTGGGAGAATGACCTCTGCCTGAGGCTTGGTGATCCACTGCTAGACAGAAGAAACAATGCCAGTGATCTGACTAGGTATAGGACAAATTCATATAACTGAGTATGAATAGCAAGCAATCAGTAAATTACTTTACACACATCACCTGAGTTCTGCAATCCTGACAATGCAGATGGGAGTGCTGAGGCCAAGAGCTTGTGCAAGGCCCAAAAAGTGAGTTTGCAGCTATCAGGTGGCATTTAATAATTGACTTTGTACCCTGCCTTTCATCAGATCCCAGAAGAGGCAACAATGCAAGACATTTGTAATACACGTAAAAAAATTTAAATTAAAATACTCAGTTACAATTATCAAACACAACACACACCCATTATTAAAATACAGCAGTAACCGTAACCAGTTTAAAATGGATGCATCAAGGTCACAACTCCTGACTAAAAGTCTTGGAGAAGAACCAGCATCAAAAGTCTGACACTGATGGTACCAGCTAAACCTCAAGGGGCGAGGACGTTCCTGTTTGTTTGAAAGAAAAGTTTAAATAATTTCAATAAGATTAGCAACATTCCTCAGGAGGGTTTCAACTCATCTCTCTCATTTCTACAAAGCAAAGCTTGGGAACTTTTAAAAATCTTTGTCCCTTTTGCAAGGAAACTTCTGATCCGAAGCAGAGTTGGTGTAAAGCAATTTTGTATCCAAATGGCATCA
Organism: Podarcis liolepis; assembly: GCF_965112155.1. Taxonomy (NCBI): domain Eukaryota; kingdom Metazoa; phylum Chordata; class Lepidosauria; order Squamata; family Lacertidae; genus Podarcis; species Podarcis liolepis. The sequence goes on from NC_139570.1 coordinate 10,127,144, forward strand.
CAGCACACCCATGCAAACTAGCAGAACGCAATTTTTATTTTATTTATTTATGCTTATTTTTTTACAGGCTACTCTATAACAGAAGTTTTCTGGGTGGCTTGCAGAAATAAGACCCACGTTAAAACCATCCCAATTACCATAAAAATACAATAAAATGCAGCAAATAAACACATTTCTAAATCCAAAAAGACAACTTCAAAAACAGAAAGCAGTTACCGAGTTCTGCAGCATTATGGTAAATCAAATTTAAAGCACACACACACACACACACACACACACACACACACACAGTGCTCGTGCATTAAAAAAAATCACAAAACTAATACAGTACTAAGCCACCATAATAAATAAATAAATATAGGTAAGTTGTTTGTTTTTTTAAGCCCTTTGCTTTGTGCTAGAAATGCATTAAAGTTGGGAGAGGGGCTATTGAAATACTGTTTCGCAAGTGGCTGCCCAACAGAACCCATGTGGCAGAGGTACACAGAAAAGAGCCTTCGATGATTATCTCAAAGGCACAGGTAGGTATTTGTGTGAAAAGGCAATCTTTCAGGTTCTGAGGGTCCAAGCCATGAAGGGCTTTGAAGGTCGAGACAGCATACAGTTCACTGGAATCAGCAGAAGCCCCATTGCAATGACAAAGGAGCTGGATAAGAGCACAGATTTGTTTCATCCTCTGGCATTTGCAATGTCCCCAAAATCCAACATTTGATCTAATCTCATGATTAGAACATCTAATTCTGCACAAGTCCATCTTTTACTAAATGCACCTAATACATCACGACTATTGCTCCAAACTCCAAATGAATCTCACCCTTAATCTATTCATTACTCCCCTCCGCAGAAGACACAGGTTTCTGAACAACAGAAGGACATGCTGTTTAGGGATATGCCCTCCAGATATTTTGGACTACATTTCCCAGCAGTTCCAGTTGGGATGACCAAGGTCCTGGATGATGAGAACTGTAGTCCAAAAGCTCTGGAGGACACCAGATTAAAACTCTGCCACACATCTTAAGGTGGCAACCAGTCATGAATTCAGCATGGCAACTATTTAAAATGGCTCAGAAAAACACAACAGTTCACAGGATTCCTTCCCTGTTTCCCTGGTATAGAGTAACTCCTAACAAATGGAGCTGATTAATTTTTCTGTTTGCCTAATGTTTACACACAGATCATACTGTTCTCTAATTTATTCATTACTCAAATTATGCAAACATTTTGTCAACCTAGACCGCTTGTGCTGCAACTCTTTCAAATTGCAAATTGTGACTATTACTTTCAAAATGGAAATAATGCAATTCAGTGCTACTGCACACCAACTAATTTGTAGGCTAGCTAATTTGTGAAACATACACAACTGATCTAGCTAATTAGTACTGAGAGTGTGTCTAGTTGTTACCAGTGTTCATTGTATTATAACAATATTTAACGTATTATAAAGACTGCTAAAAATGATATCTAAGCAACATCGCATGGCTTCTGCCAATAACTAAAGGCTGGTTAATCACAGATTGTTAATCACTTAGTGACTCATGCACCCAGTGATGAAAATCAAGGTATGAAATCATAGATTTACAGAATCATAGAACTGTATAATTGGAAGGGACCACAATGGTTATTTAGTCCAAACCCCCACCCGCAATGCAAATATCTTTTTGCCCAATGTAGGGCTCAAACTCACAACCCTGAGATTAAGAATCTCATGCTCTACCGACTGAGTTATATCCACTTGCAATGCCCAGTAACAGGCATTCAAAGGCATGCTGCCTCCAACGTTGGAGGTAGAACTTAGCCAACATGACTAGTAGCTGACAGATAACCTCAGTGTGCCCCCTTCCTCTTTACACTTACCTCTTCCTCACCACTGTTGCCCATTTGCTTGTCTGTCCCTCTGAAGCCAACCCCCCCCCCTCATTTCTCAGAGGAAGAGAACCAAGAGTGCCAAGCCTCCTCCCCAATTGCTCCTACTCCTTGTAGGCAGCAGATAAGCAAAAGCAACAGGAGACTGGCAATACCAACCCCACACTCTTCCCTTGTTTCCAGCAAAGCCCATTTACACAGCCAGGTGCTGGTTACCAGCTGTCAACCAATTGATATGTATCCATGTGTGAATCAAGCCTACAATATCATTAACTGAAGAGCCAACAGCTTATATTAGTAGTTTTGTCAAATAAAATGGAAAAACTTAACGTGAATTAAATGCAGTCCTAACCTCCCTTACTGGGGAGTAAGCCCTATTGAATTCATTATGACTTACTTCTGAGTGGCATGGTTAGGGCCATACAGTAATTGTGTTTAGAACTGCAGACTGAGTGACTATTCTTTTAAACAGTTACATGACCTGTGTGCTAAGTGGGCATATTAAAAGCAAAATGTATTTCCTTAAAAGAGGGGAGTGACTGCCCTGTATTTATTTACTGCTACTATTATTGTGATTAACCACAAAGGAGATTCTTAAAATACAACTTTCTTGCACTTTACATCATAAATATATCTGTGAACCTTTGTTAAGATTCTTGCCTTCTCTTTTCTGAAACCTTTCCCCTTCTGAAATCTGCATCCACAGCTGTTAAATTTCCTGAAAGCGACCTTATCTGTAATTCCATATCTGAGGGAGCATCAATATATTTCAAAATTCACTGCAAGGTTTTACAAGATCCACTCCCCATCCTTTTACTTAAGAGATGCCTTCAATCCATTCTAAAGAAAATAAGCTCAATTTGTTATTCAATAGCATTTGTGCAAAGGTAATTTTAACACAGCCTTCCTACACACAACTTTTAACATCGTTTCCATAGAACTTTGGCTGTGAAAACTAACTTGAAGCCTCACTCATTCACTCTGCCTCTTTAGCATTCGCCTATCACATTGGGAAGGAATACTAAAGTTACAAATCTGTGACTAACTCGGGGTTTCAATCAAGTTTCTGCAATGGAAAAGCTTTCCCATTAAACCACACTTCACTCTTCTTTCTAATAAAGAAGATAGCAATGGCATGAGTTGCTAGTAACAATGCCCCAATGTCACCAAGATTTTAAATCTCTTAGAGGGGCAACCTCACAAATAAGTCTACTTACAGTGCCACCCTACTCAGTTGGGACTTCCTCTCAGGTGGAAGGGTATAAAATTGCACGGTAAAGTTAGTAGCCTAAAGTGACGTTTACATGCCCCCACTGCCCACATGTACCAACCTCAAGAGAACAATTTAAATCAGTTTTTAAAAGCATAAAATCACCACTGCAGTTTAGTTCCAAGCAATATAAAAGACACAGGCGATATCCAATTTCAGATCACTTGCATGGTTTCTAGTTTGTCCTAATGGTATCCATTTGGGGCACATTGATGGCTGCAAAATAATAAAAGAAAAATTAACTTGTTTCTTGGTTGCAAGTGTTTCCCAGGTCTGGTCCCCACAGAGCTGACACCTACTCACCATAGATGACCAAACATGTTACAGAAATACTGCTCACTATGATTTTCTTTTCATTGGGAAACCTATGAAAAATATTTGCCACTGTCAGTAACAAAATATTAGCAGTATATAGTATATTGCAATTAGTGGTCTGTCTGGATCGATCCAGGTGGAACAGAACTTTCTCTAGTTAAAGCTCTTGATATTATTGTAGGATGAGCAATAAAGTTACTCTCAGGGCCAGGGTCGCTGGCAAAAAGTGCATACGCCAGGGGTTTGATAAAGATCAAAGGAAGCAGACTAAAATAAGTGTTCATCTGCATGATTCTTGTTTGCTCATATCGTAACGCATAGCTCATTCAATGTCTTCACAATAATTGAACGAACAGTCACAAGACATTTAGATGTTAAATCATAAATCACTATTCTCTTTTGGTGTGAGGAGGAAATGAAGGGGAACAAAACAACAAGTGGAAATAGTCAAATTCCAATACCAAAGTGTCTCCTCTTATTGAAAGCAAGACCTTGATATGTGTTGGCTGTGGTTCAAATATGCATTAACAATTGCACCATGTAGATAGATCTCTCATTCAACTGAATAACACAATTCATGGAAGAATTGCCTACACCTACACCTGTGAAGAATGCAACAGCAGATTTTACACTTATTCCTCTGCATCCATCATATGCAAATTCTCATAAGTTGTTAGGGTAAAAGAAGGCAACTGATTACAAACAATGTTTGGCACAGGCATGGAGTATGGATCTATTGACTGAGCATCCTAAGTGCTGGTCAATGCACTGTCAGCCCACAGTGCAATCTGCCTAATGTTGGGGTCTGTGGTGGCATAAACCACTGCTGCTGAGCCCCACTGGCAGGCCTGTCAGCCTCTGCCCTCCAAGATCCCTTAAGGGGATCTCTCCTTACGATGACGCAGGCTGCCCCTCCCTTACCCCTCCCATTTAAGAACTGAGCCCAATGCCTCTCCCACCATCACAAGTTGTAATGAGAAAGGAGACACTTCAGCTTACATACGCTTCAGGTTACATACGCTTCAGGTTACACACTCTGCTAACCCAGAAATAGTGTTTCAGGTTAAGAACTTTGCTTCAGGATGAGAACAGAAATAGTGCTCTGGCAGCGGGCCGGCAGCGGGAGGCCCCATTAGGTAAAGTGGTACCTCAGGTTAAGAACAGTTTCAGGTTAAGAACAGACCTCTGGAACGTATTAAGTACTTAACCCAAGGTACCACTGTACTCTTTCATTTCTGGTAGCAAAATACTGGAGCAGTGGCCTCACTATCCAACAAGTTACCGTCACTGAATGAAGGCAGCAAATCTGGGCATGGGCAGTGGCCCAAGATTGACTCAGGGGTCACATGGTGACCAAGATGAGAAGGATTCTGGACTATCGTGCTATCCCTGCTCATTCTTCCTGAAGATCTCTCCTCCAACCTAACCCCCTTATGATATAAGGAGCCAGTAAGCCATGCCTTACCTGCAGCATCCCCCAATTTATACCCCGCAGCACCCAGCAAAAGATCACAACCTACATCCTCACAGCCCCCCGCAAAACAAAAGATCACTCTACATATCCAGAAGTCTGAAACTGCATTTAAACAACTAACTTAAAAAAACAAAACACCACGGGTTTGTGAAGTCAATCACACCATTCTTTCTCTCTTCAAAGACCCGAGTCATTATTTTTAATCACTTGAACTGGCAATCTCTTCTTGGATGGAGGCAGCAGTGAGTGCACAACTTTCTCCCAGGGATTATCAATGCAACATCTTCTTTGCACTCTTCCAGGGACTTTTAACAAGGCCCCTGTGAAGTGCCCCATCAGGAACCCAACAGGAACATAACAAGCTGCCTAATTTCTTCCCATATTTCCAACCCCCCTTTGCCTTTATTTGAATCCTTGCATTCTTCAAGAGCAAGCCTCTGATTCTCCCTGAAAAAGGCCTCTGCACCTCAGATTTTCATTAGAACCGCAGAAACAATTTGCCTTCCGAGAGTGCCTCATTTGCCTTTTCCACAAGTGCCTCATTTATTCAGCTATTTGAATGGAAATCCTGACTGTGACTTCAAATGCCCACTGACCTACCTGCTGCCTCATAATGCGAGCAATCATCTCCCATTTTGCCCTTTCCATACCCTCCAGCCGACTCAATTCATTAGCATACCATTAAGCATTTCTGGCAATGGGGAAATGTCCCATTCTCTCTCACTACATAAATATCCTCTCTCCACATTTAACTCATCATTCTTAATCAATGCTTGTACCATTCCGCTACAAACTTCTTGAGATGCTAAGAATGTTTTTTTCTTTTGTTTTTTAATTGCCCCTCTTTTGATCAAAATCTTGTTTTGTCCCCACACTGATCTATGTCAAAAATCCACAGCATGTGCTAGGAGCCTACATATTTGGCCTATTTTCATTCCATGACGTATTCATATGTGCAATGAATCATAGGCCTATTATTTTAAAAATAAAATAAAATGAAAGGTTTGTATTAAAACCATATATGCTTTCCCCTTAACTATGCATTTTGTATGGTTTTCAATGCATTTCCCCCTAAAGCATGCATTTTGCTTTTGGAACCATAAGTGCACCACAAAATTTAGAGTAACGTGCAATGTGATTGATAGCTGCATTCTGGGCTGCATTCAGGTCTAGGGCTGGTGAATTAAGCTGGTTCACTTTAAATGCAAACGAAATGAATTTCCCCTTCACCCCTATCGTATCCCCACTATCAAAGAGACATGCTTCCAAGTGGAAAAATCTGTTGCGTACCCTCCAACATTCGTCATATGAAAATAGGGGCATATTCTACAGCCTGCCCCATGCCTCCTCCTCCTCCTCAGAGGCTGGGGGCAAAGACTCAGAAGCAGTGGCTGAACGAAGCAAGCTGGAGCCAAGTGAACATAACAGTCACTCTTTAGCACCCAAGACCCCTTGGCACCCCTCATGGGCAGGCCCTACCCTCTTTGTTCCCCCACTCACCACTTTCTTTATGGCAGACCAACCAACTGATGAGCAGGAGAACGATGGAAAACTTCCTTAGGGGCATTCAAGTGACCCAGACATTTCCCCGCCCCCATAAAAACAGGAAGTGGTGCCATATTGAAGGGGTGGAATGGGAGGTATAGATCTAAGAAATGTGGTAACGGGACACATGAATCTGAACTTCCAGTAACACCTTGAAACACGGTACTGAAGGGAAGGCCTTGGAAATTCAGGACTCTGCATGACAACGTGAGGAGCTGCGATGGCTTAAGAGTTTTCATGAAGATCCTGTTACTTTGGGGGCAGTTGGAGGGTATGTAGTTCTGGAGTATACAAGGCTAGACAGAACCAGATCTGCTCTGCGGCTTGTTTTCCTGTTACATGATAGTCCTTCTGTGGCTGATTCTTCTTGTGTAATATCTAGTCCAGTCCGGGTGCTCATCCACCCCTGCACAAATCACCTGCAGAAGTGCTCAGAGCTACTGACTGTGAGCCAGCAGGCATCATACAAAAGGCACATATTATAAAGCACTGGTGATTGAAGACTAGGAATTGAGCCAAAGGTCTTATGAAAAAGGTGGGTTTTGAGATACCTCACACCAGGGATTACCAACACTTTGGGACTGGTAGGCACATAAGCAATTTGGAGAAAGTACTGTGCTGGCCACATGACCTGTCTGTGGACAATCGCCGGCTCCCTCGGCCAATAAAGCGAGATGAGTGCTGCAACCCCAGAGTTGGTCACAACTGGACCTAATGGTCAGGGGTCCCTTTACCTTTACTGTGGGCACCAGTCACAAAATGGCTGCCATGGGGCGTGTATGCTGTAACACAAAATGGGTGCCACATCTAACAGAGTAGAAAAAGAAACAAGACCACAAAATAGTGTGGGTTTGCCTGCCCATCAGCTATGCCACCAAATGAGAAAAGACATCTACATCAGCCACTTCCACAGCGGCTCACAGAGGCATCCTTCCTCTTTCCAGTCCTGACATTCAGTGAAATATGGACAGGGGGCATGTTCAATACAGGAAAGGCTGCTCCAGCATAAACAGGAACAGAGCAGACAACGCAAACAGATTTTTGTGCATTGTGTGGTTGCTTTTTCAGAGGATACTTACTAAGACCTTTTGCAGGGGCTGGCAGAGAGTGTGGTGACCAGAAGCACCACAGGGGTGATGCCTGTTTTACACAGCCAATTCTGAATATACTTTGCCCAATGATATACAGCATATATTTTAAATTTTTAAAAAATGAGGACATGTCAGGATATCAAGAAAGACCAGGAACATATTCTGCAACCCTCTATTTTTTGAATGCACTTCTAGTGCTCAAGAGATAAATTCAAATTCTAATAAAGCAATTTGCAGGGGGAGGGGGGCAGGAAAGTTGGCAGAACCACCTTCAAAAAGAGTTGAGACCTTGGGATGTTGAAGGCTTGTATACACTTATTACGATCACTTGGGCCACAATGCTGGTGTCACAATTAGCATGCATAATGAGGCAAAAGTATTGGTTGTGTATAAATTTCTTTGCTCCTTCAATTATCCAGCCAAGAGGCCACTTGGCAATTAGCTTTAAATTACTCTGTTAAATTACTACCTGTGCTGCCTTTTGTGAAAGCAAATGTCTTACCACCTTGTTGTGCCTCCCCTTTGAGGTGAACTTCCAGCAACACTTCAACTTTGAATGAAAACACCAAAGCCAGCTATCTCCATTGACATGCATCTGGGATAGTCCAACAATCACTGCAGGCTTTCAAAGTGTACCTCCACTTAACCCTGGTGCCAAGTCCAAGAAGGTGGGCCTCAGGTCACCCATCTAATACTCTCACTAATTCCATGAATTGAAAAGGTGATTTTTTTGGAGGAAAAATATAGGTATACTGTACCTAAGCTAAACAAAACAGGTAGTAGAAACCAGCTCCAGTCAGTGTACCAATGACACTTATTTATGTATTTTATTATTAAATTTGTATCCTGCTCTTCCTGCCAAAGGAGACCAACTCTGCCCCACTCAACCACTAAAGTCAAAGTGATATAGATCAGATCAGCTTCCTCACTCACAATCAGATCATGGATGAAGATGGACTTACTCAAAATTGACCTGGCATTCAGAAGCAACAGCCACAGACCCAAGGACTGGCTAATAGGACAACCACAATTCCTTGGGAGAGCTGGAACATGGCACAATCACTAATTGCATGTGCCACCTGCCCCACCCTCCAAACTATACTTGCCCAGGACCACTGAGATTGTGGTCCCGCTGATATCCCTGGCTACTCACTTATGTCCTTTAATTTAAAAAGCAACACAAACCCCAAATTTAAAAACACACAAGTTAAAAAGTTATAAAACATTTTAAACAATAAGGGCAAGGCCATCCCCAGATAAATTATGTTATGGGGATGGCCATGGCACCCTCATCAGCCCAGGTATTGAAATAGCCCCTAATCCCTTTGGGCGTGAGGTCAAGCTGTTGGAAGCTGCTGCAACCTTCCAACAGCTTGACCAAATGCACCCTCTTCCATTGCCTCCCAAAACAGATGGAAGACAACCCCTGGTAGATTGAGCCCAGGTGCACTCTCAGCCAGTCAGCAGGGTGTGGTTGGGAAGGCTTACCTTTGCTAAACAAAGGTGTAAAAAGAGGAGGATGGACTCCAGCAGCTATGGAGGAGGGCCGAAGAACAGCTCCCCTCCTCCACTGATGGTCTCTGACTGCTGCTACATCCGAGAGCAAAGTTGTCCCACCAGGTTCTACCACTGAGCTAGAGTCCTTCCTCTGGGAAATCCCCATATATATATTACTGTACTTGTTGGAAGATGGGGAGAACACAGATCATCCAGTTCAGAGGCCAGCTATGGTGTTATAAAATAGGATGCATTTTTTTATATATAACTCCATTTATCAAGGCAAAACTTTAAAAACTTGGAGAAAGGCAACATTTGGATTGATGAAACGCCACAGAACTATCTGAATAAAGAAAGTAAATACAGGGGGTAATAGGTGAGTCTTCCAATAATGTATTTCTCCATGGGGACTTTTTTGTTTTGTTTTGTTTTGTTTTTTAAACACCTTGATATCAGATTTCAGAGGTCAGACACCAATTTCAGGGATCAAATATCAAGCCCACAAAATTGATATTTGCATTTCTGCTGGGAAATCTGTTCCCCAAATACTCCATTTCAAATGCTTCTCTTCATAATTCACTGTGACATGTTCTTTAGCAATCTTTCAATACACAATTCATTGCCGTGCCATGCCAGGATCTAAATGCAAGACATGAAGCTGCATCCGTTGCGGCGGAAGAAAATCAGCTTCAGCTGTTATGACGCTGTGTTTTGATTGATATGTGCATTAGCTGGTCTGAGTACTTCTTCCTATATGTCACAACAGAATGCACCTGGGGCAGTGGCTAAATAGCCAGAATGCCATTGGGTGCTATACATGGGGCTGCTTCTACAGATGGTTCAAAAACTTCAGCTGGTGCAGAATTCAGCAGCTAGTTTGCTCACTGGGACAAGATGGCTTGAGCATATAATGGCAGTCTTGGCCTGACTGCACTGGCTGCCGAAGTTTCCAGGCCCAATTCAAAGTGCTGGCTTTGATCTGTAAAGCCTTAAATGGGACCACAATACCACAAGGACCGCTTCTGCCCATATAAACCAACGTAAACTCTGTGATCATCATTGGAGGCCCTTCTTCCACAAGAGGCACAGAGGGTGGCAACACCAGAATAGGACTTTTCTGTGGTGGGTCCCCATTTGTGGAATGCTCTCCCAGTGAGGCTCACCTGGCAACTTCATTATACAGTCACACCTTGTTTTGCGACCGGGATCCAATCCGGAGCCCCAGCCACTAGCTGAAAAGGATGCAGGGCAAAGCGTCATGCCTGTGCATGCACGTGGAGTGGTTTGCACTTCTGCGCATGCGTGAAGCGCAATTTAGCGCTTCCGCGCATGTGCGAGTGGCAAACCCGGAAATTACCCATGCTGGTACTTCCAGTTTTGCCGTGCACGTTCGCTGGAATGGACTCTAGATGGGGCGGACGTTTGCGGAGGTATTACTGTAGATCTTTAGGTGCCAGGCAAAAACATTTCTCTATAAGCAGGCTTTTGGCTGATTATCATTCTATAGCTTTTTTAATGAGTTTGTGGGAAGGGGTTATTGTTTTACTTTGTTGGTCATGTATTTTGTGTTCTCGTTTTCAGTTTTTATGTTGTGAACTGCCCTGTGATCTTCAGATAAAGGGCAATATACAAAATCAATAAACAGTAGTAGTAGCAGCAGTAGTAAAATTAATACTATAATAATAATAATAATAATAATAATAATAATAATAATAATAATAATAATAATAATAATAAATATCTGCTTTGCATTTAGAATCTCCAAGTTTCAATCCCCAGCATCTGCAGGTAGCATTAGGAATACCCCATATTTGAAAACCTGGAGAGCTGCTGCCAGTTAGTGTAGACAATTCTGAGCTAGATGGACCAAATGGTTTGAACATGATAATGCACCTTCTTATGTTTCTACACAAGCATCCTTGTCTAGAGGGAGGTCTAGAGGGAGTCACCAGCAAACAAGGGTTTGAAGCCAGGGCTCCCCAGTCCATGTTCTGGCTCAATTCACTACAGTACACCATCAAATAACATTCACCCATTTTTGATTATTCCCTTTCATTTTCATTTCCCATTTACAGAGGATGCTCAAGTTGTGAACGTAATCCATGTGGGATGCAGATTCGCAACCTGCAGTGTCTGCAACCCGCAGCAGCGCATCTGCACACACGCAGGTTGTGACTCGGCGCTTCTGAGCATGCGCAAAGTGCAATTTAACGCTTCTGCGCATGCGCGACTGCCGAAACCCGGAAGTAACCCGTTCCAGTACTTCCAGGTTTCGGTGGTCCGCAACCCGAAAAAACACACAACCTGAAGCGTCTGTAACCCAAGGTATGACTGTATTTTTAAATGGAAAATTAGGTGGCTCTTCTGCTGCCTGTAACTTTAGTGTCTTTCTCTCTCTCTCTCTCTCTCTCTCTCTCTCTCTCTCTCTCCCCACCCCCCATAACCTCACAACTGACCTGGCTGCTGCTAGGATAAATTAAAATAAACTTAAGAAATTCATAGATGCCCATTCCAAACTCATTTGCTTCAATGTCACCCATTTCTTATTGAATAATGAATGAAACAACAGGAGCCATTCATTTCATTTCTTTTTTTATTCATTAACAAATGAAGGCACATCCTGGATATGCTGGATCCTATAAGGCACAGCATCCGATGCAGTACTACACAAAAGGAGGCCATTTATCTTCCTCCAACAACAGCAAGACCCGTCAGCTTAGAAATCAATCTTCGCGTTGTCTTCAAGAACCTTGGGAAGATATAGCTGCCTTGTCTTTGGCTCACCGAAGATCAGTAGGACAAAACTGTATGACTGCCAAACATAAACCGATAACATCCATGACACCAAATGGACAGAAGTCCGTCACTTAACGGTAGGTTATATTATTTCCTCAAGCATCCAACCAACAATGCTGTGCTGGCTGAAGCTGGAGTACAAAGCATATGGAGGGCATCAGCAGGGGTATAGCATGAGGGGCCCACAGGGGCAGTTGCCCCAGGTGTAAAATTGTTAAAGGCACAAAATTTCAACAGCCAGTGCTGCCTCAATACAGCTGCACACTTCCACCACTGGGCTCCATTGAAAACAGCTTCTCCATACCAAACAGGAAGTGACCTCTCCAGACAGCAGAAGGACTCTTCTTTTCTTATCTCTGTGGATATTATCTCCTGGGTGATGTGGACACCATCAGGAAGTTGAAAGTGCATGCCCACTCCATCTGTTTCCCTCCCACCCGCTCCACATGGTCCTGGGCGCTGGGAACCCATGTTATACCACTTGGCATCAGGCTGGCAAAGAATGATGTGGGAGGTGTGCATCAGTCCTAGATTCCTCAAGCAGCCCTAGCTTAGCATGGAATGATAGTCCTGTGGATGCAAATGGAACCAAGATGGCTTCAACATGGGTTTTTTTATATACTTTATTTATGATTTTCATTTATATACATTTCAGTGGTAGTTTAGAAGTAAATCAAACATTTCAGAATCCAACTTCCTTCCTCCTCTTTCCGCGGTTCATTAAATTTTTTATCACCATTCTCTGCATATCCTACTTATATTAAATCATTCTTTTCTTCATCTATTTTCATATATCTATATTTTATAGACCTGGAGGTTATTACAATAGTCCAGCCAATGCCAATGTTTACAATATTTTATAGTAACTGGAGGTTATTACAATAGTTATGCCCAGTAGCGGAGGAAGAGGAGTGCGGGAAGTGCACCACGCCCCGCAGCGCGATCCAAGTGGGGTGCCATCGCAGCTGCCCCTCCACCTCCGCTGGGCACCATGCGGGCAGCGTGCCCCCAGGACATATGCCAGCCCCACCTGCTCTCTGCCCCCCCCCAGTGCCAGAGCATGAAGCTCCGCAACTGGTCCTGCCAATGTTTTTATCTGTTTGCAAATTATTTGTAAATATTCAATATGCCATTTCCATTCCTTTATTAAAAAGTTTGTTATCCTGATTTCTTATTCTTCCCGTAAGAATAATGCTCAGGCAAGTGCATTACTTCTTTAGTGAACATCCACAGTTCATGACCTTAGAGATCAGCAGCTGCAGCTAACCAATATAACTGTTCTCTCCAGTCTTCTGGTAACTCATGTGACAGCGTGCTTGGTTTGCAGAGTCAAGTGCACACATAAAGCAATGTTTGAAACAGCTATTGGCTTGCAGCCTAAGTTTTCTATCCTATGGCAGCAAGGAATGTATTGGTGGTGGTGAGGACCCTTCTTAGCCAAACACTGGAAAAAAGGCCAGCTGCTTCAGATTTATTTGAAGGAAGTCCTAGAAATTGCTGAAATGGATGAAATTGGCAAGCAGATGGGCTTTATAGGGAGAAAAGTGCTCTACATGTTCCAGTTGAATTATTGAATAAATGTTTTCCTTCTTTATTAGTTACTGGAGCACATATGGTAGAGGAATAGTACTGGAAATATATAATATTTATACAATGACATAACATGCATGGCACTATGCAGAGTCTTATGTGCAAAAAAAGACAAGTCCCTCCACACAAGGAGCTTGCACTCTTAAGGTGGTATTCAACTAATAAGTCAAGTCAGTGGAAGCCCAAACATGGACTTCTGCTCATGCAACAAGACTTTCCCCACTCTCCTGCCCTTGGCACCCTCCCAAATTGGTTCGAAATGCTTGGGAGGACACCCCAGAAGAAAGGAGGGACCATTCTGTCTGGAAAGCTGAAACACTGGCCCCGGTAGAACAATCAACATAGCAGTGAGGAAGATCAAAGTCGAAGGGAAAGGAGTGGAGAGACAAATATAGGAAAGGATGGATGTAAGAAAATAAAAAGTATATTTATTTAATGACATTTATCATTCACTTCCCATAAAATATTTCAAAGGAATTTCACAACAAGAAGGAAATATAATGATTTTTTTTAAAGTATTTGGTGGTATTCAGCTAAGTCTTACTCAAAGAAAACCTGTTGAAATTAATAGACCTAATTGTGTAATGTCCATGAATTGTAATGGGTCTGCTCTGAGTATAACTTATTTGAACAACACCTACTTTGGGCAGGGCACCTTCTCATTTTGATGGCCTAACTGTGGACAAAGCAGAACCTATTTTCATTTATGGTGTACCAGACCTATGGCTGTAAAATTTTGGGAAACGATACAGAAGGAAGTTCTTGTGATTTTGAATGACAGATAATGCCCACATCTAGACTGATATGATTGTCCTTATTGAAAGCTTCTAATCTCACTATTAAAACCTTTGATTTAATACCCTTTCTTATTAGAGCAGACACACTGTCCACAGCTCAAACATGGAAATCTCTGGAAAATCTGAACTTGACTTTATGGCCCATGAATGTCTGGAAGATGGTGATAGTAGAAAAGCTAACACATGAAATTAGACTGGTGAGAGATGTAGGAGAAGCAAGCAATTTCTGTGCAGTGTGGCATGCTAATAATACAGAAATGCAGCACCCTCTGTCAACAACTGTAACACATATCTAGAACCTATGGAAAACTAAAATATTGTCTTTATGTTAGGTAGAATGGGATCTGTTGTTGTTATTAATAATATTTATATATAAGAACAGAAGCCATGTTGCATGGAAAACTAATTCCAAATCCAATATAGATGTGGACTGGGAGAAAGATCTCCACTTAAAAGGCTTGCGGGGAGTAGGGGTGGAAAGGATAGGCACTGAAAAAGCAATATGGACAACCCCTGTCTCATATGCACTAGAAGGGCAATCCAGTGAGCAGGTGCCACCACACTAAAGACCTGATTCCTATGTCATGCAGAATGGATCGTTTAGTTTCAAGGGTGAGCTTTATGGGGTATAATAATAATTAATAATAATAACAATTTTATTATTTATACCCCACCCATGTGGCTGAGTTTCCCTAGCCACTCTGCTAGGCTGCATAGAAAAAGTAAGGTTTGAAGGACTTAATGAAGAAGGGCTTACATATTTGGAAAGGAAGTTTCTTGCATGAGGAGCACCTAGGGAGTACAGTATGTATAGAATTATTATCCTGTGCCCAATTGGGACTAAGTACACTGAACTCAATAGGAATTAACTTCTATGTAGACAAAGACGGTGTCGTGCCTTAAGGGAGCAGGGTTTTTATAATGGTCTAATGAAAAATATTAAGCAATGTTGAGAACAATATGAAAAAAATGGCGGTGGCGGGTGCCTCTTAGGAATGGTAAGGCAGAAGGCAGAGAGCTCAGTAGTGGATAGAGGCAGAGCCAATGACAGACAGGGGCTGTCTAGTTTCAACCCCACCTGCCTCTCTGCAGAGCTGTACAATGGCAATACTGATAATAAGTACAAGGAAGCTGCCTTATATCAAGTTGGACCAGCTCTGTATCATCTATTCTGACTAGGAGTGGTTCTGCAGGGTTTTGGGTAGAGGATAATCCCCAACCTATCTGAAGTACTGGGGATAGAACCTGGGACCCTCTGAGTCCAAAACAGATGTTCTTGCACTAAGCTGTGGCCCTTTCCACAGGTGGGGGCTTGCTGAGGGCAGACTGAGTTTGGTGGGCCTTTGCCCCACTCACCCTAATGGACTGGGTTCCACTCATAATGACATAAAATTGTTATCTATGAATTATTCAGAATAGCAGACCCTGCAAATTAAGACTTGTGATGGACATTCCTCCCTAACTGAGAATGATTGGAGTGGTAGTTTTCTCTTCAGTGCCCACCAGTTCTTGGGAAGTGGGACCGACCTCCAATTTCATGGCATTTTGCCCATCGTACCATTGCTATTGAGGCATACCAGCAACTGGTCAATGGCAAAAATGTGCTAATAGGTATTGTTCAGAGCCTGGCTCTGCACATTTAAATAACTAAATGTAAATGCCGGAGTCACTTGTTACCTAAAACAAGCTGACATCAAATAATCAAAACCACTTAACACTACGGCGCCAAGTGACAGCATCCAAGAATGTCAAAGTGAGGGTGCTGACATGTCCTGCTCATTACAATTTGCAAAATGGATGCTGCCAGGTTGGGTGTTGAGTGCAAGATCCCAGCCCCTTCCCACTCTCATAGATCTTGTCAACCTCTTGCTATTTTTGCAGCTCTTTAAGCATGAAATGTAGGGCTGCATTTATACTGGTGTTTTTTTTAAAAAAAAAAAAGGGAAAGGGGGGGGGAGAAAATTTACATCTATAGATGAAAAAAGGAAGAGGACTTGCAGGAGGGTATTTTTTCTGTTTTGGCACAGATATCTGGAAGGCACCAGGTTAGTGAAGGCTGTGCAGAACGAAACTTAGTTATATCCAACAGTCTTCACACTTCCTGAATGCCCATTCCAAACTCATTTCCTTCAATACCACAGCTTCTTTCTTTTCCCCTAAGTGTTGTTCCTATGTTGGCACTTCCAGTGGCAGCAGTTGCAACTGTGTTAGCAGCCTGGCCCCCCATCTGACATCCCCTACATTGCCTAAGACCTAGCACCTTTTCAGGGTATTGCGGCAGGGAACTGACAGCTACTGCGCACACAAAATGGTGGCTGGAGATTGTATATACCAATTTCCCCCTGTATGCCTGCTGCTCAAGCTATCAGTTTTGTTGTTGTTGCCAACACACACATCGTGTGTGCTCAAGTGGGAGATATCAGCTGAGTCACACCAAGGTTTGCAGAAGTACAAGCATTAAAGTGCGGGTGGGGGAAAATAAATGGAACCACAAAAACTGCCCAATTAAGACTGAGCATGCTCAGTGGCCACAAAACGTTGGGCTGGCTGTCGGGGAGAAGATTCCTGCATTGCAGAGGGTTGGACTACATGACCCAACTCTACAATTCTTTAAATCTAAGTGACTTTAACCTAGCACTGCATTGGATATAAACTATTGGCACTTTAATTTTGAGGGTGTGGGAGCACACTTGGCAGGACTTATAGCCTGCTTCATGGCTAACTGACCAACCTATTTGCTGGGAGTACTTCCGGAACATGAAAATAAAAGACTCGTAACAAATCATGATGAACAACAGGAGAGGAAGTTTTGCTCATGCAATATGTCAGAACATCTGGGGAGGCTGCACCACTGCTTTCAAGAAGCATTTCATTCTGATTCTTCTCATTAATTCAGTCAAACTTCACAGAGCTCTGCACTTGGTTAAACTTTGTTCTGCCCATTAATCTGTGCCCGATGAATCTTCAATACAGGTGCACTTTGGTTAGTAATCACACTGTTCTATTTCACATGCAGATTAGTCTTACCCAAATCTGCATAAATTTGTTATGCATCACAGCAGAAATGAATGCTCAAGCAACTTTTATTTTTATCTAATCAAGGAACTGCTTAATGAAAAATGAGCAACCGAGTTCATGAGATGCACCAAGAATGGACTCAGGGGACTTTTCCTACCTCAGGGGGACAACAAACAACCATCTCCAGCGTTGAACTTTAAGGATGAAAATCCACAACGGTGAGACCTTTTTTTTTTTTTTTTTTTTTTTGCCCATATGGACAATGGACTATTGTAGAGAGTATCTTGTTGCACTTACCTGTAACTATTGTTCTTTGCATGGTTTTCTCTACAGTCACCCCACATGTGAAGTCCAGATTGGGGGGGGGGGACAACTGCAGGAATAATGTACCTTGTCCTTGACTGCAAAGGCCAGCACCTCAGTTTCCCAATTCCTCTCCATCATTGAAGAAGCATGCCAAAGTATTGCCCAAGCTGCCTCCCCCAATTTGGTGTCCTCCTGATCTTCTGGACTCTGACTGCCCTCTGACTGCCATCAGCCCCAGCCAGCAAAGCCAACTGGTCAGGGACAATGGAAGTTGTACTCCAACAATCACTAAGGTGTACCAGGTTGATGAAGCAGATCTCTCACGCTCTGATCTCAAACTCAGAGCCATCATCAAGAGAGGAAGAATGTTGGGATTTTCTGGAAATCTTGACCTTGAGAGTATTTCCATATATATTTCTAGTTCCCATCTTGCTTCTTGCTCTCTATGAGAAGCAAGTTGTTGTTGTTGTTGCTGCTGCTGCTGCTGTTTTGTACTAGTTCCAAACTTTGGAATACATTCACCCTGGAAATTAGGATGGTACTGACAATTCATTCTTTTAGGCACCTCCTAAATTACCTTTTTATTCAACCAGGCTCTTTTTTCAGGGTAAGATTGTGGATATTATTTATTGATGTGTTATGTAAATAGGTTTTATACTTTGATGCTAAGTGGGCATATGTTGTAAGCCACTTAAGTGAAGTTCACTGTAGAAAGGTGGAATATAAGTACACAAAACTTACTGTTTTAACCTTGGATTTGATTGGCATTTATTCTTAGTACATAGCCACAATATTTTTCAGATATCAGGCAGTTTATAAATACCTATTTAAAGGAGCAAGACCAGGTTGCTGATCTGCAAAGAACTACAAAGAATGAATGGCCTCTGTCTGTTGTACCAGACAGTACTTAAGTTCTTACAGAGTAAGCACTGAGCTTCAGTGGACATTGTCATAGGGAACAGTTGTAGCTAAGTGGAAGAGCTTCGTATGTAGAAGGTCCCAAGTTCAACCCCCACCTTCTCCAGGTAGAACTGGTAGAGGCCCCTGCCTGGAACCCAAATGAGATGCTGCCAGTCAATGCAGACAATACTGAGTTAAATGGACCAATGGTCTGATGCAGAATAGAGCAGTTCCCTATTATTAAGATATCCATAGCAAAAGCAGATAGCCAGGATGTATTTCTACCATGGTGTGGACAGACAGTCGTTAGTGAATGGGCTAATGTGCACATTCTGCTGTAGCCCAATGCTTCTTCTGCAGTCCCACATCGACACAATCTGACTGGCTCCACAGTCAGCAATGCTTTTGAATACTAGTTACTGAAAACCACAGGAGTGGAGAGTACTGTTGTGTTGAGGTCCTGCTGGCATCTGGTTCACCACTGTGAGAAGACTGAACTAGATGGGCTATTATTCTGATTCAGCATGGTCTTACAGCTCCAAAGCCTCAAAGCAGTGAGACGGCCCACAGTAGACCTGCTTGTTGCACCTAGCTTGATCTCATTGGATTTGTTTAAAATTTAACTTCGGATACCCACCCCCCTTCAGTTGCTTCAAATTTGTTTCCACAGGCAAAGCAGAACTGGAAGGTGATGTACTGTAAGTCAACAAACTATGGGAAACTTAAGGGCCCTGGGCTTATTTCTCATTCATCATAAGTGATCATGTAAGCAAAGAAAGGTTTCTTCTCTATCTTGGGTAGAGTTCACCATTCCACAGAGAATTGTAGGGTAGCTTCTTACAACCCTTCATTTCCTGACAACTGATGACTTCAAACTGAATGTCTGAACTTACTCCATTCAAAAGCACTGCATTTCAACTACCATCAGGTCACTACTTGATGCTGCAATCAATGAGTAAATTGAACCTGCATGTTTAATAAAAGACAGCCCATAGTCAGGGTGACAGAGTTACCAAGACTGTATGACTAAACAACCTAGATTCCCTGAGTGTTTTGCTTTTCAGACAGGGGTTGTCTTCAAGTTGAAAAATGCCTTTTAAAGCATAATGCCAGCCTGCCTCTTCTGCTACAGAGAGACCGGCATTCCTGGAAAATGTCTCTCTGAACCTCGTAACTTAATATGCGCTTGTCCTATCATTTGTTTGATGGCAGGAAGCCTGTTTTATGGAGATGCATCCATTCCAGATGTTAGAATCATAGAATTACACTCTGGAGACTAAAGTCCCATCCCCCACCACCACCCGTCCATCAAGCTCCTGGTAGATTTCCAAATTCAGCAAGCCATCTCTTACTGCATATAACTTATATGTAATTGCAGCAAGATGAGAAAACCAGAAGTATTCTTCTGGGTGCAATCCCCTTCAGGCCAACCTAACAAGATGGAGGGCGACCTTGGAATTTCAAAGGACAGCCTGGTTCATTGCAAACAATTTTGTTAAATATCAAGTATTTGTTGGTACAGAGGATACAGTCCACAAGGCGGATTCCAGGGAGTGCCAATGAGGCTGTCAATCTCACTCGGTGTCCGTCTGAATTTACAGCTAATTGAGAGGGTTATATTGCCCAGATTGCTATGACCCAATCAGCATTCCTGGAATGACCGGTATGCTTCCATATATTCTCCGGCCACGTACAACCTAATGGCATTTGTTGCAGCTAAAGCAATTCCTTGTCCGAGATGCTGAACGCTGGAGAGCCACGCACAAGGGTATTCAACTGGACCTGGCTGCTTAATAACCCTGGGGTCAGAACTGCAGATGTCTACATTAGCACAAGATTCAGAGGGCAGCAGATGGTTAGGAAGCCCTTACTGAGAAAGCTCTAACAGTATCCAGAAAGTTTGTTTTTATTTTTTTTAAACACAACCACAGCAAGTAGCTTTAAAAGAAAAGAAAAAAGTGTAAACGATGTTCAACATATGGTAAGCCTGACTGAATATTGGAGACAAAAATCAAATTATTACAGTGAGATTGAAGAAAACCAAAAACCAATTAAAAAAGCACAAGCAAGCTTTATGATAAATAATGGAATGCACTCATAGGAAATAATGCCAGTTCTATTTGAAAGTGAAACAGGAGGAGAGAGACAAATTGGAAAGCATTCATAAGTGGGTAGATACAAATCCCATTACCATTTAAAACTCACAGCCCTGGAAGTACACCTGAACAAGATGAGTGACATTTCTAGGTATTCATCACAAATTAAAAAATAGTGCCCTGAATACAAAAGAGGAGGGAGACACATGTTTACTTAATAAAACTGTGACTACAAGCTGTAAAGTTGCAAGGGCCGTGGACCATCACAGCTTAATTATGAGTTATTGTTACCCCTGCCCAGGCTGTAATACTTCAAGCAGCAATGAAGAGGTTGATTTTGTGTGTGGCAAGGGATAATTTGCTCTCGCAAAATAACACCCAAACATTTGCTTTCCATAAAAGATAGGCCTGAGATCTGCAACAAATGGTTGCAGTGCTGCTGTTTAAGATTCCATCTGTTGCATTGCCCCCTTGGGTAAAAGGTAAAAGGACCCCTGACTGTTAGGTCCAGTCACTGACGACTCTGGGGTTACGGTGTTCATTTCGCTTTAGTGGCCGAGGGAGCCGGCGTTTGTCCGCCGACTGCTTCCAGGTCATGTGGCCAGCATGACTAAGGCACTTCTGGCAAACCAGAGCAGTGCACGGAAACACCGTTTACCTTCCCGCCGGAGCGGTACCTATTTATCTACTTGCACTTTGACGTGCTTTCGAACTGCTAGGTGGGCAGGAGCAGGGACCAAACAACAGGCGCTCACTCCATTGCGGGGATTCGAACCGCTGACCTTCTGATCGCCAAGCCCTAGGCTCTGTGGTTTAGACTACAGCTCCACCCGCGTACCTGCTCCCTTGGATACTTACCTGTTAATTTTATTTTCAGTTGTATGTATTACAAATAAATATTATATAAATATGTAATAAAACAAATGAAGCTCTTAAATCTCTGGGTTTGTAAGCTTCAGACTTTCTTCTACCAATCTGTATGTGTTTTATGCCATGGTTACTTTGTTGTCGTTTTTATTGAGTTTCATTTTAATTTTATTGTACACTGCTTTGGCAGCCCATAAACCTGAAGAGAAGAACAGCTGTAGACATAACACTGGGAAGGCCACTAGTGGTACACTGTTGTGGGTAGGGTTTGGTATTCATGCTGCAAATCTTAAAAATTTTGCTTATTAGATGCTTATTGCTGCATAGCAATGTTTTGGTTGTTGTGGATTGTATGCTCTGATTTCATTATGTGATCCACCCTAGGATTATTTGAGTGAAGGAGGGTGGGATAGGAATCCACACAAGTAAGCAAAACTGATCATAACTGATCACAACGCAGAGCACCCTCTCAGTATTATGTTGGTACTCCATGCTTGCTCACTTTTACAAGTGGAAGATAATGTGTACAGGCTTTCCAATGAGGGTGTCTGTGCCAATAAGCAAACGTCCAAGGGGCATGTTCAGTGAAAATATTTGATACATACATACATAATTTTATTTGTATGCCACCTTTCCACAGTTCAAACCATGCCCAAGGGGGCTTTCAACATGAAAAAATATGTAACTACAACACAGCAAAAGCAGTCATAAACAATAAATAATACATAAATAAATACATAGCCAAACTGAACAATTTCCACATAAATCACAACAAGATCTAAAATAAGGTTCAAAAGAAGCAACAGCCCCCTCCAAAACAAAATACCCCAAACACCCCAACATTAGCATCAGCATGATCCCGCTGCTCCTTTTCTCTGCACATAGAAGCTACACATGCAGAATGCCTGGATAAGTGCAGTGTTTTGAGAACCTCCACAAATCAGAGGATGCACCATTCAGAACAATAGGAAACAGATTGGTTCAAGCACACATGATCATACTTTGATGTCTGCAACATCAAATGATACAAGTAACATGTGTGGGTTTTAAATATCACTGTTATATTTATGTTTCACCTACCCTCCAAGGCACACAAGGCAAAATATTTGGCACTTCTTCTCTTTCCCTCAACCTCTTTTACCCTCAAGTGCTTTTATTCCTTTAACAGGTGTGCAAGTGGGTGGCCCAAGGTCAGCCAGTGAGTTTCCTAGTTAGGTGAGGATCTAGGGTCTTGCTGTCTTAAAACCTCTAACCAGCACACCACACTGGGCCTGAGCCATCACAAATCTTGCACCTTTCACATTGCTTCCTGTCACTTCAAAGCACAACGCTATTCCACAGAGTCCATTTACACATTTAACTGCCAGTCATCAGCTGCTAAAGGAATCATAGCACAGAGAAATCAAGGGATGTAAATGTGTGTTTGGCTGAACCAGCTTTGTAAATGTTAGAGCAGACTTTTTCAACCTGGTAGCTTCCATTTGTCATTGGATTACAACTCAATTTATCCCTGACCATTGGCCATGCTGGCCAGATCTGGTGGGAGTTCTAGTAAAACCTATATCTGAAGGGCATCAAGTTGGGAAAAGCTGTGCTAGGGGAACTGGAGTTGCTTGCTCATAAACCTAACTCCCTGCAAGTAGCTGCAGCAGTTAACTCCAAACCAACCAAACCAAGACAGCTGAGAGTGACGAGGTTGTAGCAGAACATTCACCATCTGCTTCTAGTGGGGAGGTTGGGGCTCAAGCTACAGAGCACTCCCAACTGCCTGCCCCTCAAAGTCTTTCAGTAATGCCAATAACAAAATGTGGCAGGAGTCAGCTTACATTGCACGAGGTCAGTGTGTTTGATTAACTTCCCCTGACAAGAGAAATGACAAGGGCTGCCTCAGATCACTTGCAGGATTTAAAGGGAATCTGCACTCTCTCTCCCTCTTTCTTGCAGCAGGTAGCAAAAGGAGCACATTAACTAAAATTAAAATGCATGACTGTTCTGCTGCGTCCTGAAAAACAATTTGAGTTGTACCATACAGCCACAATAGTGATGTCCACCAAAGACAGGAGAAGATGGTGACCCAAGCCAGTTGGAGACTGGTAGGCCCAAGGGTTCTGAATTAGAAGGGAAATCTAGACAAGACCAGTACCCTGGACAAAGCCACTGATTCAGGACCATGGTTAGCAGCCTTGCTGCTAAGGCGCTGTCACAGCACTGTCCTGGAGCAACATAAAGAGCTTTATAGTCTAAGGTATGTAGTGTAAGGTATAAAGCCCTCTCCCCAAGTGCTGCATTTATTGAATCAAAAGTGACCATGCATCTTCTGCAGCCACTGGCTTAATTCTAAACCAGGTGCAGCCAATGTTGTGCATCCAGTTGTTGGACACAAATTCCCACCAAGTCTGTGATGTCACCACTGTCAACCACTAAGCCAAATTCACCCGTAAGATGCTGCAATGCTCAGTCTTTGGAGCTTATCAAAAAGGTAATAAACAGACTAAGCAAGGAAAATGACAGCAGTATGCTAAGCAAAGCCCTGATAGCAATGAGGAAGCAGAGGCCCTGCAGATAAAGTTGGACTGCAACTTCAATCATCCTGACCATTAGCCATGTTTTCTGAGGTTGATGGGGCTGAAGTCCAACAATATCCAGAGGACCACAAGTTCCCAGTCCTTTCCCAAGCATTGATTTATAAAAAGGTCATGCATTCACTATCCTATGATAACCATCCAGATTGTGTACCTCTGGACCGTTGCAAGTAATGCAAGAAAATAAACTTGGAAAAATAATTTAATGCTTGCCAGGATTGCTACAATTGCTGCTGCTCACTAAAATGATTTGAGCATAGATATCTTTATCACAGTTACATTTATCCTTGTCCTGCCTTTGCTTTTCATGTAATAGGCAATGAATAGCAATAACCTGCCAAGCTATTCATCTCAATTTGCATATGGTAACACTTGCTTCTAATCAGGTTTCTGCCCGCAGTTAATACAGTGGCCAACGTCACACCCATTTGAAAGAGAATGCCAAGTGGGCAATCAATATTTTCTTGTGCTTGCAGAAGAAGTGAGGCCTTTGACACCAATTGCCTGAGTTGCTGAAGTAGCACAAAATTTTCAGACATTCTGGGTGCTTATAGAACAAAGCTCTCGGTATCAAGTATGAGGAAAGGGAAAGCTGTCAGTCCAGCTGGAATTAAAGCCTAAAACTAAGGCCAGGAATAGCTTTGTCGGGCAAGTTGAAGACTGGTATCACAGAAGCATAGAATCTAGAAGCACGAGAGCTAAAGGGAAGAAAGAGTAGCCAATTGATTGAGCAACAATAAACCTACACGACATGATTTTTACCGCTCGACAGCTTCAAGAAAAATGCAGAGAGCAAAACCAACCCCTGTATATGGCGTTTTTGATCTGACTAAGGCCTTCCACATTGTAAATCGTAATGCCCTGTGGCCTGTCCTTCTGAAAATTGGCTGCCCAGATAAATTTGTGAACATCCTTCAACTCCTCCATGATTATATGACAGCAGCAATCGCAGATAACAATGGCTTTCAAAGTGAACCATTCACGGTGGGATCAGGTGTTAAACACAGTTGTGTTATCGCCCTGACTCTATTTATTATTTTCATTGCCACGATCCTACACTTTGTCAAAGGGAAACTCCCCACTGGAGTAGAAATCATATATTGAACTGATGAAAAGTTCTTTAATCTGAGTAGGCTGAAAGCAAAGAGTAAGTTTACCGTAACTTCTGTCATAGAGCTTCAGTATGCTGACGACAATGTAGTGTGTGCACACTCAGAGGATAACCTCCATCAATGGTGTTTCTGGAAATTTTTACACATCACTTGAGAAGACAGGCGAACTAATGCCAGTGTATTGGGAGAAGCAAAGATCACCAGTGTCAAAGCAATGATTCTTCAACATCAGCTTCATTGGACTGGTCATGTTGTGCGGATGCCTGATAATCATCTTCCAAAGCAACTACTCTATTTCGAACTTAAAAATAGAAAATGTAATGCTGGTGGTCAACAAAAGAGGTTAAAAGACTCTCTCAAGGCAAATCTTTAAAAAAATGTAGTATAAACACCAACAACCGGGAAACATTAGGCTGCGAATGCTCCAATTGGAGAACAGCCTTTACCAAAGGTGTCATGGACTTTGAAGATGCTCGAACTTGGGACGAAAGGGAGAAACAACCTAAGAGGAAAGCACGTTTGGCAAATCCACACCGTGATCAACTCCCACCCGGAAACCTATGTCCCCACTGTGGAAGGGCGGGTGGATCCAGATTTGGCCTCCAAAGTCACTTACATACTCACTGTTAAGATCGTGTTCATGGAAGACAATCTTACTCGACTATGAGTGATCGCCAAAGCTGTGAGCCCCTACATTGTTGGCTCAGGTTGTATACATGTCTAAATAAACCACAGATCATTGAGACACCACAGTCTCTGCTGTTCCTTATTCCAAGGAAATTAAAACCTATGCCTGGGAATCCTTGAAATTCCGCACCATTCAGAGATTGGTATGGCGTGCAGCACTATACACAGCACTAAGACTACATATTTAGCAAATGCTGTTTTCAAGTTCCTTTTAAAAAAATGCATTATCTGAATGGGTGTGCTAACAATCCCAGGTTGCTGACTAATTAAGTTTAGGTATATCCACCAAAGCTGCTTGTTTTGCACACTAATTGAATTTACAAGCAGTCAAGACTGGCAGGTTCCACAATATCTGCCAGCTCCCTTTCACAACCATTTTAAAATGATAGAAGACCAGTCAGCATGTCACTCTCTGGGAATATGCAACACATTGATGACATTTTCCCCCCAATCAAGCAATAGCAGATGGACCAGTTTGCATTCTGTCTGAACTGTCTGTCCCAGATTTTTGGCAAAGATGTTTATTTCTCCTGATAGATGAAAGTCATCTATTGTATAAGATGCTTTAAATCAGGGAGTGGGAGACCTCAGACCTATAGGCCAAACGTGGTCCCCCAAGCCTCTCAATTTGGTCCTTGGCACACTTCTGAGCCCACACCTCCTTCCAAGGCCACATCTCTTCTCCCTAAGCTACAATCTTAGCTTGGAACTTATCTTAGAATGGAGCAGGCTCTGTTCCAAGCCCTTTCAAGCACCTTGAACTGTGATAATGCTTCCTGCTTGCTGTCCTGCATGGATCTCTGCCTTTTGCATGGCTTGAATGAAATCTCCTGTGCATCCTGTACAAAGGTGCATCCATTGCCCTGCACTCTTTTTACTGCTGACTCTGTCCATCACTGGCATAAGGGATCAGACCTTCAGACGACTGCTAATAAGCAAGTCTTCCAGCATGCTTACTAGCTACCCTAAGTATCTTTGTTAACTCAGAAAGAGATATAATTTCACCTTTCTGGTTCTCCTCTTTTCCAGACATTCAGTAAATAGCACAGGCCAAGCTCTCTCATTGCTATGCCCAAACAATGAAACACAGCTTGAAAAGACAACTGCAACGAAAGAGGGAGCCTGAGATTCTGGAGCTTCTATGACCCTTGCACTTTTCACATCAGTGCAAAGAGTGCCTTCCCTGCATTGTCAGATCTTTCATACCATCAGCTTTTTTTACTGCTTTAGCAAGCCTTCAGCTGTTTACCCTCACTGGCTGGCTGGTTGGCATTGCAGTGTTTTGTCTATTTGGGGGGCCACAGAGACTGCAATTCTCTATCCATGCTCTGGATTTCTGAAGTTTTACAGCACCTTCCACGGCAGAAAATTCCTTTGCCTCCAGCTTCTAAGTTCTATCCAAAGGCTCCTCTAGCTACATGACAGACCATGCAGCTATCCAGTGCAGGAGATATGGAAGGAGCCATTTTTTATTGAGGATCTAGTTAGATGCATCTTTGCATTTAAAGTGCGTTTGAAGTGCAGGCTTCAAAATAAAATTTTCCATAATCACCTGTGAGAAACTTAGATCACAGCTAGAATAGGAGGGGGGAGGTTTCACCCTTTCCTTTTGTGCTAAAATCCTGAGGAAAATGCCCTTTTTGAATTTGCCTTGCGTGCAGTGCACACAGCTCCTTTAAGATGTATGGGGTGTTGCCCACCTCACCCTACCACCTCACCCTACCCACACCTGCCTGCCTGCCTTTTTTCACTTTCAACCAACCCAGACTATCTTCAGTCAAACTTTTGCTCAGGAGGAGGAGGAAACAAGGAGTAGTTGCCTCCTAAAATCACTGGCTCTAGCTCCACTTACTGTTAGTCTCTCTGCCTCCCACCCTGCCAGTCCCAACATGGACCCATCACCACTGCTTGTGGCCGGGTGTGTGTGTGGCTTATTAACACCAACAGAAGATTTCCTCCTAGTACCAGTTTCTGAAGGAAGATTTTCCCTCAAAACACTAGGAGAGGGAAAAGTTAAAGCAACCTTCCACAGGAACCTAGGTAGCTGCCTTATGCTGTGTCAGTCCATCAGTCCATCTAGCTCAGAATTGACTACACTGACTGGCAGTAGCTCTCCGTGGTTTCTGGGAGGGTTCTCTCCAGTGGCGTAGCGTGGGTTGTCAGCACCCGGGGCAAGGCAAGTAATTTACGCCCCCTAACCCGTGAATTTGCGCCCCCTAACCCTAACCCCCAGATGTTGCGCCCGGTGCGGCCGGCCCCCCCTGCACCCCCCACGCTACGCCACTAGTTCTCTCCAAAACCTAACTGGGGATTAAATCTAGGACCTTCTGCATACAACAATTTTCTTTTCCTTCCTTCCTCCCTTCCCTTCCCTTCCTCCCTTCCCTTCTTTTCCCTTTTTCCCCCTTTTTTCCCCTTCTCTTCCCTTCTCTTCCCTTCCTCCTCCCTCCATCCTCCTCTCTCTCTCTCACACACACATGCACTACAGTTGATGTGATTTACATTATAAAAAACAACACACACACCCCTACACATTAAATTCTAATTCAGCCTTCAGTTTGGGACAGGCCAAAGAAACAACAATGACTTGCCTCCTGGATAAAATATAGACAGATTTTCCATTTCTTGAAACAGTTATGTTTCTTGAAGCACCATCTTCTTAGTGGAATAAGATGACAAAAAAGGAAAATACAAAGCTGGAAGTGGCTATCAGCGTACCTCTGGTATGGTCTCTTTACTATATTTAAGGTGTTATGTACTGAGTTGAATAGGATCCAAAATGCAGCAGTCTGATTGGTCCTAGCACAATAGGATTCAGAATGCAGCAGTCTGATTGGTCCTAGAACAATAGGATCCAAAATGCAGCAGTCTGATTGGTCCACAGGAGCCACCCAATCCAGCTCCAGGTGGAAGTGAATCCACAACCTGATTGGCCTACAGGAGAATCCCAGAATTAGCCAATCACGTGGGGCCCATTGTGTAAATAAGGTATATAAAGCAGACATTCTGGGGGAACTTCCATTCCTCCTCACCACTATGAGCTGAATAAGGAGCATGAAATCCACTCTCAACTCCGAATATATTTCATAAGGGATGCGGAAACTGTGGCCCTCCGGATGTTTCTTAACTGTATTTCCCATCAACACCAGGAAGCGTAACCAATAGTTAAGGTTGATGGGAAATGTAGTCCAGCACAATCTGGAGAGCCGAAGGTTCACCACCTCAATATGCAATCCAGAGCCACTCTTTGGAATGGAAGCTTCTCCTCATGCATGATATCTAGGGGTTGGTTACTCAGGGATAAGCAACATGGCCCAGTGCCATGGAGTCAGCACCATCAGGCAACTGCTCATAGCCCAAGCCTTCACAAAGACCCACGACCACCAACTATCCTGCCAACCCCAAGCAGACCCTCAAAGGACACATGGCATATAGCCAAATGCCAACTACAGCAATTCTTTCTATGTTAGGCAAAGGGGGGGAACAACAGCCACATGTTTTTATTCTAGTATCAGTTTTTGTGGACTAGAGTCATTTCATCAGATGCATAGAATGTTGTCCTCGACTGACAGGTGGATGAATGGATGAATGGACAGATAGATGGATAGATAGATACAAGGCTTTTTTTCAGCCAGAACTCACTGGAACTTAGTTCTGGCACCTCTCGGGTGTGCGCCATTGCCATTCTAAGAAAACAAGGGTTCATGGTGAGTTCCAGCACCTCTTTTTCTAGAAAAATAGCACTGGATAGATGATGATAGATGATAGATAGATGATAGATGATAGATAGATAGATAGATAGATAGATAGATGATAGATGATAGATAGATGATAGATGATAGATGATAGATGATAGATGATAGATGATAGATGATAGATGATAGATGATAGATGATAGATAGATAGATAGATGATAGATAGATAGATAGATAGATAGATAGATGATAGATTAGATAGATAGATAGATAGATAGATAGATAGATAGATAGATAGATATAGATTATAGATAGATAGATGATAGATAGATAGATAGATAGATAGATAGATAGATAGATAGATGATAGATAGATAGATAGATAGATGATAGATAGATAGATAGATAGATGATAGATAGATAGATGATAGATAGATAGATGATAGATAGATAGATAGATATAGATAGATAGATAGATAGATAGATAGATGATAGATAGATAGAGATAGATGATAGATAGATAGATAGATAGATAGATAGATAGATGATAGATAGATAGATAGATAGATGATAGATAGATAGATAGATGATAGATAGATAGATAGATGATTGATAGATAGATAGATAGATAGATGATAGATAGATAGATAGATAGATAGATGATAGATAGAGAGATGATAGATAGATGATAGATAGATAGATAGATAGATAGATAGATAGATAGATAGATAGATAGATAGATAGATGATAGATAGATAGAGATAGATGATAGATAGATAGATAGATAGATAGATAGATAGATAGATAGATGATAGATGATAGATAGATAGATAGATAGATAGATAGATAGATAGATAGATAGATAGATGATAGATAGATAGATAGATAGATAGATGATAGATAGATAATTGATAGACAGATTACACACACAAACACTAGTGCAAAGAGTGGTGGGATGTAAAGGAAGGTCAGATCTCAATGGCAACAGGATTCAAGAAACACAGCCTGCAACAATCCAGTTAGAGCAGGGCTTTCCAACAGGTCGATCGCGATCTTTGAACCCCCAGCAAAACACTCACAAAAAAACCTCAACAACTTTGGCTCCCTAAAAAAGCCTCAACAACTCTTACAATGTTTGGGAGTTGAACGCCCCTGAGTTAGAGCATAAAAGTAGGCCAAATGACCCTTCACAACAGCTGTGTTTGTAAGACAGTTTTGAACAGTGATTCAAAGGGTAACCATTGTTAGTGTAAGCATAGATATAATGCTGCACAAGGATTAACGTTGGGGAGGGCTCATAGCTCAGTGGTAAAGCATAATAAGTTGTTGTTGGTGGTGGTGGTGTTGTGTTGTTGTTATCCACTTTGCATGCAGAAAGTCCCAGATTCAATCCTTGGTATCTCCAGATAGGGCTGGGATTGTCCCCTGTCTGAAATCCTGGAGAGATGTTGATGGTATGTACAGTGAATCATTGATCTGGCTCAGTACAAGTCAGCATCCTATGTTGGAAAGCAAAAGATAGGAAAGGATGTTTTTTTAATTGCACTTTTGAGCCTGTGAGGATTTGGAGAAACTGCCCGTGTTTTCTGCTCTATCTGACATCCTCTTGCTGGATGGCAATATTCATAGCCATCCTAAAATTCAGCTGAGAAGTATGGATCATCTCATTTCTCCCATCTGCTCTTCAAAGAGCTCACAACAGCTTAAAAGGAGAAATGTGCTCTTAAGATTAACACAGGGAGGAGATTAGCACAGCAACACCACTAAATAACTGAAAAGCTTTGTTAATTTGCAAGATTACATTTGGTGTGTGATACATCCCCTCCAGAGACTCTTTAACACTTCCCTTTGCAGTAGGATTTAATTACTGTAACAGCTTATGAATGAATATTTAACTGTACAGATTACTAACTATCATGCATTACTACAGAACAGTTGTAGTGGGGGGGCACTCCTGAGTTTTACCTTTGCCCTGGGTGAAATTGCCATAAATGACTTTTATTTAACTTTGCTTCACAGCTAAAAATGCAAGGTGTGTGTATTTTATATATATATAAAACAACATTAGGAGGCCACTTGTGAAATCTGAAATTAGAAAGCTGCTCAACCCCCAGTATAGCTAGAGGCAGAGAAAAATTGTAATGGAATTTCACCGTACAAGTTAAAAGCCTTCCTTTTTGAATTGGATATGAATTGGCTGAAGTAGTTAACCACTTCTGAATGGGAAAAGGTGGGCAGGTGAAGCAAAAGGGGTGCGTGGGCAGTCTTTTTAAGTAGTAACAATGTTTCAGTACAGATGTGACGTTTCCTGACCACAGTTAAAAGATCAGAATCACCTATGGACTCCAACATGAATTTTCACTTTCTTCAGCTTCTTAGCGTTATTTTATTCACTGATTTAAAAGACTTCTTGCTGCCCTTCACAATAAGGTCATAGGGAGGGCTACAATAAAAACCTGTTCCAAATGGAACTGAGCAGGATAAAGAAGTGGGGTCCCCCCCAGCCCCCCACTCAAGAGACTATCTTAACTGTCAAAAGCCACAACCTGGGCTACATCAATATCATACATTTTAACAGCCAATACACTGCTTTAACAGTCATGATTCTACACCGGCAACCCCCCCCCCCAAGAATCCTGGGAGCTGCAGTTTGTTACAGCTGACAGTTGTTAGGAGACACCTATTCCTCTCACAGAGTGTGGGCCCCAGATTTCCATGTGATGATAAATTGTCTGTTAAACTACTTGAGAATTGTAGCTCTTTGAGCGGAATGGGGGGGGGCGTCTCCTAACAGTTCTCAGCCACACTTAGCAAACTACAGCTCCCAGGATTCTTTGGGTGAATCCATGAGTGTTTAAAGTGATATGATAATGCTTTAAATCTATAGTGCAGGTGTGGCCCTGGTGTCCTTTTTTTTTCTTTGTACCAATTCCCATCACTACAAATGTTGTCCATGCTGATTAGGGCTAATCGGAAGCTGGAATACCCTCCAGGTTGGAGGAAACTGTGTTACACCCTCCACAACTTCATAAAACAGAACCACAAGATGAACTTGCTCTACAAAAAGTCAGAAATCTTGCCTCATATTCAAAGACACAAAAGTCACAAGATTCCACAAAGATGTAATTTCCTTACAGGAAAAAGCAATTAAACTGGGATGTAGACGGGAGAGGACTTTCCGATCTTGGATTTAACTTTGTTCTCTGTAGCAGCCAAGACTTGGAAAGCAGAAAGCTAAGCAAATAATTGTTTTTAAGTAAGCTCAGTTCAGATATATTTACAGCCTATATATCCCTTGCTTGATATTCCATATATTAATTTACTCTCTAACCAGGCACATTTCTGCAGCATTTTAATCCACAGGTTGCAAATACCCCTTAAGTCATTATTACTTTCTCAAAACTACTGTTCCTTCTATGGCTACCACCAAATGAGGGTGCCTATATAAAAAGGAATTTAATTCCAGCATCAATTCACGAGGGGGGGGGGGGGCTAAGGTGAACCAGAGAAGCCAAGCAAGGAGCCACAATTAGAAAAGAGTAATACCTCTTACAAAAAAAGTATTAAGAAGGGAATTAAGCTCTGCCATAGGACAGTGTGAGTTACACAGCAATTAACTGCTGAATAATTGGAATCAGCTGTAGTTTTGGACATTCAAATTTACTGAACAGTAGCCAAGTTCAGTAAAATACAAGCAAGCCCATAATTACTAAAGAAATTCTCTGATGTCAAATTAGCCACTGCTTTTAACGATGTTAATCTTCAGGCATGTTAAACCATGGATTGCGTTGGTTTATATACAGCCTTTGCTAGCAAGTGGTATTAAGAAGCCATATTATAAAATGCTTAAGCACCAATTATAATTGCATGTTTTAACAATGTTTCGTTAACTGAAACCTAGAAACTTTCCGGTGTTCTCAGCCCACATACCTATTTGAGACAGAAGTTGGCAGGAGTTCGTTTTTTACAAAGTGGGTGGCAAGAGCACAATGTATATCAGGAAGCAATAGCAACTTGCTGGTTGGGGTGGAGCTGTTATGTTAGCCTCCCAGCAGGAGGGACACTGTTGCTTAACCGAGGGCAAGGACAGGGTGGCCCAGAGGTCAGCTCTGGTGGAACCAATTTGGCACTCCTGCTGATGTGCTTGCACTGCACCAAAGTCCCTGCCACCTCTCCTCCCAGTAAGCAACAGTGACCCACCTGCCAGGAAGCTAATAGAGCAGCTTCTTCTACTGGAGTTGGTAGGGCAGAAGACACAGAGGTCAATGGTAGGTGGAGACAGAGCTAATGACAGACAGAGCCAACTAATTTTAGTTTTGTTCATATTCTTCTCCCTGCAGAGTCCTAGAAAGGCAACATTAAGTCTATGGAAGAGGAGGAGAGCTAGGTCCATCTCCTGGACTGCTTATAAGTAAGATGGCTGGCAGGCTGGAGGCAGGCTGAGGTTGGGGAAGCAGTGCCCATTAGCCCCAGAAGACCAGCCCAACACCACCCAGTGCAGCCTTACCCCAGGTTGTGCTAAACCTACATTTGCTACTACTAGAGATGGACAAATCTGTCAGTTTCACTTCTCTGTGTTTCCCATTTGTTCAGGCTTAAATTCAGTTCTCCACATTACTGCAGCAATTTGTGATCTTCTTTCATCAGCATTTTATAACAAATTTCTCCTAATAAACACATTTCTGTATGTCGTTCTGCTTATATAAACTATTTGTAAGTAATTTCTCTCAGTTAGTGCATTACTGATGTTAGTTTCACTAATATATGCATTTATATGCACACTTTGCACTGATAATATGCATTTGTGTGCACATTACTTGGCTGGGGCAGATGGGTCTCATCAACCTGGGAAGGTAGCCCATCTAGGAGAAGGAAAACTCTGATCCTAAACCTCCTCTGCCTTGTGGGACATCTTTAGGAGAAGAAAAGTCTAAGGAGTAAACCCTACACAAAATCCAGAGTGGAGTCCCTAAGGCAGTTGGATGGCACCTTGTATGCCTCCTTCTGGCAACTCCTGCAGCCATGCTGGTGCCAAATGTATTGCTCTGCTTTCATTTGGTCCACATCTGTGAGACTGAGAGGGGTTCTTGTCATCTGGGCAGCTCAGGACCCCCATGCACATCTGCCCAGGCTTGTGCCCCAGGGAGGTCACTTTGGTGCTGCTAACACAGCAGTTTGACTTCACCCCTGGAGGCACACTCCATTGCTTCTAGAGACAGTTGGATGCCAACAACCTAGCTTGGGAACTGCATTGCAAAATTCAAAGGAATGCAAATTCTGAAGGACGTCTGTACGATTTGGGTAAGTTCACCTTCCCATTTAAAGTTTCCCTTAAATATGAAATGAGTTGAATTTCTCCATAATTCCTATTTGCTACTGAAGTACTTCCTCTGAAGCACAGGCGTCTCCTAGAACCCCAGTCAGAACACAGCACTGTGAAAATCCAACCACCTCTTCAGAATGCAAGGTTGCATTCACAACAGAATCACAACAAGCCAGCCGTTTGATCAAACCTACTAAACACACACCCAGATGTTGCTCCCACAAAAACTGCGACTTCCGTACAATATTGGAACCATTAAGTCCTAGCTGCTGTCTAAAATAGTTTACAGGTAAAAGGAGCAGAAGGAACCCGGTGTCTCTCATTCATATATATCAGAAAGATATTTACTTAAATATATTTTTCTGTTTTGCAGTGAAAGAGCATCTCATTCCAGTTGTTGGGGTTGTCTTGCATTAGGCACACTAAGGTATAATATACTTGTAAAAGTCAGATCTCCTTTAAGGGTCTTATTGTGTGCATGAAGGTTGTGCATTATTACTGGTGTAATTATGGGGATAATTTAGTACTCGTGCTGTGCCTTCCAACAGGGAGCTCTAAAAGGTAATTTTCAACTCCTTAAATTTTGTTTAGGTTGTTAGGAAATATTTTTAGATCTAGAAGAGGGAATTTTATTTTTGCATAAACTAATAGCCCCTTAAGGATGTGCTCTTAAAAACATCATCAATCTGGTATGGGATGATGCAAAAAGAAAGCAAACTAAGCCATGATTCTGTTTAATGGTGACTAATTTAGAGGGTTATTAGATTTCGTGACCAGAATCTCAAGCAAGAACATTCATTGCCCAGTATAAGCCAAACCCTGAACGAACAAGGCTACTTTGCACAAAGAAACCATCTGAAAAAAAGAGGAAATATTTGTTGAGAGGAGGCGAGAAGGGGGAGAAGTTGTGTATAGATTCACTGTTCTCAAAATGTCACATTGGCATCTCCATGGAGGAATAAAGAGTTGCTAAGGAAGGAATGATGTCTTCCTATGAACTGGGGGGCCGTGACACACAGCAGAAGAATGAAACAAAGGGAACAAGTACGAGAGGATGAACTTAAAAAATTGCTACAAAATTTCTAGAGCATCCATGTTCTTCAGATGCTGTTGGCATCCATCTGTTTTAAGAGACAGTGGAGTGCAACTCCGGGGTCAAACTGCTGTGTTAGCAGCACCAACGTGACCTCCCCCAGAGCAAAAGCCTGGGCAGTGCGTCTGGAGGTCCTGGGCTGCCCAGACTACAAGACACCCTCTCAGCCTCATGGATGTGATCCAGAGGAAAGCAGAGCAATACATTTGGCACTAGCTTGGCCGCAGGAGTTGCTGGAAGGAGACGTACATGGCACCATCCAATTGCCTTGGGGACTCCACTCTTGATTTGTGTAGAGTTTACTCCTTAGCTTTAAAAAAAAAAATCTGCAAAAGAACAGTTGAAGTACACACCTTGTTTTAAGTTCACCTCTAGCAAAGCAGCCATGACCTTGTTCACCACTGCGTGGACAGGCGGAGTCCGCCAGATCCCGAGCGCCCCCCCCATGTGGAATAACGACTGAAGACAACGTGCTATGGGATTAAATTGGCCACAACTTTATTAAATTTCAAATGTGGGTAGACCTTGGCTCGGGCATTGGGCGTTATCCCTTCCCAGTCCCCAGCCGGGGACCTAGGGAGCATCAGGGTTATCCAGTTTGTGGGGGGGGGGATGGGCCGGCTCTGGAGAACATATGTTCAAGCAGAGATAGCCGCCCCCGTTACGCCGCCACCGCAGGGGAGAGCAATGACGACCTTTCGGCGTACGGTCAAAGCCTCCCTTCAGGAACCCCTTTAACGGGGAACCCTGGTATCGCCGCTGCAAAGAGGAAGATGGACTAAAGGATTCCGCCCAAGGCCTGATACCACCAAAGTTGTGACGTTTTGCTATGGGAAAGGCGAAACCTGCCAATGCACGGAAATTCCTTTCCGGCCCTTTAACAGCGACCTTGGCGTAGCAGCACCCGCATACCCGTGAAGAAAAGTTAACCTGCAAACCTGTGAAGAAAGGTTAACCTGGAAAACAAGACATTAACTGAGGATGGGTAGGGTGGGAGAAGCTCTGGAGCCAAGTGAGGATTCCCAGGTAAGATCCTCCCTCCCTCAGGAGTCTCAAAGCGGCTAACATTCTCCTTTCCCTTCCTCCCCCACAACAAACACTCTGTGAGGTGAGTGGGGCTGAGAAACTTCAAAGAAGTGCGACTGGCCCAAGGTCACCCAGCAGCTGCATGTGGAGGAACGGAGACACGAACCCAGTTCCCCAGATTACGAGACTACCGCTCTTAACCACTACACCACACTGGCTCTTAGGGGAAGCCCTAAGACTTACATCAAATAGGGGCACCCCGAGCCATCCCCATTGGGGTCATGGCATGGCCCTAGCCCATGTTTGGACTCCAGGCAGGATCCACACACCCCAATACCCTTAATGAGGAGGGGCAGGCAGAGGCTACAACCTCCCCTCCGTTAAACAAAGGCTTACCCAATGCCTAACCTTACAAAGTTGTGACAATTGCTACAAGGTAAGTGAAAACCAAATGGCCGGTGCCAATTCACCAAGTGGAAAAACTCCTACCCAGTCCCAATAAGGCGGCCAACATTTGTCCATAGCAAGGTCGTGTCATACCAAAGATTAAAAAGAAGGCAGGTGGGTTGGGAGAGGGTAGCCCCCCGGCTGTGCCATGGTTTAAAACACCCACGGCCACACCCCACGCCGGCATAGATTGGCCAGGTGGGCCAGACACAGCCAGTGGTTGGCATTGAGAAACCCCAATACACTTAGGGTTTAACAACACTTACCTCTCCTCCATACTTTCAAGGCATAGTGCATGCTTTAAAGCTCTGTATCTACACGTGTCCAAGCACACTTCCCCCACGAAAACCCGCTCTTTAAAGCTCACTCAGAAAAAACAGAAATCTGCAGATAACCCCTATTGCCATTTGTTGCATTTCAGATTTAAAGAGCAGGTTTTTGTGGGGGAAGCTCTGGGGCAAAAAAAAAAAAAGAATAGTGCTTGGACGTGGAGCTTTAAAGCAAAGACCAGTGCCAGGTAAGAGTGGGGCAAAAGTAAGTGTGGATAATCCTTATTTGAGTTTCATGGTGGAACAAAAGTGGGATACAAAATTCTGGGATGGAGAACCTGTGGCCCTCCAGATATTGCTGGACTCCAACTCCAAAGGGTCAATGGTTTGGACTGATAGGAGTTGGAGTGCAACATTTGGATGGCCGCAGGTTCCCCACTCCCAAACTAATCTAATTCTATTAAAGAAAACAAATGAATTAATCCCAGGTCTTCTTGAGCCATCCCCTGGTTCTAGTAAATCTGGTGGCTGTGCTCTGGTTTGCCAAATGCAGAGAACTGTTTAATGTTGGGCCAAAACATTTCCCGACAAAAAGTAAAGCAGAGCAGTAATGAGCAGATTTGATCACTCCTAAAGGAAGAGCGAAAGTCTGTAAGTAATGGGTTGCTGAGTCACTGTTAATAAGAGTGGCGTTGACCTACATAGAAGTTCCATTCTGGAGGGAGATTTTTTTCACTGCAGGCCTCAGATTTGCCTAAAAATTACAGATGTCATTTTGAATAGAAATATTATAGTCCAATAACTGCACTGTTCTTCCATGTTCATCCCATTAAGCCGAAGGTCCATGGTTCAATGCTCAGCATCCTAAGGTAGAGTTGAGAATACCCCTGTCTGTAACCCTAGAGAGCTACAATGTAAGACACCTTCCTAATTTGCAGGAGTGGGAGACCTTCGGCTCTCCAGATTTTGCTGGACTAAAACTCCTATCATCCCTCCCATTGAGCACACTCGCTGGGGCTTGTAGTCCAGTTACATCTGCAGGCCAACCCACTGCATCCCTTAAAACAAACATGAATTGTCTCAGTCTCAGTCTCAGTCTTCTCTGGCCCATCAAATCAGAACAAAGCATTCCCCAAGGTCTGAAGATCTGCAGGGAAAGAAGCTTAATTGCACAACATGTTAGGTTACATTGAAATGCAAACTGGACTATCATGTGGCAATTGAATGTTCTGGAGGCTGCATTGTAAGGAGAGACTGGCTTACAGGGCAGCCACGTGTTCCTGCTTTACAGAGGACAGCCCTCTATTGCAATGGCTGTCCAGTCCTAATCCAGTTCAAAGGGGGAAAGCTCAAAGAAGGCAGAATAGGAGAGGCCCTGAAGCTGCTCATCAACAGTGCATACCTTATAGCATTTCTTCAATGAAAATAGAGTCATCCTATTCCATTATTATTATTATTATTATTATTATTATTATTATTATTATTATTATTATTACATTTATACCCCACCCATCTGACTGGGCAGCTTCCATCATATATAAAAACATACTAAAACATTAAACATCAAAAAACCTTCCCTATACAGGGCTGGCTTCAGATGGCTTGGGGGGTTGAATATCTCCACACCCTCCAACATTTCTCAAATGAAAACAGGGATGTCCTAAGGAAAACTGGGACATTCTGGGATCAAATCAGAAACCAGGACGGCTTCTGTAAATCCAGGACTGTCCCTGGCAAATAGTGACACTTAGAGGGTCTGACAGTGACAGCGAGAGGTGCCCTATTTCTCTTTAAATTACAGAAATTATTTCTTAATTTGCATCTATAAATTAGCATATGTAAATCTGCATCCTCTTCTGTTCTTCTTTTAACGAATGTATTTTCTTTTTGGGGTGACGCATTAAGATGACACCCTTCTGATTTAATAATGAGTTCACTTTGCTGCTCAGTAGACCCAAGAGCCTGATGAAGACACAGCTACCTGACCTTATGCCTCTTGAGAGAGACCTTATGTTTTAAGCTCCAAAGATCACTGGTTCAGTGCTGACTGGAAACTCAACCCTAACCTAAATAGGACAGGTGACATTTGTCAAACCTTTGCAAGGGTTTACACACTAAAGATGGGATCTCAGGGACTGAGTGCATGTGTGTTTTATTTGTAGTACAAGTGTACCCTGAGGCTTCAAATGCAACCAAGACAGAATTGTGCTAGCAATGAGCCAAGTGGAAAGTGGAAGCAGTGTTTACTTTCTGCAGAGAAATAAAGGTCCACCACCACATTTAATCAGCAAGAGCTTAAACTGAGTTGTTCCACTTTATTGACTACAGAGATTTCTGCCTAGGATCTTGGGGAGGTATTGTTAACATTCCTATAAACATATTTAATTATTTGTTCAAGAACCCAGAGTGGCTTTGAAGAATTACATAAATCTTAAAAAGAAAGGGTTTCATGACTCCCACTGCTTAAATCCCAGATTAGCTTTAAATAATATTACGGCCGGTGCATAAAGCATTCACAGTAAAATACTTTTTTTATTTTAAAAAAAATTAAGCTGGCATGCGAAAGGCCAATTTTCCCTACCCTAGATAAATCAGAACTCTACTTTTCCTGGTGAAAATTGCTCGCAGGCCAAACCACTCATTGGAGGATCTCAATCATTTCAAAAACACTCAGAGTTAACATGCCAAGCAGGAATAATTACTAAGATATTGTCAAACTGTGACCCTTGCATATATGACATTCATTTCTTGAAGCAGAAGTTTAAAAGCACCTGCAAATGGCAACAGTGTACTTGTCCCCTTCATCTGTACTCAAGAATCCTCTTACACATCCAAATAAAGTGCATAGTTAAACAGGACACACACAAATCAATGTAGGTTTGGGGTGTATTTGTGTGTGAAAACCTAAGAAAAGCCAACTGCCCAGAGGGCTGCATTGCAGCCTCTCCTGCCCCACCACGCCTTCTCCAAACCAAACACATTGCTGTTCCCTCAGTCACATGATAATGCAGCAGCAGGAGCAAGACTCCCTGGATTCTTCAGCAGCCTGCCTCTCTGTCTCCTGGCCCCACCCCTCCCCAGCCCCCACTTCTGTCTCAGAGTCTGAACAGTGCCATGCCCCAGCCTCTTCCAGCTCACTAAACTGTTTACCTCTATTACCGACACCTCCTCTTCCTCACCTTCTCCCTCTTCTCCCTGTGACCACTGTTCGTTGTCCCCACCACCACTCCCTGGACTCTGAGCCTTCTTCCCATGGGGGTTCCCCAGCTGGTTCCTCCCACCAGTCCCCTGCATCCAACCAGTCCAGGACAGCACTGAAAACAGGACAGTTTGATGTCAATAAGCAGAGAGTTCCAAAGCATAGATACTGTCATGCTAATTTAGTGGGGGGGGGGTTGCCACATATTTGTATGGAGGCACCACATGCCATAGGTCAGGCTGTGACCTGGAAGTACAGTGGTCATCAGTGTGGTCATCAGGTGCCTTCCCTACTAGCCACAGAATTTCCTCCATATACATCAAGAATAGGTTTGTAAGAAACATTCCATTGTAGCCACTAGAATAGGTTGCAGTGTGTGCTTAGCTGCTGTGTGTGTGTGCTCGTGCGTGCATTGCCCACGACAGCTTTCTTGGTGTACTAATGGGCCCACAGGCCACAAGAGGTTGGTGGTCCCTGTGGTGATAAGACTCAAACTTCCAAGCCACCAGCTTGGAAAACCAGTTCCTCACAGTATGTTCCTGGGTGTTGTTTTTCTTCATAAGAAGCAACATAAGAAGCAAAAGAAAAGAGGAAAAAAGTTGTCCATGCCTAGGCCACTTAGAGACCCACAGGGTGGCTTATGAATTCTGTTTTACTTATGTGCATTGTTATAGAAACAAATGGGAGCAGCAACAAAATGTTGCAGTACAGAGTGCCCTGAATTCCAGCTGCTTCTTTTTGTCCCCCTTCCCCTTTTCCCCGCCCAGCTCCCAAGGAGTCGGTTAACGTTCAGTGGCAATTGAGCACACTTAGCCCTCACTGAGCTATTTGGGAGGGGAGATTCCCTGCTCCTTTTTTTCTTTTTTTTCTTTTTTGGTCATTATTAAAAAGTGCTTTTGTACACCTGCAAGCCTTGGGGGTCCATCCTGGTTTCATTCTAATGATATGCTCTCCTGTGCACAGGTGGTGCAATTTTGGCAATGGAAGCACCAATGCCCATGGCAATTTTATAAACAACCGTCTGACGCTAAGTATTTAGGAGTTCATCAAATTAATTAATCTCAGCCACACCATACATCATGAGGGAAAACAGAAACCCATTCTGGCCTGCTTAACACATCGCCACCCAATAAAGCCTGCCCTGTTTCCCAATTTTGTCATTGGTCAACAAAGACCGCCTTTACACTGTTCATCCTTCTCGTGACAAAGCAGTAGGAAAGCACCCTGTTGTGTTCCGGTGAAGTCATCCATTTATTTTCCATAGCCTGCCAGAGGCTGTTGAATCTGCCAGAAATACCACGGCTGCTAACCACTCTACAGATATTTTTTGTCAACACATGGGTTACAGAGAGTGTAGGCAGTGTTTAACTCCAGATGCTGTTTGACTCCAACTACCATCAGCCCCAACAGCATGAACCATGGTCACGGATTAAGGAAACTGTAATATAACAGCATCTTGAAGGCGCCTCTTTAGTTACCTGTGGGTTACATGATACTGGATAAATGTTAAGGATCCTTTACCGAGTGACAACTGGCCACAGTGTACAGGCAACCGCTTGGGGCAAGCTAGCCAATTCTGGGCCCTTCCAGACATATTTTATATTGTGCATTCATTTGTACTCATGAGCAGGGCTGGCCCACTCAGGAGGCAGAGTAAGGCAACCAGCTCGGGTGGCAGGATATACAGGGCAGCAGATCTGGTCTCCAAGGAATGCAATGCCCACTACTACTATTGTCCAAGTAGCAGCAACAGCTGTGGCACATTCCTTGGAGGCTGGATTATCACCTCCTTGCAGCCCCCATCCCAGTGCCTCCATCCTCAGTGACCTCTCAGCCTACAGGCCGTGCTGCCAGCCTCCTCTCCCCACCCCCGGCAGAGGGGTCACTTGGGGTCTGCACCCGCTTATCATGATTCACAGTGGGCCCCACCCCAAACAGCCTTTGATTCCCAGTTCAACCATTGAGCAAGGTTGATTTGACTCCTCCCACTTGTTCCCAATGTAGGTTTTCATTTACCCTCTTGTTCACCATGTATATCTTTATTCCCCACCTTGTTCCTGATGTAGATCTCCATTCACCCTTTCTTCCCTGGTGGGGGAAACACCATTTTGTGGTTTGCCTCAGGTGTCAAAATGTCTTGGGGCAGCCCTGCTCATGCTAGTATTGGGTGATATACGCAATTCCAGTTTCTTTCTTTCTTTCTTTTGTGTGTTAAGATTTTTATTAAAGTTTTTTAATAGTACAGTAAGATACAGAAAAATAATGTAA
Source organism: Podarcis liolepis (assembly GCF_965112155.1). NCBI lineage: Eukaryota > Metazoa > Chordata > Lepidosauria > Squamata > Lacertidae > Podarcis > Podarcis liolepis. The sequence continues at coordinate 10,170,269 of NC_139570.1, forward strand.
ATTTAAAAAACAGCTACAGAATTCCAGAATTTTTTGTTTTTGTTTTAATAACTTTTTATTATTATTAAAGATTTTCGCCATACAATAAGGTAACAGCTACAAAAACTACAAGCAGAACAAGTAGAATACAGAGTCCTCTTCTGGAGGCAATTTTCAGCCCCCACCACATACAGAAGGTAGCAGCCCCTCCCAGCATCTCACCCTTGGAGACAACACTTCCTGTCTCCCACTCAGGGCCCTCCATCCACCATTCTCATGAATACTTAATCCATGGACCTTATTCCATGGACCTTAACAAACACAGGGCTCCAAAAAACAAAACAAAAAGGAGAGAAAGAGAGAGGGGGGGGGACAAAAAAAGAAAAGAAGAAGATAGGCAAAAAAGACAAGAGGAAAAGAAACATTAGAGATAGATAACAAAAGACTTCCAGTTTTCCATCTGCGGTTACATTAAAAAAAAAAAAGATTATTTAAGACATTCAGTCCATGTTAATAGCTACCTTCTCCACTTTCTGTTAAACAACATTTCTTTTGAGTCAGTGTCTCAGAATCATTAATTTCTCTTTCCCCACAAAAAGTCCAAGAGGGATTCCCAAATTGTTGTTATTATTATTGGTAATTAACTTTGCCTTCATTAATTCCCACCGCCATTGATCCATACTGGGTAATAATAAATTCTTTCATTCATGTTAAAATCTCTCCACTGTGATCACATATTGAGTGGGGGGGAGATCATTCTTCTCATTATATGAGCTCACTTCTATATGCTCAAAATCCACTTCCTTTTGTTTTTTCATTTTCTGTTGTGTTTACGATAGTACCCTGATCTCCTCCTCTAGGACCTCCCACTTTTGTTTTCCTCCAGTCTTTTTCCAGTGGTAGTTTCATGAATTTAATAGCATTGTTCTCTGAATTCACTCCAAATCATATGCAGACTGCTGCATTTGAAGTTTTTCCAAAGTTTTCCCCCTATCATTTCCATCATTCTTTCTCTGCATCTATGATTCCATCCTCTCCTTCTCTTCTAAATTCTTGAATGGGAGGCACTTCCATTTCACCATCTGCTTTCTCCCATTTTACTGTTCCCCATCCAATTCTGCCAGTTTTTCATCAATTTGGTCTGAAGTCTCTAGATAGTCTCCATCTCCATTTTCCATTTCATCTCTCTCTGATTTATCAAATGTTGATCTGATCACTTTTCATTGTTCAGCCTTCAACTGCTGAACAATCCCAATAGTCACCGAAAGATTCAAAATACCTTTGCCATACTGAGAGTTTCTGTTGTTCCGTTTGAAGAATACAGTCACGGTCAAAGTAAGATATTTTTTTCCAACAGAAAGTAATTCATTCATTCAGCCTTTATTGGCATAATAGAGAGTAATTTACTTTCAGTTTATCAGCGCCATTTCCCCCCCAAAAGAATAAGAAGAAATAAATATTTTTTTCACACAAGGGGTCACCTCACCTATTTAATCTTTATTGCCAACCCTAAATCCAGTTTTCTGCTCTTGCTTAGACACTTTAACAACCAATTTTCCTTTATTATTCTTAGTGACAAAAGGTAGTTTTTGCAGGATTTCCAATTATAGATTTTCACCAGCAGACAGATAAATCTCTCTAAGACAGTTTTTCTTGTAGTGCTTGGGCACCATGTCAGCTCATTCTGCTTTCCAGCTCATTCCAACCCCCTTTGAAGCCCCTAGGTGCAGACAGCAGAGAACAGTAAGATTTCCGATTGCGAAATTTCATTTATTTCTACGTCACAGAGTTATCTTATCTCAAAAGTGTTTAAGAAAGAGAGGGTGCAAATCAAAGGGATCTTATGTGGCGTTTGGATGCAATGTCAGTCCCTCGGCTCGCCAGCTCATTTTAGGCCCCCTCTAATCCCCCCAGGTGCCAACAGCAGAAAACGGCTTTGATCAGAGCATTTGAGGTTACTCACTCGATCACTCTTTATCACAGAGTGATTTGATAGTCAGAACTTCAGCCTGATTACCATCGATCACCACGTAATTATCTTCTGTCAGTGGAGAGCCGATAAAAAGACAGCCAATCCGCCATTTCCTCCCCCGGAAGTCTCCACAATCCAATACTGTTTGCACCTGCAAAAGTTTCAGGCTGTGCATTGGTGCATGTCCCATAGCTTCCTGCTGAAATCCTGTAAATTTTAACTATAGGTAAAAAATATTTACAAACATTTGCATGTAAATATATATTAGGTGGCATTCAGCTAAGCTTAACTCAGAATAGGCCTACTGAAATTAATGGATCTAACATAGTTATATTCATTAATTGTGATGGTTCTATCCCTGAGTAAAATTTAGTTGAATGTCACCCTTTAAGCTTCAGACTGAAGAACACAAATGTGGCTTGATAAGTGTATTCCTTTACTGGGGAAGATGATTGATTCCATCTTCTTAGCTTGTTGCAAAATTATATCCTCTGAACAGTTTTCCTAGGTGTTCGTTTCTCCCCAATACAAGCCTCAACATGGCAAATTAAAGCAAATCCTCCCAGCGCGTGCCACTGAGCAATTTGGAAACAAGGCTCTATGTGCGACATCCTTCTTTTGAAAAGGACACAGTAACTAGTTATGCTTCAAGGAGCAGCCTTAAAATCTGAGAAACATAGAAAATCCATTTAGCACATGACATTATCGAAAGAAACATCAATAGCTTTGCTTCAGGTGGCAACCCTTTTAAAAAAAGTTGCTAGGAAGTCTGCATTGATCAGTAGACCCAAGATGTCACCTATTACACATATGAAACTTTCCTATATGCAAAGCTTGGGCTCAGAGATAGTAATGAAAGCATGTCTTTGCTTGTGAAATGCAGTGTTAGAGATACATAAAGGGGTGGGGTTCCTTTCAATCTGCACCGCCAGGGAGAAAAGACATTATTTACTCTTCTGTAAGGCACCTTGAAATAAGGTCAGTACTTATATAGAGATACAACTCTAGCCAAGTTGCACATCATACAGAGTTCAGGTTTTGCCAACACAACTGAACCCTTAGTAAGGATCAAGTTAGGAGAGGAATTCCATTTCAAGAGGATGGGAGACAAGTCTTCTGGGACACGCCCATGAAGCATGGGGCAAGATTGTAAAATGAAAGAAACTTGAAATGCACACACTCAAAAAGTATTGTCCTATTTAAAGTTAGGTCCAGCCGCCTTTTGATCTGAGTATGTCTCAAGGTGGGATACACACCTTGCATTGGCTAGTCCTCTCCCTTCTGTAAGTAGAAATCAACCAGTTCCATAATCCTTATAAGAAAGGACACTGCACATTTGTAAACTTCTACCATCTAATAAGATAAGGCCTTTTTCCCATTGGGGAAAGTGAAAGGACTAGCAGCAAAAGTGGGATTCAGAGCAAGTGGGCTTTTCTGTTATACACTCAAAAAAAAATCCTTGAGATTTTCAAGCATTGCATAGAAATGCTTGGTGCAACTGATTTTGGGGTACTCGCATATCATTAAGGCTGACATCAGAGCTCTGACTGTGCCATATGTTGCTTGCTATATTACTACTCATAGGCAACATGAATTCAATACCAAGTAGCACACACACACACTTACACTTGTACAATTGCAACAAAAGAAGCACCCCACACACTTCTAAGCAGCATTAAGGAAAAGGGTTTGAACTACTTTCATAATTTGCTTACTTTAGCATTAAACAAAGCACAACTATCTTAGCACCAAATATTTTCTATAGAGGTTGGCAAGATCAAGCCTTTAATACTGGAGAAAGAAGAATCCCGAACAAGAAATCACTTGTATTCTAGCAAACCATTATATTACACATGGGCAAATTTCACAAGGGATGCTTAAAAATGGTTGTTGCATTTCCTTGACCGTCAAACTATTGTTATAGAAAAATACATTGGCAAAAATGTATATTATTATGATTAAGCTTGTTAGTCACTTGTTAATTACGTAGAAGATCTTCAAATAACTCACAACATATTTTAGACATGGACGCAAGTAAAACACATTCACATAAAACATGCCATTTCAAGAAAGATTCAGAAAGTAACACCCACCCCAATAGCAGCAGCAGAAAGCTTCAGCAGCACACTAACAGCAGACATAATCACCATCATAGTCCATGAAAAGAAAAGTTCTAATCGGGCACCAAACAAAATGTCAGTAAAGGTGCTAGATGGACCTCGCTAGGGATGACATTCCACAAACAGGAAACCACAACTAAAAAGGCCTTCCCCCTTCATCCTCCAACACTCCCTCAGAGAAAGCACACAGAGAAGGGCATCCGATGATCTAAGGCTCTGTGTAGGCCTTTATGTGGAGAAGCCTTCCAGAAAACATTGGGGTCCATTGCCGAGGTGTCTTCCTAGAACAGAGGTCACCAACCCAGTGCCTGTGGAGAGCATGTTGCCCATGAAGGTTTCTCCTGGGCAAGTGCCCTAGAATCTGAACTTGCATTAAAAAAAAAAAGTAAGTACCTAGCCCTTCTAGAATGAACAAAAGAAAGTTATGAAGCAAAATGTGCCGGTACCTTCTAAGCAATTTATGTAAAATGAGAGTAGTGCTTTTCCTGGTATGGAGGAATATTTTTCCTAGTATGGAGGAATGCTTCCTCTTGTTGTTAGATATAGCTCAGTTGGTAGAGCAGGTTGTGGGTTTGAGTCTCACATTGGGCAAAAAGATTCCTGCATTGCAGGATGTTGGACTAGATGACCCCATGGTCCCTTGCAACTCTACAATTCTATGATAGTGTCAAGGGCACTTCCCAGCCAAAGGAATGCAGATGGCAGATAGGTAAGTATTTATTGACAAAGATAATACTCACAGTCGCTTCTAGAGTTCTGGATATTTACGCACACCAACCTAGCATCATAGGCAGCAATTCACAGATCCATGCTCTATGGAGCAGTTGCAGCAGCAGGGGGCCACTCCCACTGCACCAGTTCATGTACCTTCCCCCAACGGATTGCATGCATGCAGCCAGAGACTGTGTCTGCGCAAAACTTCCTTTTCAATCCCCTCCTGATTCTGGGAGGCAGTGGTGCAAGAGAGGGTGAGGAAGCACTGACCTTTCACTTGCTTGACCTGCCTCTTCCTCTTCTGACCCATCCTGTGCTCCACCCTTCAGCTCTGAAGCTTCCCCTGCCTCTGATTCTTGCCTCCTGGCTGGTACAGTTCCCCAGAAATCACTGACCCCCTCTCCTGAGTCAGACTCCAGCCCTCCATCCCCCAGAGCATGCTCATCAGCGTCCCGCCAGTCCCTGACAGAAAGCAACACCAATAGCATCAGTGCTCATGTGTGTGATCTCTATGATAAGGCCCAGCAGGACCTAGCTGACTTCCTATGAAAAGCAGAAGCTTATTGGGGGTGGTTCTCTCTTCTTCTTTTTCCATGTTATACGACATTCCCCTTTGCAGCCATTTTGTGTTATGCTATGCTCCCTCTGTGGCAGCCATCTTGTGACTAGCAACCCCAGTACTCACTCAAGAGTCAAAATGTGCCCACTAGTTGAAAAGGATTGGTGACCCCTGTTCTAGAAAGAACATTTTCCCAGCAATAGTGGTGTTCAAAAATAAATTAAAATTTCCATAGTATTTTAGGTATTTTAAAATAACAGCATAGTTATTTGGGGTTACGAAATGTTTCTGTGCCAGATTTGATGCAGATTCTGCTCTTTCATTTTATCAACAAATGACACAGGCTTGTCACTTATGTCCGTCTTTGACTTTTTAAAATAACTTTTTAATAGTTTTATTATGTGGTTTTATATTTCATTACTTTAAAACACTTCGATAATTTTTTTCTAAATGACATAGCAGTATACAATTATTTTTCTATAAATAAAACAAACAATAACCCTGATTATTTCCAACACTCAAAAATCCCTTGGTCCAAAGCATTCTATATCTGACATGAACATTTGCAACTGATACACTACATCTAAAAGTGCATTCTTAGCAGCTGTTCTGGAACTACATCTGCTTAGATCTGAGCTATTTTGCCAAACACCTTTTTGCAAAGAAACGAAGGTGGTTTTTGAAGAAAAAGAAGCACTTTGCAAAGAGCCCCACTTAACAAAGCTCTTTAGCATTTCTTTCAAAAGGAATATAAAATTCAATGAATCAGTCATTCAGTTATTGTTAGTATTGAGGACACTGAAATAACAGCGCCTCTATTAGTTTAAGACTTTTAAGACTTTTAAAATAACACCTTCTTTTTAAACCTAATACTTATAGCAGAACACTGACTATATTTTAAAGAACCACTCTTTGCTGAATTTTGTCATTCATGTGCATAGGCAAGCCTCAGCAAACCCATACTATACAGCTAAAGAATGCACAGCAGAATGGCTCAACAAGGTTACTGAAAGCACCTTTCTGGAACTTACCCGAACTTCTCTTTGACACCAGCTTCACATCAGCGCTGAATACAGTGCAACTCACAAGGAACAAGAAGATGGACGGCTTCATCTTGGAGTCCCTTTGGCAGCTGAAATACAAACATGATATATAAGATCCTTATCCAAGCACCACACATACTGAGTGTCCATGTGATCAGTTTTGCAGAGGGCAGCCTCGTGCTTGAAGGGCTGTTTGGGTCCAAATCTGGTTGCCATGTTTTTATTATTTTTATAAAAAAAAAACTAAGAAAAGAGAGCAGACTTGGGTCTTTGAAGTTTCCTGTCTGCAGTTAGCAATTAGATGACCACTTGAGACAACAGATCTTCTCGAAGCCTTACCCACTACAACAGGATGCATTTTTATTTAAATTATAAAGGTAAAGGGACCCCTGACCATTAGGTCCAGTCGTGACCGACTCTGGGGTTGCGACGCTCATCTCGCTTTATTGGCCGAGGGAGCTGGCGTACAGCTTCTGGGTCAGCATGTGGCCAGCATGACTAAGCCGCTTTTGGTGAACCAGAGCAGCGCACGGAAACGCCGTTTACCTTCCCACCGGAGCGGTACCTGTTTATCTACTTGCACTTTGACGTGCTTTCAAACTGCTAGGTTGGCAGGAGCAGGGACTGAGCAACGGGAGCTCGCCCCGTCGCTGGCATTCGAACCAGTGACCTTCTGATCGGCAAGTCCTAGGCTCTGTGGTTTAACCCACAGCGCCACCCGTGTCCCTTCATTTAAATTATAGTTACTCTTAAATTGACATCTATAGCTATTAGAATATGCAAATTGGTGCCTTTGTTCCCTTTCAAGTGATTATATTTTTCTCTTTTGTAATCACCCAAAGACACACACACACACACACACACACACACGCACACACACACACACAAATATCTAGTCAATACATTTATTCCTCTCTATTATTACTTAAATCTACTTAGCAGCAGAGCATGAGACTCTTAATCTCAGAGACATGGGTTTGAGCCCCAGGTTGATTCCTGCATTGCAGGGCATTGGACTAGATGATGTTTGTGGTCCCTTCCAATTCTATGATTAATATTTCAAAGATCTCTAAGTGGTGTAAAGTCCCCCCAAAAAATCACATTGAAACTAAAACTATTAAAATATTCGAATATGTCCACTAAAGCTTCCTCTCTGGTACAATGGCTCAAACTAGTTATTTAAGCAGCCACGCTAACCCTACTCACTTGAGATAAACCCCAAGGAATTCAGCAGGAGTTACTTCTGAGTAGGCATGGTTAGGATCACACTGTTACAAGTCTGAATCTCTACTCAAGTGAAAGATGGAGCGATCCCTCCCTCACTTTGCTTTTACACCAGTAGCCCTTCGGTAGTGACTCAGCCCATTCTCTCTGTTTCTTTTTTTTTTTCCTCCGGACTTAAATTCAGTTCTCCACATTTCCATATTAATGTGCAATGGAAAAAAATCTTCATGAAAATACATTGGTACAGTAGTGCAAATTTCGCCTACTATACAAATTATTGTATGCAATTTTCCCTAATAAACACAAATTTGCAAGCAGTTTTCTGCAATATAATGCATTTTTCTATGTTACTTTCACGAATATATGCATTTTTAAGCATGCATTCCTACAATAAATACGTTTCTAAAAACATTGTTTGGTTGGAGAACCTCACTGCAAAATTCAGAGAAGAGTGAATTCAGAAGAGTAGCTGCCTTTTAGTTCACACAATATTCCAGGAAGTGCAAATTAGAGGGTTTCACATTAAAATGTGAACTAGACCAAATTTCTCCCCTATCCCTTTGGCACATACAACTCTGTCTTCCCACACTTCACCACTGCTCACTCACCACAGTGCTTTCCTGCCTTCCAGTTGTACATGCAATCAATATACAGTATTTCTTTTAGATCCCCTATTTTGCAAATCCTCTGGAAAAGGACATATTTGGATTGGGTCAGGACACCTTCAATATCTTACTCAGGATTTTAACGCCTGCAGTTAGCCACTCTCTTGGGTTTGCTCATTTCGGTTTCTAAACTGCCTTTGCTTGTTAACAACACTAACACTGCAGCCTACAAAAATGAACAGCATAAATTGTATACCCATCATGTCTATAGAGTTAAAATTATCCCAACGCCTCCTTAATCATGTCTATGAGATCCTACCTCAAAACACGGTGCTTTGCACTTAGATGAGACAACTGAGAAGGAGTTTCACAGATGTAGGGGTAATCACCAAACACACCTCTTCTTAAAAAGAAAAAGGGGAAAAAATAGTTTTCTGAACAACAAGGGACAGAAATAGAACTGGCTTCAGGAAGCATCATTACTTATATTGCACTATTGACGCCCATGGTACTTTGCAATGCATGAGTGTACAACCTAAACTTCTCCACAGCAGAAACAGAAGAAATGAGAGAGACAAGTAAACAATGGAAGATTTGTTTCCAGAAATTTCAGGTTGGCCCAACCAGCAGCGGAGGAAGCCGCTCGGGCACCTGGGGCGGCGCACCCAGGGATGGGGCGAGCCACCCATGGGGCAGGGCACACCTTGGGGCCTCCGGAGTCTGCCTGCCTCCTCCCACTCAGCCACCCTACAGATGGGGGGGGGAGGCAGTGGATGGACCATTTGGGCAGCACAGAGCCTGCATGTGCCCAGACCACTGCATCTCTCCCAAGAGAGACACGTGGCTTGGGCATGCTGCAGGCCCCGCAGTGAGTGCTGCCCGGCATTTTGTCACCCACCTCAGTGGTGACACCTGGGGTGGACTGCACCCACCGCACCCGCCTTCCTCCGCCCCTGGGCCCAACTTGAGGATACCCACTTTTCAACAAGATGAATAGTTCCTATAGTCCAGAAGAAGTCACCATCATGCAACTGACAGTGCAGACTCAGAAGCTAGTCACAGGCATCTGATTCTGCAATAACATCCAATTGCCCAAGGCATTTGGATGCTTGAAGTGAATGACAAGAAGACACCTCTCACAATGCTACTTCAGCACTGGTCATGCGACAGAACCAGGCAATAGTCCACAGTCAATAGGGGACTCGGCAGATTACAACACAACAAAGGACCAAAACTAGGAATCAGGTGCAAGGAGCCAAAGACCTGGGGGTTTTTCCCCAGCAAGTGGATGACTCTAGAGGAAAATCTTGTATAATCAGGCCTCCTAGATCACAGTTGTTGGGAGTGAATGAGTTCCAGTGATTGCTTAGTCATAAATGGACCCATTATTCACAAGTACACCCTTTACTCCTGAGTAGCATCATGACTTTGGATACTTAGATATAATGCTATGTTGATGTTCTTTAGTCAGGACCGGAATCTTCGTGCACCAGTATTCTCAGGGGCTGTGGGATGGCTTCAACTTCTCATCTGAAGGCTGCAGAGGCTCTTCAGTTCTTCACAGTCTTCAACCTGTAGAGTATCTGACTCATCATTGAGAATGCCATGTCTGTAACCAGCTCAGGGTTGAGCATGACAGCCACCTTTCCAGGCACTGCCCAGACTTGCTTAAGCAAGTTGGAGGTCCTGCGTATCTTTAGACCAAGGGACCAGAGATGTGACTCCTCCCCATGCTGTTGAGCAAGGACTGTGAGCCCTCCAGATGTTTTTGGACTCCAGAAGCCACCCCCAGCCAACATGGACCCAGGGATGATGGGATTTGGAGTCCAACAACATCTGGAACACCACAGGTTGTTCCCTGATATAAGGTTAGAGAGGAAGGGCTGTAGTTCAGTAGTGGACAATTGGCTATGCATGCAGAAGGTTCCAGGTTGAATACCAAGTATCTCCAGGTAAGGCTTGATGAAATCTCCAGATAAGGCTTAACTGAAATTCTGGAGAGCCACTACCAGTCAGTGCAGACCATGTGTGAGAAACTTTGGTCCTCCAGATGTTGCTGAACTACAACCACCCTGAGACCTCCAGGTATAGGGAGGTATATAAATTCAATAAAAAAAAAAATAGATCAATCACCTATGGCCACTGGCTGTGCTTGCAAAGGCTGACAGGAGAATAGCCACAGGCACCAACTCCAGGGAGCCCTGGGGGCCCGGGCATCCACAAAATTTTGTTGTGGGTGTTCAGTACCTGCTCTGTGGGGCTTTGGATGTGACTTCCAGGTCCTGTCTGGGGCCTCAGGGGGCCTTGGACACAATGTCCAAGGGCCTTGAAATTGGCATCCTAGACCTCATGTTATGTTGACGACACTGGGCACCCATAATCTGGGGCCCAAGTCTACACCCTTGAGCATTGCCAATGGCCAGGGGTGAGGGGAGTTGTTGTTCGTCAAGATCTGGAAGGCCATATATTTCCCACGCCTGGTGTGGACAATACTGAGCTGGATGGACCATTGGTCTGACTTGGTCTAAAGCAGATTCCTCTGCCCCCTGGGCATCCCACTGGACTCAAAGAATGAGAACATGGGTAACCACTTAGAAAGAATGCAGTGTTCCCATAAAAGAGGGGTGTCTGCTGCATTTTTCTTCCCACTCCCCATCAACATTTCAAATGGAAGCTTTATTATAAGACAACTTCCACTCCATCCCCCCCTTTCCCACCCTGAGCATCTTAGTACCAGCATACCACTCTGCAAAGCGAATGTAAAAGGCTGTGTATAATCACTTACATGATAGCGATTACTCTGCTTATTCAATTATTTCAAAATTACCATGTACATTTTAAAGATTCTTTCTTCCCTTCCATATTATGGGCTATAAATATGCAGCGCTTCGTATTCCTGAAGTTTTTGTTCCCTTGAGCACTCAATGCTTTCTGGTTCCCTGGGGTTAGAGCACTAGAGAACCAAAAGGAAACTGGGAAAATTATGAGATGTGAAAGCTGTCCGACAATGGTTAATGAAGGAATTAGTATGCTGGGGGGGGGGGAGTTCTTAACCTTTCCTCGGAGTATCAAATCCCAGTACAAGAAGGGCCATCTTGACAAGAGAGCGTTTTTTTTCCCTTAAAGTAATTGAACTAAATCTTATGACAGATAATTGTAATGATGATGTTATGCTAGGATGATTTTCAAGTGTAGCTTTGCAAATTACTTTCCGCGCTTTGCTCTCTTCAGATAGAGACAGGTAACTTCCATGGTGCATTACAGCACGATCATATAAATGTCTGATCAGAATTGAGTCCTATTGAGTTCAAATGGACTAAGTTAGGGTTGTATCCAGCATACTCTGAGTAGACCCACTGAAATTTAGTCCTTGGAGAGTAAGTGTGGTGTACAGTGTCAAACTAGGACATAGGAAACTGGGACTCCAATCCCCACTCAGCCATAAAGCCTGTGACCTTAGGCCAGTCGCTGCCTCTCAGCCTAACCTACATCATAGAGTTGTTGTGCAGATTAAATGAGGAGCTCCTTGGAGAGAGAAAAAGTCAGATAAAATATAATCAATCAATCAATTAATAGTAAAAGCCAATTAATATCAATGGGTCTACACCATGTTAGACATGTTGGACTTGGACATTCATCCTGGAGAAGAGTGACTAGTGGGGTGCCACAGGGTTCTGTCTTGGGCCTGGTCTTATTCAGCATCTTTATCAACGACTTGGATGATGGACTCAAGGGCATCCTGATCAAATTTGCAGATGACACCAAACTGGGAGGGGTGGCTAACACCCCAGAGGACAGGATCACACTTCAAAACGACCTTGACAGATTAGAGAACTGGGCCAAAACAAACAAGATGAATTTTAACAGGGAGAAATGTAAAGTATTGCACTTGGGCAAAAAAATGAGAGGCACAAATACAAGATGGGTGACACCTGGCTTGAGAGCAGTACATGTGAAAAGGATCTAGGAGTCTTGGTTGACCACAAACTTGACATGAGCCAACAGTGTGACGCGGCAGCTAAAAAAGCCAATGCAATTCTGGGCTGCATCAATAGGAGTATAGCATCTAGATCAAGGGAAGTAATAGTGCCACTGTATTCTGCTCTGGTCAGACCTCACCTGGAGTACTGTGTCCAATTCTGGGCACCACAGTTCAAGAAGGACACTGACAAACTGGAACGTGTCCAGAGGAGGGCAACCATAATGGTCAAAGGCCTGGAAACGATGCCTTATGAGGAACGGCTAAGGGAACTGGGCATGTTTAGCCTGGAGAAGAGGAGGTTAAGGGGTGATATGATAGCCATGTTCAAATATATAAAAGGATGTCATATAGAGGAGGGAGAAAGGTTGTTTTCTGCTGCTCCAGAGAAGCGGACACGGAGCAATGGATCCAAACTACAAGAAAGAGGATTCCACCTAAACATTAGGAAGAACTTCCTGACAGTAAGAGCTGTTTACAGTGGAATTTGCTGCCAAGGAGTGTGGTGGAGTCTCCTTCTTTGGAGGTCTTTAAGCAGAGGCTTGACAACCATATGTCAGGAGTGCTCTGGTGGTGTTTCCTGCTTGGCAGGGGGTTGGACTCGATGGTCCTTGTGGTCTATTCCAACTCTATGATTCTATGATTCTATGTACTTAGATCTACTTAGAAGTCATTGCTACCACATTTGTTAAATGGGGTTAGAAATGCAGGAAAATGGGTTAGGAATGCGATCTCGTCTTCTCTTCCTGTCGTCTCACCACCAAGTACCTAAATGTGCAGAAAGCATGCTTGTTTAAAAAGGAGCTCCACCCCAAAGCTCCTGTAATCCCCATCCTAGCTAGAAAGGTATATCAGTAGCCATCCCAGAATCCCACCTTCTGCTACTAGAAAGGCACACTCAGTGGGGACATTTCAAATGGTACTGTAGGTAGAAGGAAAGACAAGCTACCCACCAAAATACAAGTACCCATTAAGCATCGTTACAGAATCACTTTTCACCAGGCACATGATGCAAGATGATCCTATATTCTGGAACAAAAGGGCAGCCCCTTATACTTCACCAAAAGAGATTTGCATATGCTAAGCTTTTGGGCAAAGTAGTATCATTTAATGTGACCGGGTGACCTGTGTGTCAGGTTACTCTGCTACCCAGAGTTGTTGCCGCTGTTGATGGGCAACTTCAAAGCCCCTCCTGTTCCCCCTTCTTAGGGTTCTTTAACGTTAAACAAGACTTGGACTGAACTGTCTTTCAAATAAAGGGCTGTTCTCTGTTAAGTGGAACATATGGCTTTCATACTCCAAAGCAAGCGTTCATAGGAATGTGTGCCTACAAATAAAATCCTATGAGCATTTGCTTAGAAACAATGTGTATTCAGCAAGGAGCCAAATGGCATCAGTTGGTGCAAAGAAGTTGGGGTGGGAGTAATTTTTAACAGAAAACTGGTATGGTGCCTTGATCCAGAATGTGGACTGGGGCCCCAAGGATAATGTTTCTTAAAGCTAAAGGTGGCCACTTTCAAGACCCTAATAGTAGTTCAGCCAAAAGAGAGGAAGAGCGCCACTGTCCAGGTATTCCTTCTTATGGATTCTAGAATAAGCATTATGACACACTACGCACACACACACACACATTCTTATTTGTAGAAATAAGTCTGCAGTATAATGGTATGAGTTTGTGGGTGCCAGAACCCTCTAATCCCTGGATCCAGCAAGTGTTAGAATTTAATCTAAGCAATAAGACTTTTATTGTGTAAGGTCAGTTAGACTGGGAGTTAGTGAGTGGCCCAGAGTCAACATCTCAGTATCATGGCTGGTGAGGGCTTTGTCCAACACTCTGTCCACCACACTATCCCAGTGCTGTTAAACTCCAGAACCTCAAATTCGGAAAAGAATGATCCTCTGTCTTTAAAATGAGGCGTGCATTTTTCAGAAGTGAAATAAAAATTGGGGCAATGTCTCTCACACACACCAGAAATAAAAACTTTACAAGGAAGTCTGCAAAAACAATTTCTAAACAGTCTTTTAAAGCACACATCTCAGAATGAGGTTAGCAAAATTTCTTGCAAATTAGTCATTTTTTTAAAAAAGGACTTGTCAGAAATAAATGAAAATAATTTAACCCTGCCTGGTTTCAGTTCTCAAAATGTCACTGTGATTTTGAATGATTGCCTCCCTCCGCCAGTCAATAAATGCACTAAGAATCCCATGATGCTGCTATCCCTGGGTAAAAAAGAGTTTGATTTTGGAATGGTTTGACACCTACGTTCCTCTTTCGCCTCCAGCAAGCCTGACATTTACATATATATGTTGTAATAACATTAACAAATACTGGGGGCTGACGCTTAGCAACACTGACACGTACCTGTAATTAAGGCTACACATTATAATGTGATGGAGATTAATTTATTGGATGCAACAGATTTCACTGTTGGTTTCCTGCAGTTAAGGAATTGCAATAAAATAAAATAAAATAAAATTCACGTGACAACAGAATCACAGCTAAGCAGAGTATATCTCAAGGCTTTGTGTTATGTGGCTTTAGGGTGCAATCCAGCTGCATTACACTCAATGAAAGCCTTGCCCCTGACTTTAGAAGGGAAAGTGAGAAAGCAAAAGCTGAACTAGAGGTGACAAGTATGTGCCTGCTGCTGAGGAAGTCAGCCCAGTGTCAAGATCTCCCTCCTCTCTGCCATGAAAGCATAGCTATGAATATACATTACATTATATGATCACATTTTAACATGCACTATCCAGGGAACCTTCACGGCAGATTCAGGGTGCACCTAGGTGTTTATAATGCAACAGATTAACTGAACAGGGTTATACGCAAGTCTACAGCAGGACTCTTAGCACAGACCTGCGGCAGGCTTTCTCCTAATGCATGGGCCGCACTTAAAGAGCCATTGCAGTTCATTCACTCAACCTGAATAAATACACATGACCTCTGCAAACAAAAAAAGGGGGCAGTGTGTTGCCGCTAAATGACATGGTTCACAATGATGTCAGGATGTCATTGGATGCCAGGATTGGACATCCAACTTCCTTTCTGTTCTAAACAAAGGAGAGGTGCAAACAGCTTCTCTCTGTAACTGATGTAGGTGCCTTTTCCCCTATACTGGTAGGGTAAGTGCTGGGAGTGCACACCCACACCATTCTGTGCTCTTGTTTCTTTCTCTATCAGATGTGGCAGCCAGTTTGGGCTTTGCCACACTCCAAGACACCCAGACCTCAGCTGACCTAATCCAAAACTGCCTCCAAAAAAGTTGGGTGGATCTCAAAACCACCCAGATTCAGCGGCGTAGCGTGAGTTGTCAGCACCCGGGGCAACGCAAGTAATTTGCGCCCCCTAACCCGGGGCAAGGCAAGTAATTTGCGCCCCCCCTAACCCCTAACCTGCGAGTTGCCGCTGGCGCTGCCGCCCAAACGACGCCGCTTGCCCAGAGGAGGAGGGGGGCAGAGAGGCAAGGAAAATGCAACGGCCCAGCAGCTGCAGCAGCACCGGCGGAGGCGGGGCTGTGAGGAGGGGCTGCCTGGCGCGTCCTCCGCGGCGAGCGCTGAGAGCCGCTGCCTGCCGGGCGCCTTCAGCCCGGACGCGCGCACAGCTCGTCGGTTCCGCGAGACATGCGGCTCCGCTACAGCCTGCGCCCGAGGCTCTTCGGCGACTCCGGAGGCAACGAGCGCGCCCCCCCCCCAGATGTTGCGCCCGGTGTGGCCGGCACCCCTGGCACCCCCCACGCTACGCCACTGCCCAGATTTGGCCTGGCTCAGTTTGGACTTCAGCAGAACTTGGTGCACAGCCCTAACAGGAGTCATGTCCTCTTCTGCTTCCAGCTACTTTAACATCAGGCAGATTGAGTAATCCCTGGGCCCTTTCTGGCCAGAAACAAAAAGCAACAAATGGGGTTGATTGTACAAGGGAAAGCAGAGCTATTTCAATCTGAACATTTGACTCCCCAGAATGGATTGCAATGGATGCAGACATCCTAGATTTAGAGCAGCGGTTCTCAGCCTGTGGGTCCCCAGATGTTGTTGGACTACAACTCCCATCCATCCCTGAGCCTTGCTAGCTAGGCCTTGCTAGCTAGGGGTGATGGGAGTTGCAGTCCAACAACATCTGAGGACCCACTGGTTGAGAAGGCTGATTTAGAGGGTCATGATTTAAAATTCGGCTGGCACACATGCCTTTGGTATGGGAAGGCAAAAAATATGTAAGAGTTTTATGAACCCCATTCTTAGGAAGAGTCTGCATGGAGTTTTGGAGAAATATAAAAATCTGCTCGAAAGAAAAACACCTTTATGGCTATCTCCCATTGAAGCAATTACAATTAAAAGCGTTAATATGGACAGACAATGGTCGACTTACAGGGAACTGCTGGATTTTACGGGGGGGGGGGGCAAACTGAAACCAATGGAAAACCAAAGGAGCCAAGTTACGGACTGGTTGCAATATCACCATATACATGATATGTTTAAATTAGATAGAATGGTTTTTTGAACCAAAGCTCACAATTCAATTGCAAAACAAAGAAAAACCTTTGTCTAAAATGTATAATTAGAATGGGAATGGGAAACGATTATTATTAGAATGGGAAACAAAGAGAGGTTGTTAAAGCTTCAATGACACACTGGGCAATAGATATAGGACACAGTATAGATCTTAACCTCTGGGAGAAACTTTGGAAAAGTGACTTGAAATTTACAGCATGTTATTCATTGAAAGAATATTTGATTTTTTTAAAAAAAATATTTTATTTTCAATTTTTCTACTAACAATTTTTTTTAACATATCATTTCCAAATTTACATTGATTGACCCCCCCAATTTCGCCTTTCCCCCTTTTATTTTCTTTGCATCTAATTATTTTTCTTCACTTAATTTCAAATTCTTTTTCACATCCTAATTTTACCTTCAGTTCATAAATGTTACAACAATCCTGCTAGTGCTTCCACGTTTTTACAGTGCTCTTTAAAGTAATCTATTAAAAAAAATCCATTATTGATTAAGTTTTCCTTCATCTTGGTGCCTGACCTTCATGGATAATTTAGCCATTTCTGCATAGTCTATCATCTTATTCTTCCATTCTTCTTTCGTTGGGACATTCTCTTCTTTCCATTTCTGGGCAAATAGCATTCTGGCAGCTGTGGTCGCATACATAAATAGTCTCTTTTGCTTCTTTGGCACTTTAAACATCTCCTAGTATTCCTAGTAAAACGGCCTCTGGTTTTTTAACAAATGTATTTTTAAACATTTTTTTCATTTCATTGTATATCATTTCCCAGAAACTCCTCGCCTTTTTACATGCCCACCACATATGAAAAAACGTACCTTCTTTATCTTTATTTATCCAACATAGGTTAGATGAATTTTTATACATCCTAGTAAGTTTTAACGGTGTTAAATACCATCTATACATAATTTTCATATGATTTTCTTTTAGTGAACTGCATGCCATAAATTTTAAATTCTCTTTCCACAGTTTTTCCCATGATTCAAATGGCATGTTATACCCTATGTCTTGTGCCCAGTGTATCCTTACAGTTTTGAAAGAAAACTATTTGAAAATGATTCATAGATGGTACTTAACACCAAGTAGGTTGGCTAAGATTTACAAGACAGAATCAGATAAGTGTTGGAAATGTAAAGAGGTGGAGGGAATGTTCTTTCACATGTGATGGACCTGTAAAAAAGTAAAAGTATATTGGAAAATGATTTATAATGAAGTGAAAAAAATGTTCAAAATTACTTTCCAAAAAAAACAGAGCCCTTTTTGCTGGGGATCACCAAGACTGCTATCCCAGATGTCAGAAAAGCTTATATATGTAAGCAACAACTGTGGCCCGTTTTTTGTTAGCCCAAAAGGGACGTGAGCAAGGTCCCAACTTAAAGAGGATTGGCAACTTAAATTGACAGAATATGCACAACTTGCAGATTTAACACATAGAATACAGTGGTGGAGGAAGAGGGGGGCAGGGGGAGCGCACTGGCCCCAGCAGCATGATCCCAGTGGGGTGTCATCGCTGCTGCGCCCCCACCCATGCTGGGCGCCATGCCCCCACAGGCAGTGCGCCATGCCCCCCGGGACGCACACCAGCCACACCTCTGCCTGCTCTCCGCCCCCCAGTGCCAGAGCATGAAGCTCTGCCACTGATAGAATAAGAGAGCAAAAAGAACATACATTTAAAGAAGATTGGAAAACATTTATTGAGTACGTGGAAAATAACTGTGTACAGTTGAAAATGCTGGCAGCGTTAAGATAAATTCAAGACAGTAAATAATTTTTGGGTGTAAAAGTGGAAAATTGATTTGAATGGTTATAGTAGAAAATGCAGGGATGTAGGATATGTAAAATGAACCGTGGAATGAGAAGAAGGGAAGTTATTGGATATTTTAAAGTTTGTAAAATGTTTATCTGAAATTGTAAAACAGAAAATTTAATAAAAATTACTATAAAAAATAACATTTGACTCCCTGATCCTGTGGTCTTCCAGATGTCCCCGCACTGCCATCACTCCCAACAAGCAGATTCAATAGTCAGGGGCAGGGGCATCATCTTGCCTTCAGGATTGTGGGTACCCACCTCCATAATGCAGACGTGCGACATCACCATGCACACACCTGGACGTTGTGCATATGATGCCACATGCACAACACACAACATCATGTTTTGGGACTCCCCCCAAAATGTGATGTGATGTTGCATATTGTGCTTGGGATGTCACACACACTACATGCAGGCTTGTGTGTGTGATGTATCACGTCCGTGTTGTGTGCGGTGGCTGGTGCCTCCAGCTCTTCTTCCTCCTCCTCTCCACAGCCAGCAAGGCACCCTTTTCTGTGGGGAGGGGCTCAGACTCGGAGGCAGAGAGACAGAGGGTGGAGCTGAACTGCACCTCTCTCAGAGGCAGCGCTACAGAGGCTGGCTGGCTCGCTCTGGCTTTGCTGATGGACATTATGGGTGTCCAGCTCCCACAATTATGTTATGGCCCCTTGAAATTAGCTCCTATGGTCAGGGATGAAGGGAGTTGGAGCCAAACAACATCTTGGGGGGGGGCACAGGTTCTTCACTCCTGGAAATGGCAAAGAGATCCGTATTTCATTGCTAAATCCAATTACAGTTCCACCTCAAAAAATAATGTGAAACCTCAATATAAAAAATGGTACATATATGGAACAGTGCTATAGTACAAGAGTACGACAGAATTTCTTTTATCGGGGTAAAGCCCTGTTCAAGCCTTATTAGGGAATATTTCAAGTGTTCCTTAAAATAATTTTTTTTAATCCCATTAAAATTATTGCTATTTTTGACAGTCTTGTTCCTGATGTTAACAGCACATTTAATATCATTGCAAAAATGCAAAGTCTGGTTTTATCCTAGATATTTCTATGTAATGTTGGACAGAGAACAGTTATGGGCCCATTTTTAGTGCATTTACAAATTGGAAGAGGGGGAGAGAGAAACCATTTAAGTCACAGTGCTGTATGATATTAATATTTTTTAAAAAATAGCAGTACAAGCCCCTACACAATTTTCAATTATTTTAACTTCATGCATTCATAAACCCGATACCGACTGGAAGTGTGAGATGTCAGAAAGTTGCTCCAATTAGTGAAGGTATTAGCCACAGAAATGTGTAAACCACAGTAGCCTTCCTTCCATACAACTGTATGGAACATCAGTGGGTAGGGGCAGAGGGGAAATTTGATTCAATTTGCATTTATAGGCAAACCTACCTAATTCACAATTTCTTGAACACGCCAACTGAAACACAACCATCCTAGGAAATTCATAATTCTCCAGATTTTGCACTACAGTTCTTCAGCCAGTTAACTTAAACAGGATATTGTAGAGTTGGAAATTGTAGAGTTCAGAGAAGAGCAACCCAAATGATCAAGGGGAAGGAGCAATCCCCCTATCAGGAAAGGTTACAACATTTGGGACATTTTAATTTAAGGAAAAGGCAAATGATAATGTGATAGGAGCTTATAAGCTTATGCATGGCATGAAGGAAGTGGACAGAGAACTCAGGGACATCCAATGAAGCTCAGGAGAGACAAAAGAAAGCACATAGTTCAACGTTGGAACTCCCTCCCGCAGAAGGCAGTGATGGCTACCAGCTCAGGTGGCTTTTAAAGAGAATTAGGCAAAGTAATGGAAGTAAAGTCTATCAGTGACTGTTAGCCACAGTCAAACACAGTCATGCCTCTGAACACCAGTGGCTGGAAACCACAGGAGGGAGAGTGCACTCTTGCTTGGACCTTACTCTCAACTTTCCCATGGGCCTCTGGTTGGCCACTGTGAGAACAAGATTAGCCACTGGCCTGGCTCTGCAAAGTGCAGCTTAAGAAGCTCTCAAAACACTTAGCCAAGTCTTACAATACTTAGCCAAGTCATGAGCTCTGAGGAGATGCCTAGAAGAGTTTGGTTGGATTAGGATGAGGAGTGGAAGGAGGTGAAAGAGTTGCTGGCTGACAATCCCAGGCATGGACCCAGCAAAGCTGTCAACTTTTCCCTTTTCTTGCAAGGAATCCTATTCGGAATAAGGGAATTTCCCTTTTAAAAAAGGGGAAACGTTGACAGCTATGGGACCCAGCAGGCTGGGAAAGGTCGTAGCAGGCTCCTGTGAAACTGCATGTTCTATTTCCATGAGTTTACATTGTGAAAGAGAACAAAAAGAAGGAAACTCATTTTCTTCCAGGTGAGGGGCGTGACCTAGCTGAGTCCATTATCATTCATTAACAATCCCTGTGCTTGCTAGTTATGCTTGACTGTAATTTCCCACAGAAACATAAGAGCCGCCCGAAAGAGTGTCACAGCTGAGAAATCTGACTCAGGGGCGGGACCTAGCAGATTATCACCCTTCCGCTCCATGCTAGCCTCACCCACAAACTCAGCTCCAAGTCAGCTTGAGCCAACCCTGCTTCCCACACTACCAATGGCTCAGTGGGACTTATGCCTTAGGCTGTAAAATGGCATTAGCCATTACACTACAAGTGCACACACTGCAGCAACAGCACTGGCTTACATTTTCCACAAGTTCATGGAACAGATGTTCTATCAATGTCTATTAGATATGATTGTCACATTGAACCTCCATGTCCAGAGGTTGTGGGTAATATTCATCCAAGTCCTACTCAGAGTAGCCTGACTGAAATTAAGAAACTTACATTACATGTCCATGGGCTGTAATGTGTCTACTCTGAATAGGCCTAGCACTGAATACCCCTCTGTACAGCCTTTATTCCAAATGCTTACAGCCACATGAATGCTTTTCCAGTGCCTGGTAAATTCTATTCTTTGTTCTCCTACGCCTTTTAGCAAACAATATTTAAATACTGAAGCCAGCATTTTAATAACTGCTTTTATGGCAGTCAGGATAGGGAGCTGACTTTTACTGAGTCAGGCAATTGGTCCATCTAGCTCAGTAGTATTGTCTACCCTGACTGGCTGTGGATCCCTAGGGGTTGAGCCAGGAGTCATTCCCAGCCCTACCTAGAGATGCCACTGGGAATCTGCATGCAAAGCAGTTGCGTTAGCCCTGAGCTACAGCCCCGTGTCTGGTCTGACAAGGTTGCTTTAATTCTCCATTCTCAACTCACGGAATTGCTTTCCTTCCTTGTCTTTGTTTTATGGGATTTCAGTGTGTCTTTGATGGCATAAGATTAATCTTCTGTTTTAGACTATTTTTTGTTACACAGCATCCAGAGAACTGGAGTCCTAAGTTACTGGGCAAACAGCAGATATAGCAAACTAAAAATATGGGCATGGCTTTCATACCCTGCTTGCAAGAGGTTTCCAGTTGGCCTCTGAAGAAGAATGCTGGACCACAGACACTCTAATCCAGTAACGCAAGATGCTGGGCAAACATATACCTTGCTCTGTTATAGCAAATCAATTCTAATGGGTTGCATTGGACCAAGTCATATTCAAAGTAGACCCAGTGGCAGCTGATCCACTGGGACACTGCTCCACCAACCCCTGTATGCTGTCAGCCATCCCTCACCTGCCTGCCATCTTACTTACAACCAGTCTTGGGGGCAGGGAGAGGTGGTCTTGCCTCCTTGAACTGTAGGGGGAAGACAGTGCTATTTATTTATTTATTTCTAAATTGAGGGTCTTTCCCCCCAAATGCTTTCAACAGTTTGCAAATACCATAGATAGCAATTTCTGTTCTGTTTATTCTTAGCACACTAACTCTGCTATTTAACGAGGATCTCCCTTTCATCAGCTCCTCTGCTCCACAGACATCTCAGGTGCACCAAGACACCATTTTTAAAAAATAAATCCCAACGCCATCCCCCCCCCCCCGGCAGCTGTGTTTCTAGTGTCACACACACACTTCTGAAATGTCACGTTACAGACTTACAGATCACAGGCCCTGTTTAACAAACACCTGAAGCTTGACAGCATAAAAAGCAACCCAAAAGATCAAAGGAAAAGAACGTCTGTGCCTTTCACCAGCAGAGCATCGAGCTTGGCTTCCTCCAAGAGACATGGCACTTTCTTTGCACATTGGCAAGTAAGAATTTATTTTGGATTAATTCGCTGTGTGACTTTGGGTCACCAAGGCAATTAGACAAACATTTTCAGCAAAGTCACTGCCCACCCTCTTCTCTCCCCCACTCATTTATTCCCTTTGGTAGCCCCCACCTTCTCCGTCTCTGACTTCATTAGGAATGGGTGGTTGTGTCAATTTCAGTTTCTCCCAGTTTCTCATTTTTCCAACCTTATTTTCTTAAAAAAATAAATCTATTTTATTAAATTTCCACAATTTTCACATAAAATTCCAATGCATAATAAATTTTTATTTTGTTTTATCGACTTCCCATCTCATTTTCTGCAGTGTTTTGTTTAAATTCTATCTCATTGCTGCATCCTATCTTCACTCTGTTATAACATAACCATAATACAACAATCCCTAATTATTTCTGCTGCTCATAGTTCAATAAATGTAGCAGAGACCAAACATTTGGTCTCCCATTTGGGATCTCATTTTTTCAACCTTAGCACAACCTCACACCTGTTTGTGATTTTAAGTCTGGGAAATTCAGCAGAATTTTAATGTTGATTTACTCAAATATATGCATTTTTGTATTCAGTTTCACCCAACATGCACATATTCATGAAGCAATTTTCCTAAGCATTGCTATTTTCACCAACAAATCCATTTTTATGCATGCTTTACTCTAGTATATGCATTTTTGTATACATTATTTGGCTAGAGAACTGCACTGTAGAATTCTGTGGAGGGCAAATTTTGAAGAATGGCTGTACTTTGGTTCACATATTGTTTCTGAAAGTGTGGATTAGGCAGCTCTCACTTTAAGTGCTAACTGAATCAAATTTCTGCCCCCATCCCTAAACCCCAATGACCCATAAGCTCTGATGAAATAGGGTTGTTGTTTTCCTCCCACAAACTGCCATATTTACCGCACAATTCTGTATATATTTATTCAGAACAGTCCATGCTCTTAATTAACAATGCAGCTCTTATGCATGAATGCAGTTCCAACAGAATAATCCATTTTAAATTTTAAGTTAATGATTTATATGCTGCTTACTCAACAGAAGGTGTCCAAGCGATTTATTTTAAAAAATTAACCAATGAAAACCCTTTTGACTGAAAATGAACTGCCAAAAACCACAAGTGGCAAAGGCAGTCTTAGAAAAAGCACTTTTCCCTCCTGCCACAGGAAGGCATGCTTCTTCCAGGTTGGTGGTAGAGTTGGGCCATGGGCAGAGGTTGAAGGTGAGTCAGGAGCCGGGAACTAAGAGGCGTAAGAAAAGTCAGTACTGAAGAAAAACTAGGATCAGAGGGAAAGCAAGCAAATTGTGTCCTCCCTAAAAGAGGGCATGTGTTATGGTGAGACCTGGAGACTGACCTCCTGGTTGTGGGTGGGTCTATTGGATAACCACAACACCAGATTGGTAGGTCCCTCGTAGCTGGGTGCAATCTGGTCAATGGGATGTAGTCCAAACAGTTCAAGGGACCTATTTATGCCCATGCACATAACCTAGAGCTTCCTCTTTCGGCGTGTGCATTCGGAACAACTGCCCACCTCTCCCTACTTTTAGGGCATTTTGCGATTGTCCTTGCTATGCCATCGTGTGTCGTCTGCCATTGGGACAGGGGTACAGCAGGAATTTTCCCCGCTTGGCAGATTGGCTGTAGCCATTTGGGTTTCAACCACCACATTGCAGGTTGCAGATAGGCACTGGGATGGGAGAACAGTCTTGCCATCCCTATGTGAAGGGTATTCTGTTAAAGGAATCCAGGGACTCAGCTTGGTTTAATCAACCCCCAAAAGGGGGTTGTGCCCATGCCTGAGTCCAGGGAAGCATCTGGGGAGTGAACAGAGTCTGTTCCCAGGCTTTTCACCTGCCTCAGGTGTTCACCCTTGGCTGACCTATGATAGAGCTCTGGGTCAGCGCTATCTGCAAGGGTGCAGGGAGCTAATCAAACCAGAGCCTATGCAACTACTCACTTTTCTGTAAACGATAAAGTTGTGGCCTAAATTCTGCCAAAATCCAAAACCAAAATTTGAGTCAAATGTGAATTTATTTAGGAGGGAGGTCTCTGGGTCTGAACATGCAAAGGGGAACTAGAGCAAAGTACCCCTGGGACGCGAAGTCTTCTTATACTCCTTCCTGTCCAAGAGGAGCCACTGGGCAGCCTGGGTGGACCAGTCCATAAAATTCTTGCCTGAGAATCTGTAGTAACACTGCTTGCCACATGACATTGTGGCCAGCAGTTCCCAATAGCTGGTGCCAGCTTCAACTTGTGCATCACTTAAAAAGAAAAGGAAAAATTTTCTGACAGTCAGAGCTGTTTGGCAGTGGAACAGACTCCCACGAGAGGTGGTGGACTCTCCTTCCTTGGAGGTTTGTAAGCAGAGGTTGGGTGGCCACCTGTCATGGATGCTTTAGTTGAGATTCATGCATTGTAGAGGGTTAGACTAGAGGACCCTTTGGTTCCCTTCCAACTCTATGGTTCTTTAGAATGTTTCATTCATATACAGATTATTATTTTAAAAAATAAGACTATAATTTATTTTCAATCGTAAAAGCCCTAGTAAAAGCCCATGGTTGCCTTCATTGCAGCCCCTCTTCCCATTTCTCCATTCACTTGTGTGGAATTGGAGCTGCAGCCTGGAAAACCCCTGAGAAAGGAAACCCAGCTCCAAGGCTTGACAACAAACAGATGACAGGAGGTGAGCTGGGAGCAAAAGAAAAGGAGACAGAGCTGGAAAAGTTTCAAGTTCCAAGCTTCAGTTCCAACAGTTCGCCACATGGGGCAACTGCAGGACACTGTTTTCCTGCTCTGGCCAATGGCATTGCTGGACACTCAAGCATTATCTCAAGAGCTCAGGTTCCTGATAGCTGCAGATGTGAGAGAGCTGCTGTTACATGCATGCTTGTATATTTGCATGTTTGGTTGGTCTCTGCTATACATATTTTGGATCGGCTTGTGGGTATTATGTTAGCTATTGCGGTTTATATCTGATGTTTAAGAGGCTCTCTTGGCTAATGGTTGCCCGCAATTCTCGAAAATGTGGAATGTTTACTGCAGGTTTTTTTTATTATTGCGGTATTTTTAGGAGGTTGTAAAACTGCTTAGAGATTTTCTTTGAAAAATTAAGTGGTGTATAAATTGTCTAAATAAATAAAATTATGTAAATGTGCACATGCTAATTTATGTGTAGGCCTTTAAGCAAATTAAGATGGTGTGTCGCTAGGGTCTCACCAATAATGCACTTAGTAACATAGCCGGCAGCTTTGTAATAAAGGTTTTTTTAAATGGGGTGGGCCAGAGAGAGAGTAAGAGAGGCAGCAGCTCTGAGACCTAGAACAAGGCCCATAGATGTGGGGGAAAGACGTTCTATCCACGGTATACATCAATGGTTAACCTCATCATGTGATGCTCAAATCCACTGTCATTTTGTTCTTATGTTGTTAGAGTGATAATAAATAGTGGTTCTTTAAATTAGAAGAAAATACTCTCAGAACCTTACAAGATCAGGTCAAAAGCTACAATCTTCCATCTGTGTGTGAACATTTATCTGTGTTAATTGTAAGATTATTCCTGCACAATAGTCCTATTCAGAGGACAAGTTTTCACCTGGCCCCCACAGTTGCTATGTGTCTAGCCTGTTAATCTCAGTGCGATGCAGAGAGCAAGAAAGAACCCACTTGCTTATTACATACATACTTCCCCCCATCAAAAAAGAAAGAAAGAAAGAAAGAAAGAAAGAAAGAAAGAAAGAAAGAAAGAAAGAAAGAGTGATATATGAATTCACGGAGGAATGTACAGTTGGAGATGCAGGCTTCTTGCCTTTTGCTCATGTACGTCAACAAAAATACGGTTCAGCCTCAAGAGTGTTGATCTGTGATCTTTCCCGGGACCACGTGGCTTTCGTCACCCAGCACCTCCCCCCACCCTCCTCAAGCAAGCCTTGTCAGTGTGAATCCCAACACACCAGCTGTCTGGCTTCTTCTTGAAAACACACACACAGATTTATTACAGGAAAACATAAGAGACTAGTCTGTTCCACTATTAACAAAAAAACAAAAAAATAGAAGAAGCAGCAAGCTGTCGTCCTTGTATTCTCAGCCACCTCATCGAACAGACACCTCAGCTGCTCGCAGAAAATTGAGATAGCTGCAAGCAATATCACAGGATTGTAGCTCAGAAAAAGAGCACATGCTTTGCACATGCACACACAGAAAGAACAGTCCCAAGTTATCCTCAGCTTTGTTTTAAGGTTCACAAATACCTTGGAATGCTGGTGCCAATCAAGATAAGATAGCCTAGATCAAGGGGTGGAGAAATGACAGCCTTCCAGATCAAGGTGCAGGGGATATTTTTGGCCCAGTGGTTCAGATCTTTATATCTCCCCACACACCACACCATGACATCAGGTGACTGACAGGTGGGTGGGTCTGCCTACAGGTCAAAGTTGACCTGCAGGGGTGAATGGGGGAAGACAGTATCCAAGAAAGCAGCACATGGCTGGTCTTGTGACACCATTTTTCAGTGAAACAGTGACAAATACTGCAATAAACACGGAACAACCAGTTGGGATTTAAACAGGCCACAACTTTATTGATTACAGATGTCAGCAAGTCTTGGCACAGGATACTGTGTGTGTATCCTCAATCAACCAAGCTGTCTGCTGGTTCACCATCTTGGCGGGCTTAACCAAGGTTACAGATAACCCTGTGACACACACTAAAGCAGGGCAACCATGCCTGAGATCAGCTTGGTGGACAGAAGCACCTGCAGATTGGATCCATTTAAGAGGATACTCTAATTCATTGGACTGGTGGAGATTCCAATTCCACCATCCAACTAAACTATAAGGATCCACCCCATCACCACCAAGTTGTGATGGTTGCTTCGAGGTAGGCAAGAACCCCAGATGGAGCCAGAGTGGTGTAGTGGTTAAGAGAAGTGGACTCGTAATCTGGTGAATCAGGTTCGCTTCCCCGCTCCTCCACATGCAGCTGCTGGGTGACCTTGGGCTAGTCATACTTCTCTGAAGTCTCTCAGCCCCACTCACCTCACCTCTCAGAGTATTTGTTGTGGGGGAGGAAGGGAAAGGAAAATGTTAGCCGCTTTGAGACTCCTTAGGGTAGTGATAAAGCAGGATATCAAATCCAAACCCTTCTTCTTCTTCTTCTCCTCCCCCAGACAGGCCAAAGCTGGATGGGTACCCACCACCGCAGCCTACGCCACACCACAGCCGCCCTCTCCCCCCCCCCAGCTGACAGGTGTCATTTTGATTGTTCCTATGTTTTGTAGTTTTATGTGTTTTTATATTGTAAGCCTCTCTGTGATCCTCAAATGAAGTATAGTAATTGAATAGATGAAAACAATTCACACTTTCCAAAATGCTCCGAAAACTGAAAAACGGCCATCCTTCTGTGACGCTATTCTCCAGCCAAGCAGCATATACAAAACATGTACAAAAAATACAGCCTAGGACAAAGTGTGTACAGAGGTACACATATTACTGAAAACATAGAAAAAATGCATTACATTAAGCAGCTGGTCCAAAATGTGAATATTAAACATAATTACAGACAAGCATGTCTGTTAGGAGAAATTGCTGGTGAGTTTTCATACTGATCTCCCCCCACCCCCAAGGAAAGAATGCAAACTGATGTGGAAGAGAAAAAAGGAATCCCTGTGTCACTACAGATCTGCCTACCCACACCCACTAAGGGTACCAGGCATGGCTTTCCATTACTGCTTTTTAAAAGGGAGTTTAGCAAACGTTAAAGATTTAGCATCCCATGACATTTTAAAACATAAAAACTTCAGGGATGTTACTCAAAGCCCAAATATATTCCACTGAAGGGGGAAAAAACCCTATATATGATTAATGCCAGTTTCATACTAACCCACCCCCCACCCCCCGCCAAGCACTGAGCTAGTGACATGTTTTGCACATAGGATTTTTAATATTTTCCTTCTAAAGGAAAGCCTTCGACTGAAGGAAGAGAGACCATTTTAGCAAAATGCCCCTTCACCATGACCCTCTGTGGCTCTAAGTAGTAGTCCAAGGCGGAAAGATTGATACACTTTCAGCTTCAAAATGGGGTGTCGGTGATTGAAAGGGATGCAATAATATAGAATTCAAAAGGAGACACAAATACAATGTCCTCTACACAGACCTATCACTGCTCCTAGCACTTTGCAGAGTACTGCAGGCAAAAGAAATATCCCTGCTCCCAGGGAGTTTTATATTCTATGGTTACATGAAATTAAGCTTCATTCCATTTATAGCTTTGGATTTAAAAGATTACAGCTGCAATCCCATCTGCAGTTACCTGGGAGTACATCTCATTGAACTCAGTAGGACTTACATCTGATTGGACATGTATAGAGTTGCACTGTACAATTCAAAGAGCTGATGGGATTTGAAAGGATACCTATGAAAGAGAGAGGCAGTCAGTGTGGTTTTCTCCAAATATTGTGGACTCCCATCAGCCCTAGTCAGTATGGCCAGTGGTCAAGTATGATCAGAGTTGTCATCAACAACATCTGGAAGGTGCCACACCAGACTTGGGAAGCAGCTTCAGTTAGAAGGGGAAACAAAGGAGGAGGATTATATCCCTCCAGCCATTTTTAGTTTAAGGTTACCAGACATCCCCGTTTCCCCAGATTTACAAATCAGTCCACATACAAAATCAATTGAAGTTGAAAAGTGTCCCTAGATTCATTGAAAAAAATCTGGTAACCTTATTTTAGTTCATTCCGTAAGAATACCGTAATTCAGCTTCCAAACCATTAGACAGATCCGGCTGAAGTGGTCTGGCATTGGTTATGCTTAGCAGTTTACAGAAATTATAATGATATCTCCATATTGAAGTGTGAAGATCTTCTGCAAATCTTATAGACAGTGGAAAGGACTAAAACTGTAACAAGTACTTTTGCAAGCATTTGTGCTATATAGGCACACTTGTATTTATATAGCAGAAGCCCATATACTGTTTCCAAGCACTTCACATCATTTATTACAGCAATGATATTACAGTAATGCACCACAACCCAGTAAGAAAGGATTGCTTGAAGTCACCTCATGAATGAGGAGGTGTAATCTTGAACTAGCAGTTTTCTCTCTTACCACTACACTAACCAGTTCTTTCGGGCTAATTGCATTGCAATCTTTAGTTTCACTTTTCACACAAACCTGCCTTTCAACACATAACATCACAGCACACTTCATTTTATCCCATCCTTACTCAATGTGGCATATGCGCCTCTCCCCGCCACCCAATTTATTCATAACCAAGCCTTCAAGGTAGGACAAAGCTCTCATCAGCTTCAGGAAATTTGAAGCAAAGGGTGTGTTCACATCACCACCTTAGAGGGCAGTGAAGCTGAAGGTTTCTTTCCCCAGTACATTTCGCAACTCTCCCCCCCCCACACACACACACACATAAAGCTGTTCACATCAGCACAGCTTCATTGGAGTCAGAGTCCTTTTCTGTTTGCAGACACACCAGGGGCGTTGACACATTGGGGATGTCTTTACCCTGTGCAAAGTGTGTCTGCAACTTGGCTAGATGTGAATTAAGAATGGCTTAAGGATTCCCACTGAATCTAAGCTAGTTTGAGCAACAACACATCAAACAGTAGCACTTTATTATTTTTTTTAAAAAGTGCTGGATTAACATGGGTTAAAAATCCAGCATTGGGAACATGGTGTGGGCACAGAAAATGGGGGTCTGAATGCAGCTGAAGTCTCCCCAGTCCAAACCTTGACACTCATGGATGGGGAACCTTTGACCATCCATATGTTGTAGTTCAACTCCCAGCACCCCAGATGGACCACTAGCAATTAGATGATAGGTTGGTGAGAGTTGGGAGCCCCAGTGAACGGCCACAGGTTCCCCAGCCCTGCTCTCTTCACAACTATGCCACCCTCACAACTACATACACTTCCAATTCCTTCACCTGGCTTTGATACGGATCAGAAATCGACAAGTTCTTCCCCTCCTCTCCTGCCAGGAGATTCACACTCTCTACAGATTCTTTCCCAAGTATTGCTTCCTACCTCCACTTACCTCTCAGATGGATCAGCCAGCAGCAAAAGTTAGAACTGGTTTTTTCAAACACCAGAGTCTGCAGCCAGGCAGGCTCCTAATCAAAGAAGTTATCGCAAGGCAGAAATCAATGTTCTCGCACCAGCCTGCCATCCCCTGGGCAAGAGACTCATTGACAGTGCCAGCTGCTGGTTTACTTAACTTCTCTGTTGACAAACTCTCCTTCTTTTTTTTACAGGGAGGGAGTTTCTGGGTCTATCGGAATGAACCCAGACTACTACCCCACTACAATACAGTTTGTCTGCAACCATCCTACTGGAGCCAAAGAATCACAGATCAATATAAAAGCCATTTATTTCCCCCACCCACCCTGCCCTGCAAAAAAACCAAAAAAAACCCAGAAACATAAGCATTTTAGGGCTCAATAGGTCTAAAACGCCCAGGTTTTCAGATTCCCTGCAATGTTTTAGTAGTCTGGATAGATCTGGTATTGATCTCATTTTGATCATTATTATTTTAATATTGCATTAATGTCTGGAATTATTATTTACAGTATCCTGGAAGCCATGTTTGGATAAATATTGAGGTGTGTGTGTGTGTGTGTAGAATTAGATTATTATTTCATGAGCAGCATCTATTTTTCTCTGCGGGGCAGGGGGGGGACACTGGTAGGATCTATGAAATCAGCTGGGAGAATGTTGTCCAAGACGATACAGGCTAAGTCTGATCAAAAGGAGTGAACTATATGTCCACAGAGGTCACTCTCACCACTCTCCATTCCCTTAAGCAGTAGGATAAACCCATAAAATCCATCCCCAGGGGAGCTTGAGCGTGTACAGAAAATCTGTCTTAGCAAGTTCAAAATTTCAAGTGGTGGGGCGGGGAATAGAGAGGACTATATATATATGCACTTTGGAATCTAGGAAACATTCAACAGACTTCCAGTAATATTAAGGGTGAGCTGAGGCTGCACAAAACACATGTGGCATGCTTTTTAAAAATTCACCCTGCATTTAGTCCATGCAACACAGAAGAGCGCAGTGGAAGGAAATTGCTAAGCGAGACAGAGGGTCACACTCCAAAAGTGAACTACTTAAATATATGGTGGTGGACATCAGGGGGCTTTCCAGGTGATCATTCACTGCCACTAGGACTGCCAAGTCTCTCCCCCCCCCCGCCGCCCCTGCAACAGGGTTCCTGCTCCTTTTCAACACCTGTGTATCAAGCAGAAATTCAGCAGGTGAAGCTCTCCACAGCATTCAGGTATGGTCCTGGAACAAGCTCCAATAATTAACCATCTGCTTGTGACACAGCTGTCCAAAGCACAGGACCACCACCACCAACCCCTGCTGCCAGGCAGCCGGAAACCAAAGCACGTTTGGGCCATTTAACGCTAAAACTGACCAACGGAGGCAAGAGCAAAAGTATACGGCATTTGGTCGTGCAGTGATTCAATCTACTTCCCAACAACAGACGAGGGTGCAGTTAATAACGTCCCTACAAAAAGAGAGAGAGAATGTGACAGGCAGTATCTAGCCTGCTTTGTAACCACATATACTCTTGCTGTCAGGTGTAAAGAGGCAGGTCTGGAAGACTCGGGAGTAAAAGGAAAGCACTCTGCGCATCCTCAGGGGTGCTGAGGTTTGTGATTTTTTTCCACACAGGCTGAGCCCTAAGGTGGAAAAAGGGGACCGGGAAGGGAGGCAAAGCTCACAGTTCCCAGGGGGCTTAGTTCCACCTTTGCGCCTTGTGTCTGAAGAAGAGTTTGGGAAGCCCAGAGAGAATGAGCCACATGCAGAAAAGCCCATAAAACACACACACACACACACAGAGAGAGAGAGAGAGAGAGAGAGAGAGAGAGAGAGAGAGAGAGAGGAAAGCCATGCAACGCATCTTACCTACAACCCACACAGCGGGGACCTCACAGGTAGTGGCGCTCCATCCCCGTACTCTTTGCAACAATCCACTAGAAGTAGTATCCGGATGTCCCCGCTCCCTAAGGAAGCACAGGCTCACATCCCTAGCATGCCAGGAGAGAGAGAGAGAGAGAGAGAGGAGTCCTCTCTGCAGCCTGGGTTGAAGCAGCGTGGTGTTGTTGTTCCCCCTTCTTCAGTGGCTCGAGCCAGCCGTGGAAAGGAAAGGAGACACCTCCGGACTCAGCAAACCCCAGAAGTGCCTCTGAAACCACGCGGAGTCCTCTCTTCTTTGCCTTGTCTTCTCCCTTCACCTGAACAGGCTCTGGTCACGCGATTGGCTTGACGACACATCCACGGGTGGAAGGAAACTTGCTTCACCTTCCCTGGGCATCTGTCAATCCAGCAGGACTCAGGAGCCCTGGATCCGTCTCTTCTCTCCAACCCCCTCCCCTGCCCCCGCCGCCGCCCCCCGCCGCGCTTGGCAGAATCGAAATAGGAAGGTTTGCTGTCTACACGTTTAGGTCCTCAGGTTTATTTGGGTTTTTGCTTTTGTTTGTTTGCTTTTTGTGTTTTATTTTTTGGCAAACGACGAAGACACCTAGAGGGGGAAAGTTGCCCCCAAGAAAGAAGGGAGCTTTAGAAAAATCCTATTAGTAGGCGCAGAATTTAATAAAGAGTTCAGTTCGCGTTCTCTCTCTCTCTCTCTCTCTCTGTCCCAAGTGCTACTGGGCATATCAGATTCCTATTCAGAAGTGCTCCCAAAAATCCTATCCAACTGCTCCCGCAAACTCTTGAACTACCTCTCCCCAGACAAGGGTATTGTAGGGGAGATGGAGAAACGAAATAGCTGCGAGCAAGTCTGTCCCCTTTTCATTAGAGAGACCGAGGGGTGGGGGAGGAAATCGTCCCTCCTAGAGGTTCTGGCTTTTTAAATTTTGTTTGTTTGTTTTTAAGGAAAACCCGCTCTCCACCCGCCCCCTCCATTCACAAGGCAAAATGTCATTTCGCTTACTTACCTTTCGGAGGGATCAGCAAAAGAGCTGCGTCGCTGCACCGCCGCCTGGTGGGCAGAGTAGAGATATTCCGCTTCCAAGATTTCGTACACCTAAGCGTTTTGCGTCCGCGTTGCCTTAGTACTGTAGCTTGCGCAAATCCCGAGCTTGGATAGCAATCAAAAAGGGAAATTCCCCTACTCTCTTCCCCAATGCAACCACCCTTTTCCCTCCCCCCCTTTTTTTTGGGTAAGAGCGACTATCAGACAGTAACATTTAGGTTGAATGTCAAAGTGGGGCAACCAGATGCAAAAGAGGAATATGCTTTTGCACTTTTAATAGATGTGTAGAAGAGGGACGTTTTGGCAGGTGTAGTTTGTCATGCCTGTTGAACTTTCCTCTTCCACACACCTATTAAAAACGCAAAAGCCCTGTCCACCTTTGCATATGTCCAAGTATTTTGGTTCTGTAAGTTCTGCTTTTGATACACAGTTGGCTGGTGAAGACAGGTCCGTTAAAGCAAATGGGCCACTGCCCCCCAGCCAGCCCCCACCTGCCTGCCTTCTCCCTTACATACAGACCAAGCATTGCCTGTCAGCTTCCACCTCCTTAGTGTTGACCGTTGTCAAGAGAGGAGGAAGAGATCAAAACTAGAATTCGTTGGGCCTGCCTGTCTCTGGCTTTGGCTCCATCTACTGATGACTTTCCTTCCATTCTACCCTTCCAGGCACAGTGGGGAACCAGCTATGGCCACCCCTATAGCCACCCCAACCCCTATGCTGATTTAAACGGAAGTTAGGTCCTTTGAATGAAATTTTCAGCAATCCCAAGTAAACATGTCTGGGTATGCAGCTTTGCAGACCAATCCTAAGCATACATACTTGGAAGTAAGGATCCACTGAGTTCATTGGCATGTACTTACGAGTCTAGGGACATGGGTGGTGCTGTGGTCTAAACCACTGAGCCTCTTGGGCTCTTGGGATCAGAAGGTCAGCAGTTCGAATCCCCGCGACAGGCTGAGCTCCTGTTGCTCGGTCCCAGCTCCTGCCAACCTAGCAGTTCGAAAGCATGCCAGTGCAAGTGGATAAATAGGTACCACTGCGGCGGGAAGGTAAATGGCATTTCCGTGCACTCTGGCATTTGTCATGGTCTTCTGGTTTAGTCCTGCTGGCCACATGACCTGGAAAAGCTGTCTATGGACAAACACCGGCTCCCTCAGCCTGAAAAGCGAGATGAGCCCTGCACCCCATAGTTGCCTTTGACTGGACTCAATTGCCCAGGGCTCCTTTACCTTTTTACTTCCAAGTAAACATGCAATGCATACTGCTGCACCCCTTTGTATTGTTCAGGTGGGTGAAAGTTAAGGTGAAGTGGTATTTCTTCCTACTCCTCCTGCTGCTGCTGCTTTACTTCTTCTTTAGTTGATTTCCAGCCCTTGGAGAGCCCAGTGTTCTAAAGAGGCATTTTTTAAAGTTTCCATTTGCTGGAACACCACCTGGGACCATAACGTTTTTACTTATTTCCCCCTACAGAGCTGTGGCCAAGCTCCAGCTTATATCATCTCCACATTCAGTTGGTAAAGCTTTGTTAAGACTAGAGCACAAGGGCCAGGAACCTCAGGCACTAAGGCCAATTGGATGCAGGCTTCTCGGTTTCTCTAGATTCTCCTTAACCATGCCACGTTTAAGTGGATCCACCCCACCCCCTCCTCCAGGGCCATTGGTCTATTGTGTTCTTAAGCTGTGCTTGCCATGCCCACCAAGCCCAAAACTATATTTGAGTTAGCTCCATTGAATACAGTGAGATTTACTACCAAGCAAATATTAGGACTGTGCAGAGATGCCTTGATCCACACCATAGCCCTGAACCAAGGACCCTGAACAGGGCAGATTTGCTCTGTGCCAGTGGGAGCTACCTTCCCCTGTATCCAACCATGTATCAATTGGGGGGGGGGAGCTGGACTAATGTTTCATTTTTCAGGATGCAGTCCTGAGAGATGCTGAATCTTCTTCATCTACCACCCCACCCACTTACCAAGTCAATTAGGGCACAGACCTCAGAGGGGCAGAGAACTGCCCTTTGAAAGGCACAGCTTCATACACATTAGTTTTTGTTACGTCTTATACATTTCTGATAGGATGCGGGTGGCGCTGTGGGTTAAACCACAGAGCCTAGGACTTGCTGATCAGAAGGTCGGCGGTTCGAATCCCCGCGATGGGGTGAGCTCCCATTGCTCGGCCCCTGCTCCTGCCAACCTAGCAGTTAGAAAGCACGTCAAAGTGCAATTAGATAAATAGGTACCACTCTGGTGGGAAGGTAAACGGCGTTTCCGGGTGCTGCTCTGGTTCACCAGAAGCGGCTCAGTCATGCTGGCCACATGACCCGGAAGCTGTACACCGGCTCCCTCGGCCAATAAAGCGAGATAAGCGCCACAACCCCAGAGTCGGTCATGACTGGACTTAATGGTCAGGGGTCCCTTTACCTTTACTTTATATATCTAGAGAAAGGGATGCGGGTGGCGCTGTGGGTTAAACCACAGAGCCTAGGACTTGCCGATCAGATGGTCGGTGGTTCGAATCCCTGCGATGGGGTGAGCTCCCATTGCTCGGTCCCTGCTCCTGCCAACCTAGCAGTTCGAAAGCACGTCAAAGTGCAATTAGATAAATAGGTACCACTCCGGCGGGAAGGTAAACGGCATTTCCGGGCACTGTTCTGGTTCACCAGAAGTGGCTTCGTCATGCTGGCCACATCACCTGGAAGCTGTACGCCGGCTCCCTTGGCCAATAAAGCAAGATGAGTGCTGCAACCCCAGAGTCATCCGCGACTGGACCTAATAGTCAGGGGGCCCTTTACCTTTACACATTTCGATAACGCATACCTTTTATATTTTGAAGAATTCCATCATTTTTGAAGTAATTCACACATTAGAATTGTTTTTATGTATGTATAAAATAGATTGTTGAGTTTTTTGGAAGTTACATTTTACACACACACATACACAGTGAAAATGCACCTAATTTTAAAT
Source organism: Podarcis liolepis (assembly GCF_965112155.1). Classification (NCBI taxonomy): domain Eukaryota; kingdom Metazoa; phylum Chordata; class Lepidosauria; order Squamata; family Lacertidae; genus Podarcis; species Podarcis liolepis. Next base: position 10,206,947 of record NC_139570.1, read on the forward strand.
CTTATGATCACATCTTACTCTTATTTAGAAAATGGTATTCATTTTACTAGTGAGCTATGGCTGATTTAAAAAAATGACCATCTGGAGCTCAGTACCGCAAACGAAAGGCAGAAAAAAGCTAAGGAGCAAGCAAAGCCAGAGGGGTTCTTGCTGAAATACCTTTGTACACAGAAAACAACTGAAGAACAAGACTAGGGCTACACTCTTGCTGAAACTAGCAATGAGGGAGCTGAACATGGTGCTCCTACTAAAAATGATATAAACTCAAAGGCAGAAGTTTCACAAACCAGAGACGTTTCTAGAAAACACAGAGAGGAAAAAAGAGGATATCAAGAAAACAGAGAGCACCGCAAAGTCTTGCAAAAGAAGATGGCATTGTGCCTGACTTGAATTACAGTGACTCTGCTAACTAGCCGAACTATTGCAATGATTGCAATAGCTTGTAATGCAACATGGACCACAGCAGGATGTATCGCATGGCTTCCCCAAATACTAAATAAATAAATAAATTCTCCTGTACATTACAAGAGGAGACTAGCAAATGGTGAAGAAGTGTGCTGTCAGTGGTTGATATATTAAACTTCAAAAGATGTTTTCTTTGCGTGGCAAGATGTTCACTAAAAAATAAAAATAATGTATGATCCCTACAAGAAACAGGTTCAAAAGTCTGGAAGAACATTGGAACAATCCTGTATTCAAATGAGAGGAATACTGATCATTTAGAAAACTATCAGACCTGGAAAGAACTTGAATTGTGCTTATCTAAGAAACAATGCCGATGACAAATCTTGGAAGACTTGTTTGCTTTGGTCAGAGTTCTTGGCATGCAAAGCTTGGCATTCCAGGTACAACTGAAAAATCGTACAGTGCTAGCAATGGAACTTTTTTTTTTAAGTTTGTAGAATATTATAGCCCCTTTTTATCCTGTCATGAATGAAGGAGAAGAAGAGAAGAGTTTGGATTTGATATCCTACCTTATCACTCCCCTTCAGGAGTCTCAAAGCGGCTAACATTTTCCTTTCCCTTCCTCCCCCACAACAAACACTCTGTGAGGTGAGTGGGGCTGAGAGACTTCAGAGAAGTGTGACTGGCCCAAGGTCACCCAGCAGCTGCATGTGGAGGAGCGGAGACGCGAACCCGGTTCCCCAGATTACGAGACTACCACTCTTACTATACTACACTGAACATTTGCACAAATTTAAAGATCAAGGAACACTGGTTCACTACCTAGGAAAAGATATCCAAAAATGAGCTTATACAGTTTCTAGCCAAATGAATTTACACAGATTCTGCTATAAAGTAGACATTTTTAGCACATGCAAACTCAGCCAAATACAACTAAATTATTCTGGACTGGGCACCTAATGTTAGTCATATTAAACAACATCTTTTTTAAGTCAGTCTTGCAAGCAAGCTACCACAGACTAAGGAAGCTGATTTAAATTCATCTACAAGTGACCAAGAATTACCTTGCAGGCTGCAGGTGTGACAAGAATTTGCATAGGAAGAGGCATGATGTGCCTGAAACTGAAATTTTTAAGAGATTTGATTTTAAATATCACAGTTCACAAGACTATTCAAAATGATTTGAATATTTCTTTTTCAGTTTTTTATTTTGTATTGGGGGGGGATAACCAAAGATTGTTCTATTACTTATTATTGCTATTTAAAATAAATTTTGCAGTTTCAAGTTTTGTGCTTTTCACACACACACACACACACCCCCCCCAATATATCTATGTTTGAAAATCGAAGCTAGTCATTTGGGGCCGGGGATACAAGTAGCCTAGGGTGCAAAATAGCCTGGCACTTGTACCCCTTGCGATGAGAGCTGTAGGGTTTAATTCTGCAGGATGCTACTCATTCAACAGTTCCCTGCAAGGAAGCCCCTTGTGGAAAGCCAAGCATTCCACTCTGCATGGTGCTGCTTCGTGGCTTGGGGCATCAGGCAGGAATGAGAGGTCCAGCAGGAAGCAGGCAGGTGGGAACTTCTACCTTGTCCCAGGAAATCACAGCCACTCAGGTAGATCCCTTTCAGTCTGTTCACAATAATAATAATAATAATAATAATAATAATAATAATAATAATAATAATTTATACTCCGCCCATCTGACTGGGTTTCCTAGCCACTCTGGGCGGCTTCCAGCAAAATATTAAAATACAATAATTCATCAAATATTAAAAGCTTCCCTAAACAGGGCTGCCTTCAGATGTCTTCTGAAAGTCAGACAGCTGCTTATTTCCTTGACATCTGAAGGGAGGGTGTACCACAGGGTAGGCGCTACTACCGAGAAGGCCCTGTGTCTGGTTCCCTGTAACCTCACTTCTCGCGGGGAGGGAACCGCCAGAAGGCCCTCAGTGCTGGATCTCAGTGGGCTGAACAACGGGGGTGGAGACACTCCTTCAGGTATACTGGGCCGAAGCCGTTTAGGGCTTTAAAGGTCAGCACCAACACTTTGAATTGTGCTTGGAAACGTACTGGGATCCAAAGTATCTGAAGTCTTCATCTCCTTCCCCCCCCCCCCATCAGCCCCAGATCCCTCTGTCCCATCCAACCAGCCTGCAGCAATCCAGGGGCGACTGAACCCAGCTCGAGCAATGACTAAATCCCCTCAGATCTTTGGTACAGCACTCTGACCTCAGCTGAATCCAGCGCACAATTACACTGCAGCATTACAAAGTAGTCCTTATGCATACGTATTTGAAAGTAAGGATCTGCTGGTGGCATGTATTCCCAAGTAAACATGCATTCGATTCAGTAAAAGAGACCACTCGCGAATCAAGAGTCCCTGAAGTCTGTGGGTGATCTACAGGGGGGGGGGTTTCTATAAATAAGCCAGAAATTAAATCGTTATAATAAAGGGGGAGGCACTATGGAAAAATCTTTTAGAATTTTTTTGTGTTCTCTTGCGCCATCTAGTGTTGCATATTTATAACACATTCAAAACGCTGTTTCTTGACTAATGTAACTGAGTCTTGTGTTTCATAAATTCTCCCTGAGCCAAAACAATGGAAAAAAGATAGAAGTGCAGATGAAACTCTGGTAGAAATTTTAGAACTGAGATCTGTTAATTAACTGTTGCCCTCTTCTCCTGTGAATATGTGACTATTCTAAATAGAAACAATTTGAAAAATAAAAGCAGGTCTATTTTTACTCAAGCTGAAATTAATGGACCTAAGTTAATCATGTCTATTAATTTCAATGGGTCTGCTGTCAGTTGGGGTACAAGCCGCAATGTGTGAGTCCAGCCCTCCATGTAACAGGGAGCCTTTTAAATTCAGACAAGTTGAAGAACATGAAAAATATAGATCTTTTTTTAAAAGAGCACTTTAGCAATTCCAGGAGTGTCACATTGGTGATCACAGAAAGATTCTCTTGTATGCAACAAATGAGCAAAAAATATTGTAGAACCAGAGTGAGTCAGAAGAAAATCAATAAAACAGCCAATGTTTAGTATCTGTATAAATCTTTCAACTAATTAGAAAGGCCTTGTGAGGTGGCTGTCTTCATATGATCAGGGTTTTCTCTCTCTCTCTCTCTCTCTCTCTCTCTCTCTCTCTCTTTATACCAGAATACTGGCAGTTTTAGTAACCATGTATAATATTTGACACTGGAGCTGGGTCTTCATTTCTCCTGGCACGATTATGGCATAGAAGTGACTTGCTTTAAATTATGTATCAAGTCGCTTGCGAAAAGCCACTTTTTAGCTGAATTAAGCTATTAGAGGTACCAGCATAGAACATCCCCTGGAAGTTCAAAAATATACAGCAAAGTGAAATTATACTTAATGATACCTTTGATTTATATTTTAATTTTAAATGACCTGATAAAGCACTATCATTAGGCAAACTTTAAGCTTTTTCTAATAAATCAGAAATACCTCTGTGATTATACTTTGCCGTAAGAGACAGCTACATTATGCATGAAATGAGAGACTCACTACCAAAAATGGATTATTCTTTTTTTAAAAAATAAAAAACCCTCTGTATTAAGTCCTCACCTTTGCTTCATTTCACGATGAAGGGTTGCATACAGCTACAATTTTCTCAGAGTAGACCCAATGGATTGTATCCAATGTTAGTTCTATTCCGAATAGACTTATGGAAATTAATAGATATGGCTGGCTTGGATCCATTAACTTCAATGGGTTTATTAGGAGTAGAACTTAGTTGAATACAAGCAACCCACTGAAATTAATGGATGTAAATTAGTCATGTTCATTAATTTCTTTACTGAATGAGTCAGAGTAAATGTGGAAATATTGGGATGAGGAGTCATTACTGAGAAGCTCAGTTCTGCTGGAACTCTGCACATGCCCTAAAATATGTTTATTTTGGCTTTGATCTGAACAAAAGTGTGGCACCACTGGAAGAGGAAACCAAGAAAGCTTCAGTAGTTCAAGCTAAGTATTCCCCATCAATGGGTTTGGTCGTGACCCATTGGTAAACATACTTTGTCGCTTCAGGTTGTATCCTTTCTTGTGGTAACTTGAAACCATTGGTTCAAGTCCTACCCTCCAGAGCAGGAGAAAACAAACCTGCTCCATCTTCCATGTGACAGCCTTTCAGATATTTGAAGATGGCTATCATATCTCCTCTCAGTCTCCTCTTTTCCAGGCCAAACATACCCAGCTCCTTCAACCGTTCCTCATCAGGCTTGGTTTCCAGACCCATGATAATCTTGCTTGCCCTCCTCTGCACACAATCCAGCTTTTCAATATCCTTCTTAAATTGTGGCACCCAGAACTTGACACAGAACTCCAGGTGGGGTCTGACTAAGGCAGAATAGAGTGGTACTATTACTTCCTTTGATCTGGACACCATATGTCTGTTGATGCCGCCTAAGATAGACCTAGCTTTTTTGCTGCTGCATCACACTGCTGACTCACATTAAATTTGTTGTCCACTAAGACCCCCTAGAACCTTTTCATGTGTACTACTGCCAAGCCAGGCATACCCCATCCTATATTTGTGCATTTGGTTCTTCCTAAGTGCAGAACCTTACATTTGTCCCCAGGGCCGGATTTAGGTTTGATGAGGCCCTAAGCTACTGAAGGTAATGGGGCACATTATACATCCAGCTGTCCTTTGTCAACAATAAATTGCTGCTGGTTTTTGTGTTGAATATATGCTATATGGTAATTTATGGACCTAATAGGTATTTAAAGCCATTTGCACATGTTGCCATGCAAACAGGTCATGCAGAATATAGGCACAATATATATAGAAATGAACAAACCAGTGATATTTTAGGGAGCAGGCTAGCAGGTGGGGCCCATTACTTACATCATAGGAGCCTACACAACATGAAACACTGTTGCTGTATGTAGGTTTTATTTTATTTGTTTTTTATCTTATATTGTGAAAATGTACATCCAGTTGTTGTTTTTCCTTTAATTTTTGGGGGGGCCAAGTGAGTGGGGCCCTAGGCTCTATCTTGCTTAGCTTATACGTAAATCTGGCACTGTTTGTCCCTATCGAATGCAGGTTACATTCCAACTATGCAAAAGGTTTCTGTAACTCTCCTCCCATCTCATATTGCCATATTCCATTCAGGTTTTTAAGCAGAGATTGGATGCTTTAGTTGATATTCTTGCACTGCAGGGGGTTGGACTAAATTCTCCTTGTGGGTATCTTCCAGCTCGACACTTCTGTGGTTCTATGATTCTACTGTAGACAGGTAAAATATCACACCTGTTGCTTCACCTGCATTTTGCTGATGTTGATGGGTGTACCCAAAGGAAATGTGGCCCTTGGCCTGGAATGGGTCCCCACACTTCTGCCCTGATCTTAAAAAGTGCTGTTAAAGAAAACGTTCACCAGTTCAGAGGTTTTGCACTCAAATGAGTTTCCCACTGTGACAGCACATTGTGCAAAGGTCACCACTCTTTTCTAGTTCTTGAAGTGTTTCATTGAGTAAGAGTGAGAGAAATACATCAGATTTACTCTATCAAAGTGGATGGTGTGCTTTGCTCTCTGAAGAACTTCGTTTCTTCTCATTATTCATGTTAACGCAGAGAGGCACATTCTGACAGCATTCTCAACGACCTCTGTCACACTGCTATTTTCTGTTTTGTTGTTTCTTACATTCTGCTCAATGGAACACGTATCTGTTCAGCTCCGCCCCCCCTCTTTATATTTTTAAAAATTGGTTTTCCAAAATCTTTTATTTCTTTCACAAAGACTTCCCCTATTCCTCTTTGTTCATTCAGGTGTGCCAGCCCACATACGTACTTGGGACATTTGGTATCTTCCTGCTCAGCTTCCTGGATCAAAGCCATTTTAATTCTTCCAGGCCCCATCTGCACTACACATTGAAAGCAGCACCATGCCACTTCAAATAATTATGGCTTCCCACTGTGGTTTGTTAAGGGTGCTGAGAGTTGTTAGGAAATCCCCTATCCCCCTCTAAGAACTACATTTCCCAGCGAGCCCAGGGAAGAGGAATTGATTGTTAAACCACTCTACAGCTTTGCACAGTTCCCAGAATTCTTTGGGAACAGCTATGGCTGTTTAAAGTGGAATGATACTGCTTTCAATGCATTGTGCAAACAGGGCCTCAGTTTATCCTGAGCAAAAAGTTTCTACATGGTTATTTATTTTGATTGTTTGTATGCCAATACAGTTGACTTTTTCTTCTACTTTCCTATTTCCAATCTTCCATTTTCTCCTCAGTTGATTTATTTGCCCAAATGTCTATGTCACTCTTCTTTGACCTGTTTTTAGTGCCTGGTGAAGGGAAGGGGCATGTTTTCCCCCCTCTGTCACTTGCTATTCTTTCCTCTTTCTTTAGCAGAACTGCATATAGATTCATCTCATCTATTTTTACCGCATACTTACACAGCTTTCCCTTCATTTACACTGTATAAACCTTTTGCATTCCTGATGGTATCTCACTCTCGCTCTCTGAAAATATAAATACCTCTTTCTTTTTATAAATATTTATTTATTTCACAAGATTCATATACTGCCTGATAATTTTTAAAAGCCTCAAAGTGTTTTACAAAAACAACAGAACAATAGAATCCATAAAAAGTTAAAAAATAACAATTTAAACCATTCAAAAATTAATTAAAATCAGCCATAAACCAAAAATCAGATTAAAACATATGTCGGTATTCTACATGTCCGGATAGACTTTCCTAAACAAAAATGCTTTTATCAGGCACCAGGATTTCCAAAGAAGTTTCATAGGAGATTTATTTTCTGATGTTTTAATCTATGTTTCAAATCTTGTACACTGTACTCTTTATTTTTTCTTTGTAAGCTGCTTTGAGGAAAAAGTGAGAACTGTGGGGTATACATTTGTTAAACAAAATGTATTGTTTAAAATGTGGCAAAATCTCAAGAGTCACTCATCACCTTGAAAATTAGAAATTTAGAGGGCCCTCCTAAGCTGGGGCCCTAAATGCAGCTTACTTGGGTTCTGCATAAATCCAGCAGTTCTGGAAGAATAAGGTGAACTTTCCCTGAGTCATGGTCATGAGGAGGACTGTTGATTCCTCTCCTCATGTGCTTTGAATCAGGACCTGAATGACAGGACAGAAGTTTGTGGGGCAGCATTATTCATTATAATGCTGCTCAGGTGAAACCTAACCAGTGTTGAAGCAACATTTGATCATGTTGTGCTTCCTGTTGGACAGCTCCCCTAGTATCATCAACTGCGAGATCTTAGACTTGCTGGACAGCTCCTAATAAGGAAGAATTTGAGCCACTTAGCAGAATGGCAAAAAGGGAACACCAAGCTATCGATGCTCAGGACACCCAACTTAAGTAACATAGGGGATGGTGTGAGGCATATGCATTGTTCGCCATGCTTCGTGATGCACAGTATCACAGAAATTATTGCAGCATGCCTGAATGGAAGGTCAGTATCATTCACATTGCAGCTGGGGAGCTGAAGCTGAGAAAACAGTGGCTGTTAAACCAGTTCAGATCTGTGGCACAGACCGTCCTTTATATGTAACAACTTTTGAGTCTGGTAAGATTAAAACCCTTTGAGAAGAACCAATGACCTGGATAATTCAGAGCAGATTTTTATAACAGAAATTCCACCTCCACACCCCAACCATAGATTTCTGTACATTTTCTTTTCCTACTGTCATGTTAGGAACCTTGAAACTGAATGCTGACTAGGAGGAATTTGGTGCATACCAAGGTGGTAGTTGTCAGGTATAATAATTGCCAGTAGTTCATAGGAAGTTCATTAGTTAAATCTCATGGGTATTGTGGCATGCAAAACATTGAGAGTTGCTGACATGGACATCTTTAATACTCTCCTGTAAATAAGCTCTAGTCTGCTTTTCTTTTCTTTTTTCAATAAACAGCTATATTGACAAAATATTCGTTATGGGTTAAAGCCCATACACTGTGTTATATAAATACCTTTTACCCAGCCAATGAAAAGAAGCAAAACTTAGGCCCCCATCTGCATAGATTTCAAGCAGTCTTATACCACTTTAAACAGGCATGGCTTCCCCCCCAAAGAAGCCTGGGAAATGTAGTTTGTTAAGGGTGCTGAGAGTTGTTAGGAGACCCTTATTCCCCTCGAAGAAAACTACAATTTCCAAAATTCACTGGGAAGACGAAGTGATTATTAAGCCACTCTGAGAACTGGAGTTGTGGAAGGAAAGAGGCCACCTAAAAACATTCAGCATTCTTAGCTAACTACAGTTCCCAGATGCCATGGCTGTTTTTAAACTCGGCACATAACATTGTCTTACTGTGAGTTTGTCTCCCCAGTAATAACAGCCAATGTGGAGTGGCAGAGACTGGGAAACACTGTTGGAAGTACAGTGCAGAGATAATTCAATGTACCACTTACAGGTTAGTTTTGTTAGTGGTAAAGTCAACTAGCCAAAGGATCAGAGGGGTGGAGTTATTGCTTAGGAACTAGACAGTGAAGTTAGTTAAGTGAAGTAGCATGTGTCGTGCAGTTTGGGTGAAGTTTTTCCTCAGTATGTTTCTGTTGAATGTCTCTCTGCTTATAAATAAAGTAAGAAACACAAAGCCTCTCCATTTCTTTCTCATCTAATTATGCACTGTTTTTATTCAGTTTCCTAAGTGAAAAGTTATCAGGATTCATTTTCTGTCTGAACTCCATCTGTCTTATTTAAGAGATTTTGCTAAGAAACACATGATGATGATGTTGCATGATCAGTAATTCTCCAAGACCAGGGACGGGGAATCTGGACTCAAACCCTCACCAGCCTGCTGGTGGCAAGTTAAAAGTAGATATAGAAAGGAGAATTCACTGGATGACCAGATCCAAGTTTGGGTCAAGTATACATTGATGACAGAACCCCAGCAGATATTTAAACTCGCCATAATATGCGGCAAAGTGAAGCATGGAAATATAGGCTGTTAGACCATTGAAAAATGTATTTCCAAGTGAGTTCCAAAATAGTCCCCTCTTCCCCCAACATAGCAAAAGATCAGACATTTAGTAAGTTAAAAATGGTTTACTTAGCAAACTCTCCAAAAGTCAGGTTCCTGTGTTTTTCCATACATCAATCAGAAAGGCAGCACAGGCAGTAAAACTTAATTTTGTTCCAAAGTGCCTTACTTATTGGCATAGGAACTCAAGAGCGGCTTCTGAGAGCCATGTAGTTTGAGCTTGGAGCAATCAGCTGAGACTTCCTAACATGCTGAGTTTGTCAGGTAGACTGGAGCAGGGAGACAAAGGTTTGATTGCCTAATCCATCCCAGAGTGAGCTAAGCCTAGCAGGACAGCTTACTCTATGGTCTTAACCCCCTCGTGCACTAATTAAGCATGTTGGTTATATGAAGCTGGTTATGCCATATAGCCAGCATGGTCAATGATCAGGGATGGTGGTAGTTGAGATCTAACAACATCTGGAGGACTTAGATGTTAACAGAAACAGTGCAGAAACAGTCACAGGGATGTTATTCGCAGTGGTGTTCCCTGCCAAGACCTAGCTAGGCTAGCATGGGGAAACAGTGGCGTAGCGTGGGGGGTGCAGGGGGGGCCGGCCGCACCGGGCGCAACATCTGGGGGGGCGCACTCACACTCGCTCTCTGCCCCTACCGGGTTAGGGGGCACAAATTACTTGCCTTGCCCCGGGTGCTGACAACCCACGCTACGCCACTGTGGGAAAAGGCTTGACTCTGTATGCAAATGGCCCATGTGGCTGCCAGGTCACTACCGAGAAATCCTGTCCTGCCCATTTAAAAGTTCTGAAGCTGCGGAAGTGTATGCAGCTATTGCTTTTCCTGTCTTTTACCCATGTTGTATTCCAGGCTCATTGCAGCAAGCACAGCTCTGGGTTTACCTACTGGAATAAGTTCTTTATTTTACTTTTTTAAAAAACCAGACACTGCTGGTCTTGATCAGGCTTCCTCAACCTCAGCCCTCCAGATGTTTTGAGACTACAATTCCCATCATCCCTGACCACTGGTCCTGCTAACTAGGGATCATGGGAGTTGTAGGCCAAAAACATCTGGAAGGCCGAGGTTGAGAAAGCCTGGTCTTGATCTTGTAACTACACCCCTCCTCCTCTTGAAGATTGCCATCATTTCCAACTCATACTTACTGAAATCTGAGGAACAATTCAAGAGCGGGGGTGTGGGTGTCAAACAAAAAACAGGAGCCCATTCACTGCATAAGCATCTTGTTTTGCCAAAATGCAGGGGTGAGCAGGGATAGCCTTTGGTTGTATTTTTTTTCGTCCTTATTGATTTCTCAAAGGCTTATGACTATTGACTGTGTCCACCTTTTTCAAATTCTGCAATGTTATCCAATCCCTCAGTGTACCATAAAAGTGATTAACGCACAATATGTGGAGTGTTTTGGCTCTATGGACTGATGGCTTCATTATTTACAAAATTGCTTGCGACTAAGAGCCTGCAATTAAGAATCCATTTACTTCTGAGTAGTCCTATTAAAATGAAAGAACAGCTGATAAGTGGGTTCTTGATTGCTTCTTAAAGTGATCACGCTATGGGTAGGAGGCTGTAGCTGAGCGGTAAATCTTTTGCAGGTTGAGCAGTCCCCAGGTTCTTCCTCAGCAGTGCTATTTAAAGGGTGGATAGGGTAAACTCCCATTGCTGGAGAGCCAGTGTGGTGTAGTGGTTAAGAGCGGTAGTCTCCTAATCTGGGGAACCGGGTTCGCGTCTCCGCTCCTCCACATGCAGCTGCTGGGTGACCTTGGGCCAGTCACACTTCTCTGAAGTCTCTCAGCCCCACACACCTCACAGAGTGTTTGTTGTGGGGGGGGGGGAAGGGAAAGGAGAATGTTAGCCGCTTTGAGACTCCTTCGGGTAGTGATAAAGCGGGATATCAAATCCAAACTCTTCTTCTTCTTCTTCTTCTGTAAGACCAGCAGCCAATGGAGGCTAAGCCATTAAGGCGAATTATTATTATTTATTATTAATTAAATATGTGTACCACCCTTTATCCATAGATGTCAGGACGGTTCGCAACATAAAATGACAATATAAAAATCACAAAATACATAATCAAATAAGAAAAAAAATCTCAAAACAAAAATCCCCACTCCCACACACATTTTAAAGGGCATTGAGTGTCAATCAGCCAAAAGTCTGGTAGAAGAGAACTGTTTTCACCTGGCACTTAAAGGTGTATAAGGAAGGTGCCAGGCAAACTTCCCTAGGGAGAGCATTCCATAGACAGCGAGCCACTGCAGAAAAGGCCAGTTCTCATGTTGCCACCCTCCAGACCTCTCATGGAGGAGACACATGAAGAAGGATGCCAGAGGATGATGTCAGGATCTGAGTAGGTTCATATGGAAAGAGGCAGTCCTTGAGGTATTGCAGACCTGAGCCATTTAAGGCTTTGTAGGTCAAAACCAGGGGTCAGCAACCTTAAAAAAATATGAATGCATTCTTATGCCCCACAAATAACCCAGAGATGCATTTTAAATAAATGCACACATTCTACTCATGTAAAAACACACTGATTCCTGGACCGTCTGCGGGCTACATTGAGAAGGCAATTGGGCCACATCCAGCCCATGGGCCTTAGGTTGCCTACCCTTGGTCATAACCTATTGAACTGGGCCCAGAAACTAATCGGCAGCCAGTATGCTCAACCCGTCTTGCCGCAATAATCAACCTGGCCACTGAATTCTGCACCAGCTGAATTTTCTGAACTGCCTTCAGAGGCTGCTGTACATATAATGGGGCACTGCCCCACCAACCCCAGTCTCCCCTCAGGCAGCCCACACCTGCCTGACTTTCCGCTTACAGCCAGTCTACAATTCACATCGTACTGCCTATCAGCTTCCTCTTCCTTAGTCTCAGCGCTTACCTTGTAGAACTCAGCAGGGAGGAGCATAGGGGCAAACTGAGAACTATCATTGCCTCTAGCTCCACCTGACATTAACTCTGGTTCCACCTACCATTGGCCTCCTTGCCTTCCACCCTACCAGTCACAGATGCTCTCATTCTTCTAAGGATGTCATATGAGGAAGGAGGGGTGGGGACATAAAGAGAGAACGGTGTTCTTTTTGAGCAAGAATGAAGAACCTTTCCCAGCCCAAGGGCCATATTCCCTTCTGGGTAATCTTCTGAGAGCCACATGCCAATGGTGGATGAAAGCAGAGGCAAAAGGGTACGCAAGGCAGAAAATGAAAATTTTCCCTTTTTGCAAAATTTGTACACACCCGCACAGAGCCTTCCCTATCGTCCATCCATACAAATGGGAGACATTGTCTGACTTCAATGACTCATTCCAGCCAGGTAAAAACTCTTGGAGTGCAAATATTGGTCAGGGAGGAACATGGCCTGGGGACAGTTTTGAGGGCCATACAGAACGGTCTAGAGGGCCACATTTGGCTCCTGGGCCTGAGGTTCCCTCCCTCAATTTTACCTCATCCTAAGCCCTATTTTCAAATATATATATTCAAAAACACCACCATGAAAGTAAAGTTATAAGTTTAAATATAAAATGAGTTGCCCAGAGCCAAAACGACTAGCACTATTTTCAGCAGATGAGAACCACTTGGTATTTTTCAGCCATCTGCAAGTAATGTTTACCTGAAGCACCTCCACATAATTATATCACTTCCTTCTGCCTATATTGCAAGTACCCATCTGTCTAGAGTACAGCTAACTATTCTGTTTATGATCTTAATGATAGTGGGTTTCACTCTGAAATCAAGATGAGGTACAGTAAGCAAAGATTAATATGCTTTTGTACTTTCCACTTCACCAGTTGATCCAAAGTTTCAGGAACATCTTACAGGGTCACTTCCTGTTCAGGATGCAGTACTGGAGGCTTGTGGGGTGTTTATTGCAATATTTGTTTCTTGACAAACATATAGGTTGAGTAGGTGGGAGGAAAGCAGCCACAAAGATAAGCAGTGCAAAGCTAAACTTAAACAGATCTCAAAGTCCTGGATTATAGACCCTGTTTCATAAAAATGTAAAGCGACCCCTGACCATTAGGTCCAGTCGTGGCCGATTCCGGGGTTGTGGTGCTCATCTCGCTTTACTGACCAAGGGAGCCGGCATACAGCTTCTGGGTCATGTGGCCAGAGTGATTAAGCCACTTTTGGCGAACCAGAGCAGCGCACGGAAACACCGTTTACCTTCCCGCCGGAGCAGTACCTATTTATCTACTTGCACTTTGTCGTGCTTTAGAACTGCTAGGTTGGCAGGAGCAGGGACCGAGCAACGGGAGCTCACCCCGCCGCGGGGATTCGAAGCGCCGACCTTCTGGTCGGCAAGCCCTAGGCTCTGTGCTTTAACCCACAGTGCCACCCGCATCCCATAAATGTGTTTTATTTAAAGTCAGCCATTCTTGCTGTAACCTAACCAAAAAGTTAGGTCTTATGAGAGGCTGATCCTACAAAGACAAGACATAAGGATCTTGCTAGTGGGCCCCCTCATAACAGTACAAATATTTCTCTGTCCGTTGGTCTTAGGGGACTTCTGCTTCATATTAAAATATGCAGTATTTCTAATGGGAGGGATTTACATCAGAGTAACTGAACTCAGAGTGTAGCCCACGTTGTATTAAAAATGAAACCACGAAAGAAAAGCCATATCTATTTTCCTTTGGTAGTTAAATTGCTTTTATATTGCCATATATCATTTGGATCTTCCATTATTTTGTCACATTAAACACTTATACTATCCAATTCTCACAGGCTTTTTGAGCTGTCAAGTATGACACAATGCTGTAGGATTACAGACTAAATGTTATGCATGGGTGAAATCCCAAAAGATGATGTCAAGCATGGGAGAAGATTTAATCAGTGTTGGAAATAGCTATATTAAAAGGCAAAGTTAAATCTACAATCATTTTTCCTCCCCTTACACTAACACCAAAAGATAACAAAGAGATATTGCAAAGATAGTACACATCAGATGTGCCCCAGTGTCTTGTTTCGTTTTGTTTGTGCTTAAAGAATTGTGCCTTTGTCAAATCTGCTTCAATGTCAACTTTGTTATTTGGCAGAGAGAAGAATTCAGATTTTGTACAAAAATAAATAAATAAAGTGACAAATTTCCTTCAAGCTTATTTGAGCCTGGGCTCCATTGCATTGTCATCTAATTCTGGTAAATTGCACACATCCATAACTTAGTTACTTGGGTTTTTTTTAATCCTATCTTTCCTTCAGAGAGTTCAAGGTAGCATACATGGTTTTCCCGCTCCCTGTTTTATCTTCACAACAACACTGTGAGGTAGGTTAGGCTTAAGATTTCTGAAATAATAAATGTGCTGCTGCCTTTAAACCCCAAACTGTATGTTTTATCAATTCTAATGAGTCCAATACAGACTTAATGTGTAAACCACTTCTAAAAATTCTATTATAGCTGCTCATTAGACCATATCAAAGAGCTGGAAGAAGTCCTCGGGTTTTTCTTTAAATATTTGATTTAAATATTTCTTTAAATATTTGATTCAATAAAGGAATGTTTATTCTCATTACTAAGAAATTGAATTATAAATTAAGGGTACATATTTCAGAGTGTAGCTCAACCTTTGGATTTTGTCTCCATTTGGCAGCTATTTGTTACTTGTATGACAAGCCAAACACAGGGGTAGGAAATACCTCTTTTTTTTGGTATTTATAACATTTGCTTTGTATTCTTTCTGTACCAGGTCAGTTTTTGCTGTAACATCTAATTCACTGTGTAGTCTCTTGAGAACGTACTTTATTTTATGAGGTAATGGCTAGTTTTGTGTGTGTACTGGGGGTTTTCCTCTTCTTTTTCATATATCTTATTTCATATTTCTTATTGGGAGTTATATTTAACTTCATAATAAAGTCTAAAGGATTTTTTTTAAAAAAGACTGGGAAAATATGAAACTGAGAGAAACCAAAATTGACAGATTTGCCCATCCACAGAGGAAAGGTGGGGCAGAGCTCTACTTGTACAGTGGTACCTCGGGTTAAGTACTTAATTCGTTCCAGAGGTCCGTACTTAACCTGAAACTGTTCTTAACCTGAAGCACCATTTTAGCTAATGGGGCCTCCTGCTGCCACCATGCTGCCGGAGCACAATTTCTGTTCTCATCCTGAAGCAAAGTTCTTAACCTGAAGCACTATTTCTGGGTTAGCGGAGTCTGTAACCTGAAGTGTATGTAACCCGAGGTGCCACTGTAGTTTTATTACTGCTTTTATTAAGTACCCACAGTACCTCTGCAAGGGCGTAGGACAGGGAGAAAACTAGGGCAAAATGACTCCATTTCCAGTTGCTTCCCTTGCCAGCCCCACCAGGTCCATTAGTAGCCAGCCACCATTGATTAGACAGCAATAGATCTAACCCAAATTGTCTACTCTGATTGGTAGCAGTTCTTCAGGTTCTTGGATGGGTGCTATCCTTAGCTCTGTTGGCTGATACCTTGGAGCAGCTGGACACTGAGCATCCCAGAATTGAGCATATACACTCTGCCACTGCAGGTGTGGAGGTCCACACCACATGGTCCACCATCTACAGCCGTATCTTGCCTGCAAAACATGCCATCTCCCACTGAACAATATGCCCACTTCAAAACAAAACAAAACTCATCACTGTTTCTTTTCTATGCTGAGGAAAGACCTGCCAAAAAAGTTGAAAACATCTTCATGCATGCGACAGCGGCCGCGAGAGTTCTGGTAGCACAAGGATGGAAGACTGAAGAAACCCCAACTAAAGAATCATGGCAACAAAGATTGATGGACTATGCGGAACTGGCAAAATTGACATATAAGCTGCGGGACAATGATAACTGTGACTTTAAGGATGAATGGGAACCCTTTACAAAGTATCTGAAGACGCAACAAAGCGAACTGGACTCCTTGGCAGGTTTTGAATAAACATTCACAAACTTTTTATTGATAATAATCAGCTAAATAGTTTGAGGATCTATACAACTTTGTAACATGCAGAATACAGCATTCTTAGATAAACCAAAGACTGAAACTGAGGGAAGTCGGGGGGTGGGGGTTTTGTGTGGGAGGGGGGAGGGATGAAAATGGGGGGGGGGACAAGGATGATATGTTTTTGGATAATATGTCTTGTTATAATTTTGAATAAAAAAAACTATAAAAAAGAGAATTTATATTTTTTAAAAAACAAAAACTAAAGCTGATTACTAAAATAAAATAAGACCCCAAGCCTGGATATCTCAGTTGGTTAGAACATGGTGGTGGTAATGCCAAGATTGCAGGCTCGACCCCCCTCCCATATTCCTACATTGCAGTTGCGCAATGGGTTGGACTAGATAAGGGTTTTCCCAAACTTGGGTCTCCCAAGTGTTGTTTGACTACAACTCCCATCACTCCTAACTAGCAGGGCCAGTGGTCAGGGGTGATGGCGATTGTAGTACCAAAACAGCTGGAGACCCAGGTTTGGGAAACACTGAACAATATGATCCTCAGGGTCATTTCCAAGTCTACAATTCTATGATTCTATGAAATATCACTCTCTCCAAATCAAAGATCTTGTCATCCAGTTGAGTTCTGGACAATTTTACTGAGTTTAAAGAGCAAACACACACACACACACACACAGAGAGAGAGAGAGAGAGAGAGAGAGAGAGAGAGAGAGAGAGAATAAAACAATACTGAAAACCATACTGATGTTTTTCAGTCACCCTCCCCCTTAGCATCCACTGGCCCCTTCCCCACAGAGCTTAATGTTATCAGCACATCCAAAGCATATACACTGCTTCAGAACCAGCCATTGAACCCAATATTCAAGCACACAGCACAAACCCAAGCATGTTAACACCAAAGTTAAGTCCTGTGGAGTTAAACGAAGTAGGGTAGGGTTGCAGCCTGACTATACATTTTACTCTGAAGTAAGAACCACAGTGTTCAGCAGGATTTGCTCATTAGTAAATTTATTTGGGGTTTAGTCCTTAACCTGTTATCCAACTTCTCCATTCATTTTAACTCCCTTATATTGATCTTGCTCACATCCAACGCCACACAATTACCTCTTGACATCTTTTTTAATGGAGCGAAACAGGACGATGTTGCTCAGTACAAATCAAGGAAAGTGCAACAGAGAATTTATTCTAAGATTGAGAATCCCAGCACATCTGAAGGGATACATGGCTGGCATTTATGTGCCCATTGCAATCAATGTGAATAGTTAGCTATGGCTAATTTAAATTGCATTGATTTCAAGTGCAAACAATTTACAGTGTAATTTAAAACCATGTCTACTCAGAAGTAACTCCTGTTAAATTCAGTAGAGCTTAGTCACAAGTAAGTGGAGTTAAGACGGCTGCCTCAGTCTGGAAGCATCCTATGGTCTTGGTGACATGTGTGACATATGTGAGAGCCCATGTGGTGTGATGGTTAGAGTGTTGGACTAGGAGCTGGGAAACCAGGGTTCAAATCCCCACGCAGTCACAAAGCTCACAGGGGGGCCTTGGGCCAGTCACTACCTCTCAGCCTAACCTAACTCACAGGGTTGTTGTGGGAATAAACGGGGAGGGTGAGAACCATGTGTGCCATCATTAGCTCTTTTGGAGGAAATGTGAAATATAAAATGCAATAAATAAATAATATAATGACTAAAAACAAAGGCATCCAAATACTTGATTCAATCTATGTCTACACAGAAGTAAGTCCCACTGAGTTCAATGCTCTCAAATAAGTGTTTATAGCATGGGGTGGAGGACCCTCAGGCCCAGGGGCGAAATGCAGCTCTCCAGACTTCTCTGCCTCGTCCTTATGGCTCTCCCTAGGTCACACCTCTCACGGCCCCTACTTTGTACTCTCCTTGGGTATTTTTGCCTGGCTGCTAATGCTTCTCACTTGCTGGTATGGAGAGGGGCACTATTTGTCAAGAGCAAGCCAGCAGTAAATCACACGAAGTAAGTGGAGTTAACTCTTTATTAGAAGAAACGATCTGCACAGGAGTGCCGGGCCTAATGAGCACAGCAACTCTTCTTCAGTAGGTCTTGCCCTTATGAAGCAGTTGCAGAGACTGAAGGTTCCCCCTCCCCACAGCTGTCCAAGTCCCCTCCTCCCCAGGGCTTTCCCCAAGCAATCTCAGACTGTGCCAGAATGAAGCCAACTTCTCCTCCACTTTCTTCATGCCTCTCTTGGTTCTGGGAGACAAGGGGAGAGGGGAGCTTGTCACAGCAGGAGGGAGAGACACCCATGACTCCAACCTGTGTCCTCTCTGCCTTTTGGCTCCCCTCCTCTCCTGCTTCAGTTTCTGCCTCTGATTCTGGACTTCTCTCTGCCACAGACTATCCTGGCTAATTAAGCCCTGTTACTTCTTCAGCTTCCAACACCTTTTCTTCCCAGTCTTCTCCCTCTGACCACTCATTGTCACCCCACCACCAGTCCCCATTCTCTGAAACTTCTTTCCTTTTCTCCAGCTGGTTCCTCCAATCAGTCCCTGACACTATTGTACAAAGGTAAAACTCACATTTATTGCTCTGGTCATTTTTGTCACTGCATGTCCCCCCCAAAGGGTTGCACAGAAGGGAATGTGACCCTTGAGCTTAATAAATAAATAAATTAGAAGGTTCCCCAGTCCTGCTGTGCATTGTTTTAAAGCCTAATGCCTGCAAAAGTTCTTCCTGATACAGCAGAGGCCTTTCACACCTCTCTACCAGTAATGGGGAACATGTGGCCCATCGGATGCTTTTATTTATTTGTTATTTGCGTCAACAATTTATATAGCACTTGTCTACAATTATCTCTAAGTGGCTTACAAAGATATAATGCCAAAAAGCCACAACTAAAACTATAATTAAAATGCATGCTGGAATAAAAACGAAGTATTCAGTAGGTGCTGGGAATTCTGTGGGGAGGGAGCTTGTCTGGCCTCATCTGAAAGGAAGCTCCATAAAAAGTGGCTGGACTACTGCTCCTATCATCCTTAGACAGCGGCTGTGTTGGCTAGTGCTGGTAGGAGTTGGAGCCAGTCACTCTGGAGGGCCAGAGATTCCCCATCCCTGCTTTATATAGGAGCATATTCTGTGGCCTTACAAAACAGCACAGCAGGATCCCCACACTGTAAGAAGTATGAAATGCAGTATCAACCAAGAAGTCTTTCCAAATTTGCACTGCCACCCCCACGCTTTCATCTGTGCATCGTTGTTAGACAGCAAGATAATTCCTGCTCAGATATCTTGGCCTGGATCCTCTGAATCTATTTTACTGCAGCATGATGCCAAACGTTCTTACGGTCACTGAATAATCACAGCGGATGTCAAATCAGTTCTGTGATGTGTCCTGAAAATCCCTTTTTGAAGCAGTTCCCGACACTCGTCACTTTATGACCAATGCAGTCGAAAGCTTCTGCATATTTCATGAACAAAGGAAAACTGACTTCTCAACACTGTTCCTTTTAATACTCACAAGAGAGAGAGAAAAGCACACTTTCGTAGATTCAATAAGAACCCTCCTTAGGCATTTGCTTCTGAACATATGAAAGGGCCTGCAGGAACTCACAGGGCTCACTCTGACCACTTGGTGGTGGTGCACATGCCAGCGACTCTTCCAACCAACACACAATCAGCTGAGACTGAAGGGGGAACCTCCATAGTGCAAAGGTTTTCCAACTTGGAAACAGGAACCCTAATTGGCCACACCTGTGGAATCAACATGAAGGAGGAGCTAGTAGCATACATTCACACAGCCCCTTATCATTCATTCAGGAAGAAATGCCTGAAGAGAACTAATTATTTTCCCAAATTCAAACATGATTTCCCCAAATTTCAGTGTAGAGTTTACACTGCACAGCTGAGGTTTGAAAGCTCCAATATCTCACCATAAAAATAAACTGCGTATGTTGGGGCGGGGGGGGGGGAGGTTAGCAATATTTGAAATTGGGCTACAATATTCAGTGCATTTGTTTTCATCTAATTTCACATGTTTACATTTATATTCACAGCTCCATACTTATTTTTCTCCATTAGTTTCAATTCATATCGGACAATATACTTAGCTTGAATTCTTCATTTTCCTGTGTCTTCCAGCGCGACGTTTATTCAACCACAAATTCTTCTCCACCGTGCTTTTGTTTTGCTTTTTGTACATTGTGGTGTTAGTCTGATTTAACTGCATGAATGATAAGGCTGGCTTCTTCCCAAGAAATTATTTTTAACTCATTGCATAATTATGGAATTCATTATCACAAGATGCTGTAATGGCCAAAGGGAGCTACTTTATACCAGGTCAGTGATATATTTCCAAATGCTCAGCTGATGGATTCAGCCTTCCCTAGCCTGCCCCCAATCAGCAGGACTTTGCTGCTCCCTATGCTACTATTACCTTTAACCTCCTTGTAGCCATTCTCCTAATCCAGCCAAGATCATAGATAACAACTCTGGGGGCAGAGCCACTTTGAGCCCCAGAATGTGTGTTTTTTAAGGGAGCTGGGGGGCATTGTTCAGAGGATAGAGAAGGGCAAATGCAGAGCTAGGCACAGTGCAGCATCAATGGCTGGCAGCTGCTGCTGCTGCCACCACTGGCCAGGGGTGCCTTCCCCCCATCTTTCCCTTGTGCACGTGGTGTCAGGCCCCCACAATCTTTCTGAGAAGTTGATGCCTCTGGTCAAGATCAGTGCTCCTCATGCTGCTAGTACTCCATTCTCCAGAAGATCACTGACTTAACAGCACCTGTTTATTTAACATTCATCCTGATTTGCTTACACAAAGCTTATGTGGAGTTTAGACTGTATCTGGTCTTTATTTAGCATTTGTTCTTATTTGTTTTCAAGGTGTCAATATGGCTTCCTGTTAACCAGTCATTCATTCCACACTTTCCAAAGCATGTCTGCTGTTTGTTTTTTAATTGATTTGTTGCAGAGCACTTTAATCCACCTTAACTGCATAAACCTACTTTTCCTTAAAACTTTAGAAAGGTGCTCTCTTTTTTTAGCAAAATGGTTTGTGCATTGTTAATCTTCAACCCACCCACCCCCGCCTCTTGTGTCAAACCCAGAACATTCCCACTGTTTTTTAATGCAAGCGCTTCTTATGCTTTTAAAACCACCATTTGTTGCTTTCCAGAGTTTACATGGTTTGCACCAACGGTCTCTCCATTTTTCATCCAACAAATGAAGAACAATTCCATTTTTTTACTCTGTGGAAAGGGGCACTAAGCTATAGCCAGCTTCATGTTGACATTTGGCCATTAATGCATTTTGCTGCGCCAACATAATGTTTTTCATAATAATAATCGGCTGTTTGTCTCTTGCCAAGACCATCGCTTTTGCTTTGGAGGGAGGCTGCAACCATTTTTTATGATCAGCAGAAGTGATTTTTCTGTTTTATAAAGCCTGTAGTTATCTTTAAACCTTTGTCCTACAGATTCCCTTAATGTATGCTGCTGTATCTTATTCCAAGGTCTCCCCAGCCTCTCTGCTTAGCAAGTCATACTCCATTAAATGCCTTCGAACATGGAGACCTTTTGGTTTAACTTCCTTAATGCCTTATCCGAGGTCTTCCTGACACCCAAGGCCGCCCCATCAGTTTTTGTTTTGTTTTTTTTTTTGCTTTGATTTGCTTTAGAATGTGACTTTCAGCCACATTCCTAAGTGCTTCTTTAATGATTCACAATAATTCATTGTAATGCCATTCCATGTTGATTTCTGTCAATACAGGAAATCTCTTTCTAACCTCAGTGTAGAAGGCACTGTAAGATTCTGAAAGTCTCCTGGAAAAACACATCAAGCAGGCCACACGCTGGATTTGATCTTTGGCGTAGGTATAGATGTGATCATGTCTCCTTCGATGAAGGTGCCATGGTCTGATCACTACGCTCTGAAAGCCAGGATTGACTTTCCATCCCCACCCTGCTTAGGTGGCGAGCCGATTTGGGCTTGCCCGCAGAGGCTGATGGACCCTGATAGATTCCACCAAGCCTTGCGGGACCTTGCTCCCCCTGGCGACTCATTGACTGAGCTTGTTGAGGGCTGGAATATCCAGCTCCTGGCAGCCATCGATGAGATCGCACCTAAGCACCCTCTGCGACCCCGCAGAAACTGGGCTCCCTGATTTACCGAGGAGCTCCAGAAAATGAAGCGGGACCTCAGACGGCTAGAGCGAGTATGGCGGCGTGCCCGTGACGGAGCCTCAAGAACATCTTATAGGGCTTTTATGAAAACCTACGAGATGGCAGTGAAGGCTGCTAAGAAGTCTTACTTCTCGGCCTCCATTGTATCTGCTAGCTCTCGCCCGGCACAATTATTTAGTATAATTAGATCTTTAATGTCCCTTGAGGGACAGCCAAATTTAAATAACAATTTGACACACAGCTGTGAGGCATTTGCGAGCTTTTTTGAGAAGGTCTTGTTGCTCCGCCATGACCTCCCTGCCAATTTGGATACAATAAAGGAACTGGAGGCCCCTCGACTGTCCTCGGGTCCAGTATTGAACCACTTCGACCGGATATCCCCAGCCGATGTGGACAGACTCCTCCAAGCTGGAAAGCCCACCACCTGTCCTCTTGACCCGTGGCCGTCTTGGCTGATTAGAGCATGTCCAGACGAGGTGCGGGCCCTCCTGGGGGATATCAATTTGTCCCTTGGCACTGGGATATTCCCAGGGGAACTGAAGGAGGCAGTGGTGCGTCCGCTCTTAAAGAAAACATCATTAGATCCTTTAGATCTATCCAATTACCGCCCGGTTTCGAATCTTCCGTTCCTGGGTAAGGTGATTGAGAGAGTGGTTGCTGAACAGCTTGGTGGGTTTCTGGATGAAACATCGGCTCTGGATCCATTCCAGTCCGGCTTCCGCGCTGGTCATGGGACCGAGACGGCTCTGGTTACCCTAACAGATGATCTTTGTAGAAAGCTGGATCGAGGCGAGTCGGGGCTGCTGATTCTTCTAGATCTGTCAGCAGCTTTCGACATGGTCGATCACGAACTCCTGGACCACCGCCTTGCCGATGTGGGGATCCAGGGCACAGTCCTTCAATGGCTGTGCTCGTTTCTTTCTGGTCGGGGACAGAGGGTGGTGCTTGGGGGGGGGGAATTGTCATTGCGCCACTCCTTGGTGTGTGGAGTACCTCAGGGTGCGATACTCTCCCCGATGCTTTTCAATCTTATTCCCAGCTTGTCCGGAGTTTTGGGCTGGGTTGCCATCAATATGCTGATGACACCCAACTCTATCTGTTGATGGATGGCCATCCTGACTCGGCCCCAGACACACTGACCAGATGTTTGGAAGCTGTGGCTGGATGGTTACGTGGGAGCCGGTTGAAGCTAAATCCTTCGAAGACAGAGGTCCTGTGGCTGGGACGGGACGATATGGGATGGGGGGCAACTCCCATCTCTTGCGGGGGTGCAATTAGTGCCAGCACCGTCTGTTAAGAGTTTGGGTGTAATCTTCGACGCCTCCCTTTCCATGGAGGCGCAGATTGCAGCTATAACAAAGGCGGCATTTTTCCATCTCCGCCAAACTAAGCAGTTGGCTCCTTACCTCTCTCACCCTGACCTAGCCACTGTGATCCACGCGACGGTCACCTCCAGACTGGATTATTGTAACTTGCTCTATGTGGGGCTGCCCTTGAGACTGACCCAAAAACTCCAGCGGGTGCAGAATGCTGCAGCGAGACTCCTTACGGGGTCCTCGCTGCGAGATCACATTCACCCGGTGCTATACCAGCTGCACTGGCTCCCGGTGGAGTACAGGATCAGGTTTAAGGTGCTGGTTTTAACCTTTAAAGCCCTATACGGCCTACGACCCTCGTACCTATGGGACCGCCTCTCCTGGTATGTCCCACAGAGAAACTTACGGTCTTCAAATAAAAACATCTTGAAGGTCCCAGGCCACAGAGAGGTTAGGCTGGCCTCAACTAGAGCCAGGGCTTTTTCGGCTGTGGCTCCAATCTGGTGGAACACTCTGTCACAAGAGACTAGGGCCCTGTGGGACTTGACATCCTTCCGCAGGGCCTGCAAGACAGAGCTGTTCCACCAGGCCTTTGGCCAGGGCACAGCCTGACTCCCTCCCTCGGCAAGCTTCGCGGAGCTCTGGCCCAATGGTTGCCAGTGGTTTAATTTGAATTAATTTTATAAGGAATGATTTTAGAGTGTTGTGTTGTGTTGTGTTGTGTTGTGTTGTGTTGTGTTGTGTTGTGTTGTACTGTTTGTACTGTTTTATTGTTGTTAGCCGCCCTGAGCCCGGCTTCGGCTGGGGAGGGCGGGATACAAATAAAAATTATTATTATTATTATTATTATTATTATTATTATTATTATTATTATTAGATAGGTGTCCATTGCATATACCAGAATTCAATGAGCATACACATCAGCACATAATTCCATTGCTTAAAAGCTTGAACTGGCTACCCATATGTTACTGTGCCAAGTTCAAGACTGCTGCATTAATTTATACTTAACTTGGGCCCAGGAAACCTTGCTGAACTTCAGGCACATGACTAAGACTTTCTTATTCCAGCAGGCATGTTTAGATAGTGTGTGGTTTTATTATAAAGTTTTGTTGTTCTATTGCTTCATTTTCTTTTATGATTTGTTTGTAATGTACAATAGTACCTCAGGTTACAAACAGCCTAGCCAATGAACTTTTTGGGTTACAAACACTTCAAAAGCAGATATGAGTGTTCCAGTTTGCGTTTTGTTTTCAGGTTGCAAACATACTCCATTTGAGGGCACACTTCCGTTTTGTTGGCACAGCCTTCCCTTGCTCGGGGCCGGCTGCAGCAGCATCACCCAGAAGCAGAGAAGGGGTCCTTGATGCTGCAGTTATGTGTGTGACAGAGTAAACCCATATTGCTTGAGTGGTAATAAGCGCTGGGCTGTAAGTGTGAAAACGCATCTGGTTTCTGGGGACTTCTCTGTGTGCGGGGAAGGCAGAGAGACACTCTTATTGTTGTGCTTCCCCTGCAGAGCAAGAGACAGCTTGGCTCCAGAAGTGACTGCCATGGCATTCCCTCACAGGGCGCATTACAGAGTGGGCAGGATAAGGGTCTTTATACTGGGTAGTAGATTGCAGCCTGGTCTGTTGCTTTCATTTTTTGGATCAATAGTCTCGTTAGATAATAAAATTCATGTTAAATTGCTGTTTTAGGGGTTGTATTTCATCGTCTGGAACGGATTAATCCATTTCCCATTACTTTCTATGGGAAAGCACACCTTGGTTTAAGACCGCTTTGGTTTAAGACCAGACTTCTGGAACAGATTAAGTTCATAAACCAGATTACCACTGTACACTGCTTAGAAATATTGGTGATTAAGTGGTATATAAGACGTGTCTTAAATAACATAGAAATTCAGTCAGTATTACGAAAGTTGGGACTACAGCAGATTGTTACAGCATGGAGTACTCCTGTTCAGCCGTCCAGTCAGCCAGCCAAGCCCTCTTGCAGGACACTGTGACACTAAGCATGTTCAGTCATCATTGGAGTTTTCTTTGAGGGTGGGGGGAAGGTTGCTTCAGGCAACTTAGCAAGGAAACCAACTCCACAAGCAAGTGGAGGGACCCAGTTGATGAAGCATCTCAGCCCCACCCCCAGCAACAGTGTCAAGGTAACAGGTAAGTCAGATGTCCAGATCAGACCATGGCAGATTATTTCCCCTGCCCTTTTCTGATATAAGAAAACCCAACCTCTCAAGAAACTTGATAAATATCAACAACAGGTAAGCAAGTAGAGGGCCAGCAGGGACATATCCAGTGTATTGTACAGATTCTCATATGTATAGCTATCTCCCTGCTGGACAGAAATCGTAAAGACATGGTACAATGAGTGCCTGGGCCTCTCCTCTGAGAGGAGAGAAATTTGATTCAGTTCACATTTAAAGGGAAACCTACCTAATTCACATGTTCTGAAACAACACACGAATGGAAATACTTCTCTTAATTCTGCAATGGAATTCTCCAGCCAAGCAATGTGTACAAAAAAAAGTATTCACTAGTGTAAAGTGTATATAAGCATGAGTATATTACTGAAAATGTCATACATTATTTTTTATTAAGTGCTTTTCAAACTGTATGTATTAGGCAAAACTTTTCACAAGGCCTTTCATCATCATCATCATCCACCAACTCATTTGGACATGTAGAGAACTGCGCTGAAGATTGGAAAAATGAGAAATTCAGAGAAACTGAAATTGACATGTTCACCCATTCCCCAGTTGGGCCATAGATGTTATTTAATGTTGCTAGCCGCCTAACACTTTGCTTTCCCCCCACCCGCCCCCAATCTGCCTCATATTCTTCTCTGTTCTTTTTGTTGTTGTTGTTCTAGCTGCTGTTGGGTCCAAATAAAAGGCACAGCTGTTTTGCCTCCCACTCAAGCCAGTTTTGCAACTCTTCCCTTCTGCCCCAGTTCACTTTGATCTCTCACAGTGGTTTGGACCCTTCCATGTTCCCGCCCTGCCGTCCAAGAGTCGCATTAATGCATCTGAAATAACTGAACAGAGTCCTAATGCAATTCCATAAATGGGCAGTTAAGTTCGTGTTCATAACCACATCATGTTTAATAATGGAGAGGCCATAATAGGCTTTAAAACAATTATCCTACTATAAAGTTATTCCAATGCTTGGCCTTGGCTGCTAGTTTCCAGTTGGCATAATTAAAAAAAGGGAGAGAAGCAAAGTCTGATTTACAAGACATTATGAAACGAGCCATAAACTTTTAAAATTGGCTCTATCTTTTGGAACTGTAGTTAATCTTGAAGAACCCAAGACTGAGTGTGCTCTTTGAGCAAAAGGAGCTGTAAGAGTAATCAGTGGGTGGTTGGCAAAGCCAAGATGAAGAATTAGGGCAAGAAGAGAAGTTCATTCCCCATTAGATCGATCCCATTACCCATTTATCACAGAAAAATGTTAGTTTAAGACAAAAATTAAAATCAGTTTTCCTCATCTGCGGCGAAAACTGGTTATGCGTTGGAAGTCACTGAAGCTTTCCTAATTCCAACATCATTATTCCTATGCTCATATCAGAGGAGTCATTATATTTCAGATTCATTAAATTACATCACCCAGTGTATTTTTCTTGTAGCCAGAATAAGGCATGCTATTTCTGCAAACCTTTGTACAGCACATGAAATTTTCATTTTCCAAAATGAAAATCTTAATAAAGGTCTCCTGGAGCTACATTCCAAATAATGATGCAGTAAGGTCACCTTGAAGTAATAAGCCCAAATGAAGCTCTTTAAAATGCACACTTTTAAAGCATATCCCCCTTTAATTGGGGATGTGTCCTCAAAGTGCATTGTTCAGATGTTTCAGCTTCTACAAGATAAAACTGTGTGTCTCCTATTGGGAAGGAGCAATGCAGGATTCCTTATGAGAATTTTCCTAAAATTTCTGTTTTAAAAAAACACATTTTTATGTGTTGTTTTGAGTAAAGTGCACATTTTTGGAAGAATTGTTCCCTGTCATAATGAGTTTTTGTACAGTATTTTCATTAATATCTCCATTTTTATTCACATTTCCCCGTAATATATGATTATTATTTTTTTGTAAACACAGTTTGGTTGGAGTACTGCATCACAAAATTTGGATAAGTGCAAAATTCAAAGGTTACAGTTTCCATATTGGTTTTGGAAAGTGTGAACTGGATATATCCAGCTTTAAGGTAGGGTTAAAATGCATTTCTCCTCCATCACTACTCCAAAGCATTTTCACCAAATAAAGCCTTCTCAGTGGTGGCCCCCTGCTTTTGTGGCTTCCTTCCAAGAATAGTTTGACTGGCATCAATCTTATTTTTCTGCCAGTTCCAAATGAATAACTTTTCATTTGCACAGGCATCTTAGACTTGTTTGTGTGGTTTGATGACCACTGGGGTTTGTTATTTCGTTGAAATTTGCTATATTCATGTGCTTCTACTTGTAAGCTGCTCTGACAGCCGTGGCTAAAGAGGTGCTAATAAATAAATAAGATGTGGCTAGTGATCTAGGGTAAATGTAGATAACTCTACTCAGTCATGTTATTTATTACATTAAAAAACCCACCTTTTCTCCTGAGAGCTGAAGGTGGTGCTCACCATTTTATCTTTACAATGACCCTTGGAAGTAAGTTAAGATGGGCAACATTGACTGGCCCAAGGTTGAGTGAGCTTCATGGCTAAGTGAGGATTTTAACTCTGTCCAGCTCTGACATTCTAACCCAGGGGTGTCCTCCAGATGTTGCAGGCTAAAACTCCCATCATCCTGGATGACTGGGTCATGCTGGGTAGGGTTGATGGGAGTTGAAGTCCAAAACATTCAGAGATTACTATGTTGGCTATCCCTGCTCTAACCGTTGCATCACACAGACTCTCTACTGCAGGGGTCAGCAAACTTACCGCACCTCGAGTCAGTGTGTCCAGTGCCGATTGCGCTGTGGGCTGGAGGGCGGGGGAGCGCGTGCGCACGTGCTATTTCCAGTGCACTTCCATGTTGTAGGAGCACTGGAAATAGCTTGTGCGCATGTGCACGGGCCTCCTCCGACCTGGATGTGCACCGGAAATAGCTTGCACATGCGCACAAGCTATTTCCAGTGCTCCTCCAACCCAGAATTGGGCAGCCATGCAGCACAGCACCAGTAAGAGTGGGCAGCAGGCAGCGGGGATCACCGCAGGCCGGATAAACGAGTCCCTCAGGCCTTATCCAGCCCGTGGGCCTTAATTTGGGGGCCCCTGCTCTATAGATTAACACCGCTGCAACAGTCATTTGCCTTCACAAGAGCACCTTTGGGAGTGGAGCTGGGGAAGTCTAACAATCTCGAACTGAGAATTCTCACCTGCTCCTTTGGATTAATTATGAGAATAGAGCACCTTTTCATCAGCATTCCCCTGCCTGTTACCCTCCAGGTATTTGGGGGTGCACGGCCAATTAGTTCCAAGCAGCAGGAGAAGCCATGGCATGTCAAGGTGGTATAAAACCAACATAAGTTACTATGTAGAGATACCCTGCTCTCAAACTAATGCAACATAAAAAGATGCCTTAAAATGAGCCAAACCATTGGTCTACCTAGTGCAGTACATCCTACACTGCTTGGAAGCAGTTCCCCTAGGTTTCAGGTAGTGAGTATTTCCCATTCCTACCTGGAGATACTGAGGGCTGCACCTGGGACCTTCTGTATGCAAAGCAGATGTTTTACATCCCTTCCCCAAGCATTTATGTCAGGTTCTTCATCAAGGATAAGTTTCTGCTGAATTATCTTCGGAACATCTGTATAATAATGCATGCCTAGCGGGGAAGAAAGAACTCTCGGCAGTGTTTTCCCAAAATGAACATATCTGTAACCCCACGTTGACAGGCAAGAGGCAATTATTCACAAAGGAGATTGTTGGCTGAATTCCCTTGACAGGAAGACATACTTTGAAAGAGAACACACCACGGGCATTTGGGTGGAGGGGGGCCAGGGAGAGCTTGCAGATTCCCTTCATTAGTACAGGGACAGGCCCTTGTTAGTTAAAGAAAAGGGAGTACTAAAAAGTGCCTGAAATCCACAAAAATGAAGAAAAGCAAAGACAGCAATGGCAAGAATCTCAACAATGAAGTCAAGCTGGGAATCACAAGAGTTGAAAGAGAGAGAACACCAGGGGGCAGTCTGGAAGGGACCGTAGCTTAGTGGTAGAGCATCTGCCTTGCATATAGAAGGTCCCAGGTTCAATTCCTGGTATATCCAGGATGGGCTGGAGAGACTCCTACATGAAATCCTGGAGAGTCACTGCCAATCATTGTATTCAGTATTGAGACTGATGGTCATTGACCATTGACTCAATACCCTTGTTCTGATAATACGCTAAGCTGCTGAATGGAAGACAGCAACATTGCAGCTGACGTTCAGGGTTGGTGGTCATACGACAGCACACAGAGTGTAACAAGGACTGAGAGATTGGGGGGAGGGACTCATTTAATCTCACTGTGAACAAGTGGTACAGTGACAATAAAGTATTTCTATTTCTAAGTCATAGCTAACTATGGCTTAGTATGTTATCCAAACAACATTGGTAACATTGTCCAAAGCTGGTCAGAGGAGCTATCTCATGGACAATCAGATCAACTATCGCTTGTTATGTGACTACAAGCAGTTTAGTCATGCTGGCCACATGACCTAGAAAATCTGTCTGCGGACAAACGTTGGCTCCCTTAACCTGAAATCAGAGATGAGCACCGCACCCCATAGTCAAATTCAATTGGACTTAACCATCCAGGGTTGCTTTAACTGTACTTTTACCTTTATCAAGAATTATTCTTGGTGGGACCTTCTCCTCAGCTACTAGCTTGCTGGGCTAGAATACTGGGCCAGAATACTGGGTGGGGAAACCTGCGCTGCAATTCCTGCAGCGCTCACCAACCTGCTTCCTATTGACCAGCTGGATGGACTCACAAGCTAGAGGCATCTTTTGTGGCATTCCTGATTTCCCATTCACTTCTTCACCCTCCCTCCTCCCAGACACAAACAGAATTAACCCCATCACTGCTGCATCCTTCACCCCTTTATTTTCTAATGCATGGGTTTTGTTTGTTTTTTATTGCCTTTTCTTTTCCCATTCATCCTGTGGAAACTGTATCCTGTGTCAGCTGAAATAATCAGGGGAGAAGAAGCAGGGGTAGAAACACCCAGTGGCGTAGCGTGGGGGGTGCCAGGGGTGCCGGCCGCACCGGGCGCAACATCTGGGGGGGGCGCGAGTCCAGAGGGAAGGGACAAGTTCCTTCCTCCGCCGAGCTCCCCGCCGCCACTGCCAGCCTTGCGCCCTAGCGTGCGCACCCCCCGCAGCCGCTGCAGCTGCGCTCCACTCACTGCTCGCAGGAGGAGCAGCTGCTGCAGCAGCGCCGACGCCGCCACCGATGCCTGGCCGGGCACGGGCAGCCTCTGCACACCGACGCCGACGCCATCCCCTCGGCCCAGCCACAGGCGGCGGCTGCTTCTGCCGACTGGGAGAGAGGAGAGCTCCGAGGGGCCTCACCGCGCCCTGCGCTCCCCAAAACCCTCCGAGAGGAAGCTGGCGGGCGGGCGAGGGTCTCCTGGCAGAAGGGGGCGCCGCTGGCTCCGGCTCTCAGCGCAAGTCTCAGCCGCGGGGGGGGGGGGTGAGGACGGAGCACGGCTGGAAGCCCCCGGACCCGGCCGGGAGGAGGAGAGGCGCTCGCCAAGCCCGGATCTGGAGCTCCACCTACAGCCCAAGGAGAGGAGGGGGCAGGGAGGCGCCTGAGGGGAGGGGGCTTCGGCTGCCTCGGCCCGCGGAGGCTCCGCAAATAATAAATTTAATAAATTCCTGCTGAGCCTTTGGGGGGGTCCTTGGCTCCTTCGCTCGCCCCCAGCCCCAGTGGCGTAGCGTGGGGGGGTCAGGGGGGCCGGGCACAACATCTGGGGGCGCTCGCACTCGAGTGCTAAAATCCACGGGTTAGGGGGCGCAAATTACAACCCACGCTACGCCACTGGAAACACCCACCCCAGTAAGAGATCTTCACCCTCCCTCACTGGCTTCCCCCTCACTCTAGTGAAACACACACACTTTTACAGAAACATTTGAGGGTTACCTCAACTAGGCCAGAATGATCTGAGGTGATGAGACAAGTGACAGGAGAACCCCTCCATTCCTAAGGATGAGGATCCACAGGACATCCAGCTGAATGGGGAATATCATTGACACTTTGATCACCACACCAAGCAAAATAATGCCTCCTCACTCCACTTGCTTATTTACACCTTTGATTCCTGCTAACATTCTTGTCAAACGAGTGTGGATTTACGATTTTAATTATGCTAGGCTTGGAGAGATTTAAACATCTGTTATAGGTGTTCAATAAGTATTAGAACAGCAATCAATTCCCCCTCTTTAAATAGAGCTAAGATTTATGGCTATCTGCGAATAGCTAAAACAGCGGAGTTATTTTTGAAAGGGAGGCAGGAGGGCTTTTTAATTAGCTCATAATTAATTCTATTTGGAATGACTAAGACGAAACATAACAGCATTACAAGACACTATAGTCGCTTAATTACAGAATTTGGCGTGTCGTTATCAGATCCCCTAATGGTGGCATGGTAGCAGCAGCGCTGCCACACAGCATTCTGCAAGCCATTTATGGATTATCTGTACTTCTTCTCTGCTTCACCTATAATACGAAGATTGGTTGTGCTTGTATTACAGAACACTAAAGCCAAACCAGGGAAAGGGGCCATCCAACTCAAGCCTCATTCAGTATTCTCAAAATGGTTTTGCTCCTTAAATTGTTCTGTAGAGCTACATGTTGCTATTTGGTATGGCAGGAGAGGGGAACCACATCCAGATGTTGGACTGGATTGTTATCTTATCCATTCACCCACCCATAGGTCAACTTCACCAGGTGGGTGGAGTGGCCCACCCAGCAATCAGGTAACCCATTTTCAATACCATGTGTAGTTTGGGATCAAACCACTTCACACACAAGCACCAGTGAGCAGACAATGGTCAGGGGCTTGGAAAACCCAATGCCCTGGCAAGTGTGGCTGTGACTGTCCTCCTCTTCACTTGAAAAGGAACGATTAGGAACTCATTCTAAGCTCCCAATTCTTCCTAAGCAGTCAGGTCTTGGAATGAGGGAGAAATTTGATTCAGTTTGCATTTAAAGCTAAATCCAGTGCTTTTCTCTGGGGGTACTCAAGGAGACGCAGTACCAGCACCCGAAGAAGAAGAAGAGGAGGAAGAGGAAGAGGAAGAGGAAGAGGAAGAGGAAGAAGAAGAAGAAGAAGAAGAAGAAGAAGAAGAAGAAGAAGAAGAAGAAGAGCAGCAGCAGCAGCACTGGTTAAAAGTGTGGCAGTTACTATAACAACTTCATGGTGAGTACCGGCACCTTTTTTTCTAGAAGAAAACTGCTGGCTAAACCTAACAAATTTGCATTTCCCAAAACAATATGTGAACCAAAACATAACTCTCCTTCAAAAACTGGACTTCAATGAATTTTGTGGAGTACTTGCATATATTGGGTGAAGACGTGCATAAAAAATGAAGGCATTAGTGAAAATAACATACAAAAAAGTAGTTTGTTCACAGAAATTTCTTGCAGAAATCTGTACGTTTGTCAAAACAGCACATAAAAATGTATTTAGGAAAGAAACTCGTACTAAAATGCTGGTGCATTTTCACAACGATTAAAATAAAAATGCAAATTGCTACAAAATGTGGAATTGGGGGGGGGGGGGCTGATTCATGTTAGGAGGGAATGGAAACAGACAAATCCTGCCATCCCTATACCTGCTCTACACCTGAAATCACATATCAGATGTGAGAGAGGTGGGCATGGCTTCAAGAAATCAGTCTCATGGGCCTAATTGAGGCATCAGTGTCATTTATGAAAACGAAAACAATGCAGATGGATTCCCTACAGCTTTATATAGTGGGACTTCACTCTAGCTGTGGCACAACAGCTCTGACTAATGTGCTACTCTAAAGGATACCACAAAAGACATAAATAAACAATTGAGACAGTGTAAGAAATTTCTGATGCCGCTCAGGAGCTGAATTCTCCATAATATAGAAAATGCATGGAACAGTGCTTCCTTTTTTCTGTCCTTTCTTGCATTGTTTTTTAATCTCTTATTTCAAAGACCACCACATGCTGAGCAAGTGGAATCTTCCTGAAAGATCTCCCCACCCAATCGTTAGACTGAAATTAGGTTTTTACATTAGCAAGTAAAAACTTTTATTTTGTGTTTTATATGTGTTGTGCAGAGGGTAGTGGGACAGGCTTATACACCAAGGTACAGATAACCAGGGAAATCATATTGATAGTCCAGTTTGCTAGAGAGAAGCTGGATCAAGGAGGTGGGCATTCCAGTATATTAGGGTTGCCATATTTCAAACAGTGAAAAAATCCAGACAGAAAAGTTGTTGAGAAAAAAATTTTAAAAGTTCTTTTTGAGCAATGTCCGGAGACAGCAATATTCTGGATAGGTCCAGGAAATTCCAGACATATGGCAACCCTACAGTATATTGGAGGTAATTTTAGATGGCTAGGGTCGTGAAGGATTCACACATAAAAAAAATGGCTTCAGGCAGATCATGGCGAGCAAGCAATTTGCTCCAACAAAGTCCCATCTACAGCTGATGCGTTATTCCAGGGATAGCCCTCTAGATGTCAGCTCTAACTCCCATCAGCCCCAGACAGCATTGCCAATGGTGTGGGATAGTGGGAGTTGTATTCCAAAACATCTGGGGGTTATCCCTGCCTTATCCCTCTCCAGTCTCTGGCCCCTTGCTGAATCATTAAAAGGTCAGACCTTTGTCTGGAGCATGAGTCACTCTCTGCTACCTCATGCACTGGCGGAGGAATGGGGATGTGGGGGGTGCGGACCGCCCCTGGCACCACTATTCCAGTGTGTGGCGTATCACAACCCCAGGATGCGTGTCACGCCCCCACTTGCTCTCCGCCCCGGTAGCGGAGCATGCAGCTTTGCCACTGACCTCATGCCCAGCGGCATCAAAACGGGGCGGGGGGGTGCGCCCTGGGTGACATGTCTAGGCGGGTGGCAAGAAGGCTCACAGCAGCACAAGCAGCCATCGCGCCACCACAGCTGCATGTGGAGGATCCTACGTTCGCGGCTGTAGCAGCGACGGAGGGATCCCGGCACCGTCCATACAGCGGTGGAGCGGCGGCGGTGGCAAACTGCTATGTACAGCGCATGCGCGGCACGCTACGTACAGTGCATATGTCGTATGCAGCAACACCGCACACGCGCCCTATGTAGTGATGCGCCGCCCTGGGTATAATGACACCTTCGTTCGCTCCTGCTCAAGCCTGGTCAATGAGCAGACACTGGATGGGGAGCACATGGCACTGGGAGATCTGGACTCTAAGTAGAGTTGGGCTTAGGAGGAACTTCCTCTGGGGTCCTGGTTCAGGAGTCTTGGACAAGGCACTAAATCGTGCTTATCTGCTGGTGATTCAGGTGACATAGATTGAACCAGTTTCCCCACCCCAGTCCTCATTGCTCCTCGTGATAATCACTTCCACCCAAAAGCAAGTCACACCCACTTGGAACTGTCTGGTTCAGGCTCCTTCTTCCTTAGCTGGAAAATTCAGTCCTACCTTCCTCTATGCTTTTTGTTTTTATTAGGTTTTACATATAGCGTCTTCATCTTTGATTCATAAGACTCTTTTTCCACCTTTTGTTTATGTTCAGTATGAGAGACTACGGTCACAGACATCTTGTAGCTGGGGTGGAAGAGCAGAGAGAAAGACAAGAGTAATCATAGAATCACAGAACTGTAGGGTTCAAAGGGACCTTGAGGATCAGCTAACCCCCTGCAATAAAGGAATATGCCATTGTCCCATAGGGAGATCGAACCTGCAACCTTGGTGTTCTCAGCACCATGCTCTAACCAACTGAGCTATCCAGACCCCAATGTTCTTTCATTCTATTGCTATTGTGTCCTCGTAGGGTTTTGTGTGAGCATCCCATCCTGGCTGGCATGTGGTAGCCACCAACTGTCATGGGCTGTTGATGAAAGACCTCCTAGCTATTAATGACCACAGAGGAAGTATCAATTGATCATTACTTACCATTAGCAAGCAAGCAAGCCTTTAAAGAAAGATAATCTAACTGCCATTATAGTACTTACCCCATGATGACCATAGGCCATTGTATCCCCCCCCCCCATCATAGAACTCCTGGTTATCCCCATTGATTTCCCATAGATCAGTGGGATTGCAGTGGATGAGTATTGACAAGGTGTGCTGTTACATCAGGCATATTATTGATCCCGCAATTAAACGCTATTGAACGGGACCAATTAAAAATGAGAGATCCTATCAAGTGTGTAAGCCAAGGAGGCCCTTGGGAGATTGCAGAAATACAAACTTGTGTATTGACACTCTCACTCCTACACACACACACACACACACACACCCCAATTCAGAAACCTCTGTGTGTCATTTCTCCATTCAACTCAGCTCCCATTTTGCAACTATCTGCTTAATTAGTCAGGTTGTTAAAGTTAGTGATCTATTTCATGAAGGTGTTTGTTCTCCAGCAGTTGCATCGCAAGCATTACTGTTTAAAGGTGCACTTTGCAGTTGACTTCCCACTTGAAAAGAGACTGACACAATGAATTGGCCTGGTAAAAGAGAGAAATTCATTGCAGCTGAGAATTAAGATCTCCTTGAAACCCACTGCTGCCAGCGCACAGACATCTATTGAATCATGATCTGATATTGTCCTTTCTATTTCTGAATTTCAGAGGTGAGAGTGAATCCATTTGGAGTCAAACAGCATCATCACTACAAAAGAAAGTGGTATCAGGAGGATCAGGGGAGCAGCAAGGTTTGCAGAAGCAGGGGGGGGCTGGAATCTTTAGCGAGGAAACAAAAATTTGGAGAGAACCCCAAAACTAGCCCAGTAAAGACCAAGTTTGCTTTGAGATTATGGAATGCTGCCTGACTGTTGGGGAAGGGAAGCAAAACTGTGGGTGGAGGGGGATGTCATGGTTCCACTTGTGTCGTATTAATGGCTACAGAAGTTGACTGATTGGGTACAGGAATGTCTCCAAAACTTGGATTTCCAGCTGTTTTTGGACTACCACCTTCCCTGACTGCTGGTCTTGCTAGCAAGGGATGATGGGAGTTGTAGTCCAAAAACAGCTAGAGAACCAAGTTTGAGAAACACTGGGATACTGGAAGGGTCAATCCTTTTTCCATGTCTCATCTGTGTAAAAAGTTGGGAGTCAGTGTGATTGATGTATCACAGGGCAAGGAACCCTTTTCAGCCTGAGGGACACATTCCATTCTGAAAAACCTTCCAGGGGGCCAAATGGTAGTGATGGGTGAAGCCAGAGGCAAAAGTAGGCAGAGTAACAAGTGTGAATTGCATCTTTGTAAAGTAAAACTCCACTTGCACATCTTTCTCTATCCTCCAAGCAAGCAAGCAAGAAGCACTTTTGCCGGAGTTCAGGGATACATTCCAGCCAGGTTAACATAACATATTTGAGCAGCACTGGTAAGCAGCGTGGATGTGGAGAGGGTATGGCTTAGGAAGAGTTTCAAGGGCTAACTAGAGGGACCTGTTATCTCAGTTTCTCCAGCCCTGATGTTGACCTAGCTCCTTTAGCGAAAAGGGCATGGCTCAGTGGTAGGGCATCTGCCTTGCTTGCAGAAGGTCCCAGGTTCAATCCCCAGCACCTCCAGATAGGACTAAGAGAGACTCCCTGTCTGAACTCCTCAGGAGCCACTACCAGTCAGAGCAGACAATACTGAGTGAGATGCACCAATGGTCTGTTGGGGAGAGAAGTTTGGAGAAGAACTCCTTTGCTCTCTTGCAGCTAAGTTAGCACAATAGTGATTACTATCAAGCACATTGAACCTTAGTTAGACTTTACATCTGCCCTCATCCACCTTTAAACAAACATTTCCCACAAAAAATCTTAGGCTAGAATAAATCACAGACACATAATTTTGCAAATAAGTGAAGGTTTGATTCACATATTTTCTAGAAGTCACCACCCACTGGCATTAAAACAAAGAGGGAAAAGGCCCCAAATGACTTTAAAAGAAAAGAATATGGTTTCCTTACAAAAATGAACGTGCACTCTGGGTTAGCAAAGATGCAGGCTATAAAATCTCCTTTTAGAGAGATTTGGTTCACTTGCCATGGCTGCACTGCTGAGGCCTGCTAAGCCACACCCACTCTGGTAATGAGCTCGGGGCTCAGGTTAACTCTTTCATGTACACAAGTGTGAGTCAATAACTGTATTTTGCAATATGCTCTGATTATAAATAATAAAATGCATCATAAGTCATCCTTCTATGTTCCTCCCATCCTTGGACACAGGGAAACCTCTTCACTAAAGGAAACCTGAAAGCTTTATATTAGAAGTCAGCAGACAATAGCCCAGAGTTCAGGGTACACTACAGTAGGGATCCTCACATGTAAGGAGTAGCTAAGATGTTGTCCTAACACCAGATGCACACACTCTTCACTCTACCCTCAAATGAGCAGGATAGGACCAGTCATTTGCATGCCTCTCATCCCAAATGAGAAGACTGTGCTTGTAAGCATGGACTTCTATGGGAGTGGGGGATTCTGTTTGCACAATCTCAGTAGATGGCACATACCTGTCTCCATTCAAAATAGGAGGCAGCTGCTTTTCCAAGTTATTGTGACTGTTTAATCAGTTTCAAACCTGGATGTTAAGAAGGAGAAGGAGAAGGAGACCCTCTCAGGACTTGACAATTTCTGAAGACCAGATTAGATTATACAAATCATAGTTCAAACTATTTTAGTATTCAACTAAAATGTTCTTTCCCCCAAAGTGCAGGAAAGGCACATGGTGAGTATCTCATATAGAACATCTGGTGCCAAAAAAGCAACCCTGTATGTCTTCAGCAGCCTCTGACAGCAGTGAAAAGATCAACGGAAGCCACAAAAACATTAAAGGATTCCTCCAGCCTATTGTCAGAGTAAAATGTATATTTAAAGCACTTCTTCTCAAGAGCAGGCACATTTCCCTCCGGTATGGAGAGTCGTGTCATCATGTGTGTGAAGCTATAGTTATTGTCCAGCCACCGTGTGTTTGCTTTTACAACTGCTGGGGGTTAAACCAGAACTCAGAACCAGCAGGAGGATTTTTTCTAAAGGCAGTTGAAAGTAGACCCAGTGGCCCTTTGATCTGTGCTTAAAGCATAAAACAGGATAACTGTCACCATCCTCTTAGAGCAACTTCAGAATTCATCCCTCACATATGCTGCAAGCAGAGAAAGATATTGTCAGGAAACATTGTGGGCTTCACAGTGGTTGCAGGTTTGATCTCCTAGCACCTTTGGCCCACTGCTGTGCCATCTCACCCAGGTAAACTGTTTCATCTCCAAAGCTTCACAGCACCACCATTACTAACATTTGATAACCACATGCTCTATATCTATGATGCCTTTCATCAATAGGCAGAGTCAGAAGGCAGGGTGCTTTTCACAAAGGTGAGCAGCAGATGAAGAGAGGGGTTAAACAGAAGCTAATGGGGGAGGTCATGGGATTTTGCAACCTTTGTCACTGGGCTACTTGTTAAATAAATGCATTAAAAAGGAGAGGCTCCACACAATCTGACAAGCCACAGACTACTGAAGCCACAGACTACAGTGTCCACAGCTCAGAATGGACCACAAGCTTACATATGTGGTGGACCTGTAAAAAAATAAAGGAATTTTGCGATGTAATTTATAACGAGCTCAAAAGGATGTTTTGTTGTTGTTTAGTCATTTAGTCGTGTCTGACTCTTCGTGACCCCATGGACCAGAGCACGCCAGGCACTCCTGTCTTCCACCGCCTCCCACAGTTTGGTCAAACTCATGTTTGTAGCTTCGAGAACACTGTCCAACCATCTCGTCCTCTGTTGTCCTCTTCTCCTTGTGCCCTCCATCTTTCCCAGCATCAGGGTCTTTTCCAGGGAGTCTTCTCTTCTCATGAGGTGGCCAAAGTATTGGAGCCTCAGCTTCACAATCTGTCCTTCCAATGAGCACTCATCAAAGCCTTGGAGAAATTCTTCTACGCAAAAGGCGGCCAGTTGGTTCCACCAATCAGAAAAGCTTTTATCAGCAAAGTCCTCCCAATGTTACTGTATGGGGTTGAAATCTGGGGGTGGAATTTAAAAACTCTACAACGGCTGGAGATTCTGCAAAACTCTTTTGCAAGAAAGATACTGGGTCTCCCCAAGGGCTCGGTTGCTGCACAGTTGAGAACAGAACTGGGCCTCCCCTCCATTGTTGCGAGAGCCCACATTAGAATCATTAGTTTTTACTGTAAATTAATCAATGCCCCAGGTTCCCTACTAGCTAGGCAAGCCTTTTTAACTTGTTCTCATACCAACAAATGGTCCAAGGCCATGGAGACTATTACTGCACGCTACTCCCTCCCAGATCTCAACACGCTGTCATCTTGGCACCAACATAAAATCCGGGCCTGGATTCTTACAAGAGACGAGGCCATGGACCGGGCACAGTCCATTACAGCTCGCCTCTCCATGTGGCTCCCTAAAGTGAAAGTGGTAAGATCACTTGCCAACTACTTGATAGACCTGACGGAGCCCAATTTGAGAAGAGCGTTTACTATGGCCCGTTTCCATTCTATACCCACGGCCTTCCTGCAGGGGATTTACTCTAAGACCCCTATTACTCAGCGTTTATGTCCATGCACAATGAATGAAGTAGAGGACTTCATACACTTCTTTTTCCATTGCCCTATTTATGAGCTAATAAGACCTAAGCTCCTCCTCCTGATCCCGTCCACCATTACATCTAAGGAAGACTGTTTGAAATCGCTTCTTGTGGACGCAAATCCCCAAATTTCACGTGGGGTGGCAATCTTTATAGTGCAGGCTCTGAAACTCAGGGCTACTCTGACTGGGTAGTGTGTCCTAGACCTGGACCTGTTTTAATTCTTTTTATTAGTTTTTCAACCCAATGTGCCGAGCCTATTTTGGGGCCATTTTATGTTTTATATACATCCGTATTTTAGATTCTTGGCGTTGGCAACCAAATCTTTATATTATTGTATTGTTGTTTCATTGCTATGGCCAATGGCTGATGCAAATAAAGATTCATGTTCATGTTTACATTCCAGGTTCCTATGCAATATTTTTCTTTACAGCATTGGACTTTCCTTTCGCTTCTAGCCATATCCGCAACTGAGCGACCTTTTGGCTTTGGCCCAGCCACTTCATCAGCTCCAAATCTACTTGTACTTGTCCTCCGCTCTTCCTCAGTAGCATGTTGGACACCTTCCAACCTGAGGGGCTCATCTTCCAGCGTCATAACTTTTATATGCCTGTTGCCTTTGTCCATGGAGTTTTCTTGGCAGGGATACTGGAGTGGCTTGCTGGTTCCTGCTCCAAGTGGATCATGTTTGGTCAAAACTCTCCACTATGACCTGTCCATCTTGGGTGGCCCTGCACGGCATGGTTCATAGCTTCTCTGAGTTATTCAAGCCCCTTCGCCATGGCAAGGCAGTGATCCATGAAGGATGTTTAAGATCTCCTTTAAAGAAACGAACAAACCAGAAGTCTTCCTCCTGGGGATACTAGGCACAGATATACCTAAAAAAGCAAGGGGAATATTCTTGTTCGCCATGGTAGCTGCAAGAATATTAATCACTACGAACTGGAAAGGCGAAAAGATCCTGACTAAACTGGAGTGGCAAAGTAAACCATTAGAATACGCCAAGTTGGCAAAAATGACAGGGAAACTGAGAGGTCACAGTGAACAGACATTTATTAAAGAATGGGACAGGTAGTCTCTGTGGGAGTATATTGTATTGTAAGGTAGTCTCTGTGGGAGTATATTGTATTTAATTATGGGGTATCAGAGTTTTTAGGGGGTTGACCAGGCTGGGATAGCAGGCTTGTTGGTTTTTGAATGCCTGATGTAGATTTTTTTCAATTTCGTTGTTCTGTATGGGACAATGACAATAAAGATTATCATATCGTATGTACAAAAATATACCTTAAGGAACATTGTAATAACATGACATCAATGGCAGGCCTTGAATGACTTCTGTGATGTTGTGGATACTTATAGTATAATAAGTCTTTAATGGAAATTAATAAAGGAAAATGGATAGTTGTTAGAAAAAATAAATGGTAGATGCATGATGGGGTGACGGGAGTTGTTATAGTTGTAAGAAGAATTTATTGTGATTTGTTGTAACATTTATTACTGTTTTCTTTCTGTGTGAACTTCTGTTCATTGTTTTTCTTTAACTTCAATAAAGCATTTAAAAGAAAACAACAGAATGGACCACAAGCTTTGTTTGAAGAAGATGTCAAGGTTCTACTTCAGGAATTTCCAGCTAAATGGATTCAGTAGTAGGTGATAGGCAAGATCTCTACCTGAGACCTGGAGAACCATTTCCAAGCACAGTAGACCAGGGGCAGGAAACCTTAGGTCTGGTCACATTTGGCCCCCAAGCAAGAGTTCGCCAATCCGTCCTACAAAGGGACAATGATAGAATCATAGAATCATAGAGTTGGAAGAGACCACAAGGGTCATCGAGTCCAACCCCCTGCCAAGCAGGAAACACCATCAGAGCACTCCTGACATATGGTTGTCAAGCCTCTGCTTAAAGACCTCCAAAGTAGGAGACTCCACCACACTCCTTGGCAGCAAATTCCACTGTCGAACAGCTCTTACTGTCAGGAAGTTCTTCCTAATGTTTAGGTGCAATCTTCTTTCTTGTAGTTTGGATCCATTGCTCCGTGTCCGCTTCTCT
Source organism: Podarcis liolepis (assembly GCF_965112155.1). Lineage (NCBI taxonomy): Eukaryota > Metazoa > Chordata > Lepidosauria > Squamata > Lacertidae > Podarcis > Podarcis liolepis. The sequence goes on from NC_139570.1 coordinate 10,249,521, forward strand.
GGAGCAGCAGAAAACAACCTTTCTCCTTCCTCTATATGACATCCTTTTATATATTTGAACATGGCTATCATATCACCCCTTAACTTCCTCTTCTCCAGGCTAAACATGCCCAGCTCCCTCAGCCATTCCTCATAAGGCATTGTTTCCAGGCCTTTGACCATTTTGGTTGCCCTCCTCTGGACACGTTCCAGTTTGTCAGTGTCCTTCTTGAATTGTGGTGCCCAGAACTGGACACAGTACTCCAGGTGAGGTCTGACCAGAGCAGAATACAGTGGCACTATTACTTCCCTTGATCTAGATGCTATACTCCTATTGATGCAGCCCAGAATTGCATTGGCTTTTTTAGCTGCCGCTTCACACTGTTGGCTCATGTCAAGTTTGTGGTCAACCAAGACTCCTAGATCCTTTTCACATGTACTGCTCTCAAGCCAGGGCACCAGGATTGTCTTCAGCTTCCTGTTGTCTGGAATCAGGTTGTTTGGAAGACTGTCTTCCAACTCATACTAACTTACCCTTACCACACAGTGTTGTAGTAGTCCAAGGTCACAGGGGGTCAAAGACCTATTGCTTTTTCTGCAGCAGGGTCCCTGCAAGGTCAGTGTCTCCAGAATACTAGAGACACCCAACTGGCATGAAAGGGGAGCTTCTTTAGCTACTATGTGCCCCGAAGCTCAGCTTTTAGAAAGAGTGAAAACACAAGGTGCTTCTGTTTCAAGAGAATGGTGTGCAAGTTCTGTTACGTACAATGGAATTTTGAGGAAAGCACAACTTAAGTCACTCTGGAAGAAGATACTGGAGTACTCCGAACCACTTATCTATGCATGTGCATGGAAAATAATAGATCTAGCTGAAAGGCAGCACATGGAGATCTGCATTAATCATTGCAATGCATCCCTAATAGTTGTAAGTGGCACATGACTCACTTCCATAAAGCAATATGCTCAACATGCAAGCCTGGTAGGCCTTCACCTGCCCCAGCTGCAACAAAACATGTCTCTCCTGCATCGGTCTCTACTGCAGGCACTATAATCTTCCAGCTGTTTGGCTTCACCCCCCAAAGGTGCATTCCCCAAATTGTCTCCCAAGACAGACAGATGCCAACACCAAAAAGGCATCCCTAATTAATATAATCATTGTATAATTATAAAATTATTGCATAATCTTAGAAGACTGTATTACTTTAGAATGGTTATGACTATTATGAAAAACCTTGCACTTCTGAATCTGCCACTACAATGCTGGATCTACATCAGAGGGCCTGACTGTGTGCCCACTTGTAACTGCAACTCCCATTGGCCCTGACCATTGGCCTTACTAGCCGGGACTGATGACGTCCAACATTATTTGAAGGACTGCAGTTTCCAGCCCATGTCTTACACCTACTGCAGCACACCCCTTCCAAGCGGCAACCATCAATTGAATAGTTTCCCAGTATGAATAAGCGTTGGGCAACTTAACTTTTAATGAGCCATTTCATACCATATACATCATCACAGCAGATCATTCCCTTTTATGCTCACTTTCCTCATAAAACAATAAAGACTCATTGTCTTATATAGACCTCCAATGATCATGACTTAAAGCCTAATCACAATTCCTCAGGACTACTTAATAGCATAGATTAGTATAATTAATGTGCTTGGTTGAGGGTTTAAAATGACAGCTCTGTGATCTGGCCACAAACTGCATTGCCACCTCCCCCCCCCCCCCAAATTCTGGAAATATCAGTTGTTTTAGGTGTATAAAATATTTCTACTGAAACAGGGTGTTTTTTTAACAACTGGATTCCAGCCTTAGATATTAAATTTCTTAGGTTCATATCCTCAGGGACAGACTATTAAACTCATGCATAGTAGGTATTTGAGATTTGCAAGGACTTTTATGCCAGATAATGTTAATTCGCCTTCAGCATCATTAAGAAAATTGAACTATTAAATAATCTTCAAATGCATTAACTAAAGAGAAATCTAAGCCCACAGCCAGCAATTTAGCAGTTGGGAAATCTGCAAACAGGCGTCCTAAATCAATGTGAAACAGTCCAAATACAATTAATCTAATGTTATGACGTTGTGTAATTTATTAAATAATATTAATAAAGTTGTCATTTAAAAATATGTTTTATTAATTTAATGAAATGAAAAAGTAGTGTCATTTGCACTCATTTCTCCAAGTACTGGCAAACAGGAGCAGATTTCTTTCTCAATGGAAGAATATGGTATTCACATCTTCCCTTCTATCTCTGTAACTATGAGAACTAGAGACTTAGGTTTTTCTTTTAAGGGAAAGCTGAGCGTTCAGGAAAGAATACTGCAAGGCAGGAGAAGCCAGCTCAGCGAGTCTCTGGATATGTTTTTGCATCGATTTTAGGGCCAATTTGCAGGCGGGGGGTGGAGTAAATGGTGGGCAGAAGAAAAGGGGCATACATCTTCCTTTCCAATTCCTAAAAAGCATTTTCTGAGCTTTTTACAGGTCTCAGAATCCAGCTGGAGAAAAAGTGGGAAGAAAGCAGGCAGGGAAAGAGCTGGTGGTTAAAGATGCTGGAGAGAAGGGGTGAAGGGAAAACTGCAAGTTGAAAGATAATACAAGAACCTTGCAGCTCTATCCCAAATGGAGCACTGCCCCCTTAACTCAGCCTGCTCTTAGTCAACTCCCTACCTGCTTACTTACAGCTAGTCCAGGGGGCAGCACTGTCTGTCAGCTTCATTGCCTCTGTCTGCCATGACAAGCATAGAATTTGTTAGCTCTGCCTGTCTCCACCTACTTTTGGGCTCCCTGGCTTCTGCCCTACCAAACCCAATGGGTACTAGACATGACTGGTTTCAGTAGTGGGGGGCAGCACTTACCGGACCTCCTGCCACCATTGTCACTGAAAATTACTGAGAAAGAGAGAGGAGAGGGTGAGGTGGTGGTGGGGTCATGGCAGTGCAAACACACCAGCGGAGCTAATCTGCTTCCTTCAGCAGTGAATCTGCCAACCTCACCCTCTCAGTAATTTGCAGCAGCGCTGGTAACAGGTCAGGTAAGCACCACTGCACTGTCAACCTATAGGGCATAGATTATCTCTGACCACACAAACCCAGTGCAGTCCAATACTAGCACAATGTGGAGTTATGTCTTTCACCAATGTGATTTCCCACTTTGAGGTTTACAATGCAATTTTCTGAAACACTTTTGTTGATGTGTCTAGATCCAGCTTTAGTTGGATACAATCTAATGAATAGTTGTATCTGACCTTATTCTCCAACTTCCTCTTTCCTAGATTGCTTCAAGAGGACCTGTTTATTGCGCATTCATCCTGACATGCGCAGGGAGATCAGATGATGTTGGCTATTTAATGAGCCTTCACTCTGTTTTCTTTGTAGGGAGATAAGACGGTGGTGCATCAAAACAAGTGTCATCCCACGCTTTTCCAGTTCATTTTCTCATCACTTTTATCATCTCAAAACATCTGACCTTTTGGGGAAGCAGGTTGGTTGCCAAGACCTCCCAGACAACTAAAACTGTGCAGCTTTCATTAGCTAGTATAACTCCCACCCTGAAAGCGCCCATAATCTATCACAAACAGTCCTAAAATATGAAAGCCTTGCTTTTACCTCATTCACTCTTTGTTGGTTAATTATCTTAGTGCTCTAGCAGATTATGTCATTGCTCTTGCCCTGGAAAAAAAGTTCTGGAACACTCCTCTCCTCCCCTATTCTACTGACTCCTGCCTTAGACATTCAGTTTTAGAGTTACTTTTTTCTGTTTCTATAACAAATTCACAGCACATAATGCAATGTATTCTGCATCAACCCTCCACGCCCCTAAGCACTGTTACGTGTGGATCGCTAAAGAAAAATCTCACTGTACAGCTGCTATTACTTAGCATCTGTCAGAAACCCAAAAGATAAATGAATTGGGTGCTGACTAGCATGTCCAAACATCACAAGGCTTGGCTCATGTTTTGATCACCAGGCAAAAGAGCACTTAAGCAACATCTCCCTAACAGCTAGAGGGTGGGAAATAATCACATTTGATGGAGAAGCGGGGAGAGGTGGGGGGGAGTCCAAACTCTCTTGACTGGTAATGAAAGCATGCTGCATATTTATTCAGAGGGCTAATAAGTGCAGAAGTTCAAAGGAAGCACCAGCAGGCAAATGTTTTCTCTCTTTTCCTTCTGACAAAGGAAGAAGAAGCACATTACAACCACAAGGCAGGATTTCATTGCCTTCTAAATATGAAAGATTAGAGAACCATCTTTTTTCCCCAAAAAGAAAAAAAATCAATTTTGTTAGCTGACCTCTTTAAAGCTGACAACATCGCCTTCTAATCTAAAGTGATTTTCTCCCCAAATAAAAAAATAAAATGAAGCTTGAACAGTTTCCTTTTCTCCATCTCATCAATTTCCACAGACTATTGCAGTGAAATTAGCATATGAAACTGCCTGAGACTGAATCAGACTGTCAGTCAAAGTATCTTGCCCAACCAGTTTTGCCTGCTTTGGCAGGCAATAGGTCTCCCAGATCTTAGGCAAAGGTATCTGAGATGCTTTACCCATCTTGTTCTCTTGATTCCTTGGGCCCTCTCCAAATACATATGTCTATGAACATGGCTTATACAGAAGAGCCTGCTGGATCGGGCCAAAGTGTCATGAGCCACACAGCACTAGCGGGATCAGGTCCTTCTTACACAGAAGGAGGAAGGAGACAAAGAGGAACCAGAGTGAATCCTGAGTTGGAAGAACTTGAATTGGAGGAGTGTGGGAGAGTCTCCCCTTTCCACTCCAACTTCAACCACTTATGAAGGGGTAACAGGAATGCTGGCTTTCCCCTCCAACCTTCCTATGAAGCAGAGAGCCTCAATGAAGGCTGAAGATGACTTTGATCAGCTGAGGTGGGCGGCTGAACAGGGGGCACCAATGACCAGATAGGAGCCTAAACAAGAGAGGGAGCAGACTTGCAGTCACCTTCCAAGTCTGCCAAGTGAACACACCACATCTCATATTTGAAAGCTGTGCGGTGCGGGGTGGGGACTTCTTGGGACAACTTTGTTGAATCCAACCAACTCTGAACTTCTTGCTTTGCTCCTGAACTCCTGAATCATGGCTGCTGAGCACTGTGTCTGCAGCTGTCATGGGCTGGCTGGATGCTGAGGAGTGGTGGGAGGCACTAGCCGGGGAACTCCCTAGGGAACCCCCAGAGGAAGAAGCCTCAGAGCCAAAGGATTGGTGGTGGGATGATGATTAAGTAGGCAACACTTACTTAATAATTTTATTTCTGGAGGAAGGAGAAGAATGGCTGAGATTATCAGCCATTCACCAAACTGCTCCCTTGAGCTTTAGTCAGCATACAAGATTCTTCTCCAGGTTCTCTGCCAACTGATATGTGTGGCATGTGAGAACGAGAGACAAAGTCTTTCCAGCTCCAATATTATAGATGGCCCTTCCCATAGAAATCCACTTGCCTCCTTCATTGAGTTCATCAAGGTAAACAGGAAAGTCGGGGTGGGGAGGCTAGTTGGGCAAGCAGCTTGGCTGCCTAAATGGGGACAGGTCTATCACACCTACCACCACTGACAATATTCAAGGTCCTTGGCCTTCTTCCTCTCAGCAAAGCTGCCTTAGATGCCTTCATAGGTCTTAGCCTCTCTTTCAACTCCTGGGCATTGCTCTTTGATGCCTTCAACAGTTGCACCAGCCTCTTTTAGGTTATACAGTCCCTACTTCAAACAGGAAGCCCTAAAAACTTGAGTAATCCCTACAGTGGTCTATCTGGAGGCTTATTGGGAATACAGCCTTGCTTCTTTTGGAATGTCAGTGATAGAACATCTGCTTTGCATGCAGAAGGTCTTAGGTTCAACACCCAGCATCTCCAGGTAGACCTGGGAAAGATTTCTGTCTGAAATCCTGGACAGCCACTGCTGGTTGGTGTAGGTAATACTGAATTAAATGGATCAATGGTATAAAGCAGCATCCTACATTTTAGCATCATGGCTCTTTTTGTTCTGTGGATAATGAAGACACATCGCTCACACACAGATGCCCCCAAAAAAGAACATGGGCTGCTCAAAGTCCATTCACAGATATGCCATCTGACAATTGCACTGAATATTTTCCCCTGCATTAGGGCTTAAGTGAAATTGTTGCTGAGAATATCTCCAGGAACAGATGGGAGCTTGAGAATCTCTCTTCCTCTCCCTTAGACATGAGAGGTACGTGCATTAACAATTACCACTCTTTATTTCATTTCGTCTCTTAGAAGAAAGAAGGGGGAGAACTGAAGGGTTCTAAAGTGACTCATCTGATTATTATCAGGTGTTGCAAACTAATCATTGTGGCAGAGAAGAAACACTGAGAAAACCCTTTTTTCCCATACCCCCCATACCCATTCTTCTTTTTGCAGGGGAAACCTGCTTGCTATCTCTTCTGGCAGATTTATTAAAAGCCGCAACTTAAATTTCAGTGTGAAACTTATTATGGTCATCATGTGACGGTCTTTGATCTCTGGGAAAGAGGCAGCCAAAACTATTCGAGCCTGCCATCAAAGCATCACTGCCAAACATTTATCTCAGAATAAGGTCAAAAGGGTTCCATTTTTATTTTTATTTTGAGCGAGAAGATTCCCACCACTGTCTGGGGTGGGATTAAAGCACCAATCACAATTCCACAGCACAAGTGCTTCACAAACTCATTCCAAGTCATCTGTGTAACAATACTGCAGGGTAGACAATGACTATCTTGCATTTTATAAAAAAATTCCTTCCAGTAGCACCTTAAAGACCAATGAAGTTAGTTCTTGGTATGAGCTTTCGTGTGCATGCACACTTCTTCAGATACATTCAGGTACATTCAGGTGTATCTGAAGAAGTGTGCATGCACACGAAAGCCCATACCAAGAACTAACTTAGTTGGTCTTTAAGGTGCTAGTGGAAGGAATTTTTTTATTTTGTCTATGGCAGACCAACACGGCTACCTATTTGCATTTTATATGCAGAGAAGTCAAGCCTAAGCTTCCACCCTGAATTCTTTGTCTGTAAGATGGGTGTCAAAAGATGACTTCCTCAGGACCACCTGCTCTGTGCTATCTACCTTGGAGAATTGTCTGAAGACACCTGTCAAGCATGGCATGATGGAGCCTGTGATGGAAGATATGAAACCATGGGTACAGTCAAGGGGAAGTGGGGGGCCATAAAAATACTTAACTGAGGTTCTACCCTCTCCCCAGCTTGAAGCCTGCCCCTCATGCCCATGTATGAAGCCCCTCTTAATTGTTCTCACCAGTCAAGAGCATAAGGTGGGCAGTGATTGTTTCATGGCAAAGTTAATGATAAGTATGTATGTATGGCTTTGTTACAATTCATATACCTCCACAGAAGCTTGTGCAAACAAATCAGGATAAATGAACAGGTGGCCTGGAGGAGCCTTCCTTTTCTTGCATCCTTGCTGCAACCACTTTGTCCTGGAGCTCTCATCTTGGTCTCTGACCTCTCATTCTCTGCTTCCAGCTAAGTTCAGCCTAGAACCTCTTGTGACACCATCGTGCTGATATGTGTATGCGCTACTCCCCATTTGCTGCTTACTGGGCCATCTGTTTATGGGACCAGTTCGAAAAATTGCTTCCTTTATCTTCTAGTCTCACAAGCCACTGAGACCTTCCCTTTCCTGGGAAGTGGAGAGGGCAGGAAGCCTGATTCAGCTTTCACTTCTTGCCCTCCTCCTGAAGAATAAAAACGCAGTAATCTATCTAGTGGGCTATCCTATTTTAACAAAATGAAAGAAAAAGTGCTCTTTGTGTCCTTTGAGCAAGTGACCTAGACACATAATTGATTCCTTGGACACTTGTGACAAGCAATCATTTTCAATTTTCCTCTGCCTGGATATTGCATTGATCCTTGGGGCACTCCCTATCAATCTCTAGGCTTTCTTTAGCAAAAGAAAAAGTCCACATTCCATGAGCAGTGCCAATTCTAGGGTTTGATGCGCTGCCCCCTTGACCAAGATGCTCGCAGTGGTCCTTCCTCCTGGAGTGCACCCTCCTCCTCCTCCTCACCACAGTCCCTTTGATTGGGTGTGGGTGGAGGGAGAAGCAATCTACTACATCACCTCCCATCAACAAGAGAGCAAAGGGCAAGAGGTGACTGCTCCTTAGTCCCATCCCAGCAGTGTCACTGCAAATGCAGCCCCTCAATTTTGTCTTGTATAAATAAACTGCGAGGGACACAGGTGGCGCTGTGGGTTAAATCACAGAGCCTAGGGCTTGCCAATCAGAAGGATGGTGGTTCAAATCCCCGCGACAGGGTGAGCTCTTGTTGCTCAGTCCCTGCTCCTGCCAACCTAGCAGTTTGAAAGCACATCAAGTGCAAGTAGATACCGTATTTTTCGCCCTATAGGACGCACTTTTCCCCCTCCAAAAATGAAGGGGAAATGTGTGTGTGTCCTATGGAGCGAATGCAGGCTTTCGCTGAAGCCTGGAGCACACCGACCCCTCTCGCTCTCCAGGCTTCAGGAAGCTATCCCCCCAGCCCGGAAAGCTCCTGGAGTGATGGCGAGGTTGCGCTCAACCTCGCCATCGCTCTCGGACCCGTTCTGGGGGCTGGGGTCGGGGGAAGCTCCAGCTTCCCCCACCTCCAGCCCCACAAGCTCCGAGAGTGATGGCGAGGTTGTGCAACCTTGCCTTCACTCCCGGACCCCCAGCCCCGAGGCTAAAAATGAAGCCAGGACAGCGAGCGGGATCCATCCCGCTCGCTGTCATAGCTGCTTTGCTCTTTGGGGCTGGGGGGGGATAAGATTTTTTCCCTTTATTTCCCCCCCACAAAAAAAAAAATAAGTGCATCCTATGGGCCGGTGCGCCCTATAGGGCGAAAAATACGGTAAATAGGTACCACTCCAGTGGGAAGGTAAACGGCCTTTCTGTGCGCTGCTCTGGTTTGCCAGAAGCGGCTTAGTCATGCTGGCCACATGACCCGGAAGCTGTACACCGGCTCCCTCGGTCAATAAAGCAAGATGAGCGCCGCAACCCCAGAGTCGTCTGCAACTGGACTTAATGATCAGGGGTCCCTTTACCTTTACTTAAATAAACTGCAGTTGGAAATAGTGGGCATAAGAAACCCCAAACCACTCAGGAGTTTCCACTCCTGGTTTAGGAGCAAATTATCATGTAGTCGGCTCTTCTAAACCTAGAAGTATTCCCGAACACACCACTGCAGTGTTGACTGCAGGTTTTGAATACTGGGGTGCTCATTTTGTGTAAGGCTACATAGTTTTATCATAATTCATAGTAGTTGTGGTCTATATCATATAGTGTAGAGGTATAATGAACAATTATTTACTTTCATCTCTGCATCATTGCATCAGCATGATTTAACCCTTAAATGGATAAGTGGGGTCATATTTACTCCACCTCTTTCCCATTTTTTTCTATATCACCATGGCAACCACTTCAGCAATGTTGCCATATTTGGTACTAATGTACTGGATTTGGTATTATTTTGACCGCTAAAGTATGGAAATATGATGACTTGTGTACTACCACTGTTACCACTGCTTCTACTACCACTAAATTATTAGTATATAATATATTTTTTTATCTTAACGTCATTTTTCCTTTCTTCAGATGTAAAAATATTATTTTATAAATCATCTCTCCAAAATGTATTCTCATAAAGCATGAGCCCAAGAGAGGAAAAAGACAAGAAAAATGAAGGAAAGAGTCAACAAATGCTCTTTCCATTTGGATTAAGTGCGGCTTCAAAAAAAATTTTTTTTTCATTGAACTCCCTTTTAGAATTGGAGCAATAAGAAACTATTAGAAACCTCATCCACAAACAAGTAGCGGTTTATTTGGGTAATCATGCACAATATTTTGGTGAAGGGTCAGATGCAGAAAATGGAAAGGGAAAACAGAAAGAAGCAGGCATACAAACACAAGTGGAAGTGAATTTGGAAGATAAGAGGAGTAATCATAATGTAGGGCTGGACACTGGATGTACCACAACCAAGTTTCCATCTCAAAAAGTATATTGCAAATGGTGACTTCCTTCTCTCTAAAACATTCCCAAAAGACATCTGCAATCAAGTTTTCCCAGAAAGCATGCTAACATTTCAAAGCACTAATGTATGAGAGTGGCTTGTCTGGAGTCGACAGAAACAAGTTTTATATTGCTTTCCATGTCAATTGTTTTGGCACAAGACAGTCAAGACTAGCACTTGGGCTTCAAAGTCTGCATTGGTATCTGCTGAATGCTGGGAATCTAATGGGAAGTGGCAGGAACTTTTCTACAGGATCCCAAAACATGAAAAAGGCAATAGTCACAGAGAATGGTGAGAACTTAGGAAGGCACCTGCTGTGTGTGACAGGAGCTGACATGATCTTAGAAGTGTCAATCAAAACTGCAGCTGTGAAACGGTACAATCTTTTAAAGAGCACCAGCAATGTGGTACTCTTCTTGGAAGAATGTGACCTAGCATTTTACTAGTTCATCCCATCAAATTCATTATTCAAACAACGGAAGCTTTTTAGGACTCATTGAACTGCTCTCCAGGTGGGATCCCATCCTTCAGGAACATGTGCTGGGTGTCCAGGAGTCTCAGAAAAGGAGAGGGCAGCTTCAAGTTCATTGTCTGAATCCAGATGATCAAATGTGTAACGTGTTGAATGTGTAAAGCCATTGCAGCTCACTTGACTGACATTAAATTAGCACTGGAAGACCTCCTAGAACTAAATTTGACCAAAACTAGAAATGAATTCCATGGAGTTTTATTATATGTGACATATTTTGCCTGTGTGTTAATGTCAGCTGTGTGATAAAAAAAATTAGCTGGCACAGATCTAATACTCCAGAAGAGGCCTACTTCAGAAACTGTGTTTTATGTTATGGTAGCCAATGTTATAGCATAATTAAATGTCCACTTCAATGTTGTTAAGCAGTTGGCGGGGGGAGGGGAGGATTTCATGTGGAAACATACCATGTCTGAAAGTGATGTGGAGAGAAAAAGTTTTATCTTTATCAGAGCAATATCCAGCTGCCCTTAATGTTGATGGTTTTGGAACAGAAATGCAACATCTACCTTCTGTACATAAATCAAATTTTGCAAGTGCACAGTTAAAGCCATTACATCTGTTGAACTTGTTAACAAAGTACAGACATGCTGACCTGTTTTCAAATGCTTGTGCTAATTTAAAAATACTATTCCAGCAATAGTTGCTCCTGGAGAGAGGTCATTTAACAAATTTTAGCTAATTAAGAATTATTTAAAGTCTACAGCGTCTCAGGAACATCTTGTGGATTTGGCCAGGCGAAGTGTTGAAGCAAACATTCCAGAACAATTAATTTCCATGCAGTGATTCAAAAATTTTCACAAAAAGGCCAGAAAGTCTATTTTTTAAAAGTAAATAGTAAGTTTAACTACTTTTTTTATTAATACTAATGTCTTCTGATGATCTGATCTACATTGAAATATAAAAGGAAGTTGCAAAGTGAATTCTTTCTCCTTACCTGTATTGTTGTTATTGTTGTTGTTTAGTCATGTCCGACTCTTCGTGACCCCATGGATCAGAGCACGCCAGGCACTCCTGTCTTCCACTGCCTCCCGCAGTTTGGTCAAACTCATGCTGGTAGCTTCGAGAACAACCTGTATTGTAGCATAAACAAAGATATTTAAATCAAATGTGATTTTTTATCTCTGATCCTCTTTTATTTTATTTATATTTATTGCGGAGGGAGTATAAGAACATAAGGCCTTAAATGTTCCACTCCACCCCTCTCTCATCTTCCATACCCTTTTTGAGCTTATGGGCTACAGTAGGGTTCAAATCACAGAACTGCAGAGTTTGAAGGGACTATGAGGGTCATTTAGTCCAACCTTCTGCAATGCAGGAATCCATTGCCCAATATGGGGCTCGAACCCTTGACCATGAGATTAAGAGCCTCATGCTTTATCTGGAGTTGCCGGGGATAGTACCTGGGACCTTATACATGCAAAGCAGATGCTCCACCACTGAGCCTTGAGCTCTGTTCCCGTATCTATGCCTAGAAAATCTTTACATGTATAAACCAGTCTATTCTACATCATGATACCATTATCCAAATTTATATCTATATCAATAAAGGTAAAGGGACCCCTGACCACTAGGTCCCGTCGTGACCGACTCTGGGGTTGTGGCGTTCATCTCGCTTTATTGGCTGAGGGAGCCAGCGTACAGCTTCCAGGTCATGTGGCCGCCATGACTAAGCCGCTTCTGGCAAACCAGAGCAGTGCACGGAAACGCCGTTTACCTTCCCGCCGGAGCGGTACCTATTTATCTACTTGCACTTTGAAGTGCTTTCGAACTGCTAGGTTGGCAGGAGCAGGGACCGAGGAACGGGAGCTCACCCCGTCGCGGGGATTCAAACCGCCAACCTTCTGATCAGCAAGTCCTAGGCTCTGTGGTTTAACCCACAGCGCCATCCACGTCCCGTCTATATCAATATCTAGATCTATATCATTCCAGAACTTTGTGACTCCAAGAACTTTAGCAACTGTATGCATATCCATGCACGTACCATGTTTGTATTATAACAGTTTGCTGTAAAATATTAATTAAATGCATGACCATTAGATTAACTGACCTTCAAAGACTTGCCCAACAACTGAAATGGGGGGGGGGGATTTAGAGAAGAGAGAGACACTATTCCAAAGTTTTCACTTTGCAACAGGCATTTTGGTTGTTGTTGTTGTTTTTGTTTTAATTTCTCTTAACACTTTTACAATGTCCCTGCTACCGTGTGGCTGCTCCATCTGTTACTTCCTTGCCATGCAGCCTGCAAAGAAATTTTCATTGCAAAATATTCCCAAGAAAACAGATCAATGCAACAAGCCGTTTCAACTGAGATGGGATTTTGTTTTCTTACTTCTGGTGCATCCTCACAGGGCCATGCATGAAGTTGCCTCCCATACTGTCGGAAGGGCTCTGGGCACATACTGGAAATTTAGGCTTGTTCAATTAACGTGGGGGAAAGTGCTCTGTGATCCTAGTGCAACAGATCTACTTTGTCACTGGTACCTGTGTTCCCCCAGGTCAAACTCTGCTTTGTGTTGGAGGTTGTGTGGGGAGGCAGGAATATACCTCCACAGGTGGTGGGATTGCCTAAGCATCAAAGCATTTGGGAAGAAGCTTTCTGAGGAAGTTCATGCAATAACAAATTAACAGATTATACCAAGCCCTCAAATGGCTAGCTCAGAGTTGTAGGTTCAAGTTGAGTGAAAGATCCCTGAATTGCAGGGGATTGGACCCTTGTGGTCCCAACTCTACAATTCTATGATTATTAGCCCTACTTTCCATATTCAGTGAGGAAAATCTTGTTCTATTGTTTAAGGGTTCGCTTATATTTATTCTGACTGCTGCAAAATTCATTACTGCAAGATTTTGGAAAGCCCTCATTTCTAATTTGTTACCAACAACTATGGTCTGTTGCTTTGATGGAATGACAGGCTGGATAAAGGAAGGCATGTATGACACTAATCAAACTGATAGTTTTCATGTGTACTGGTATAGATTGATAATGTTTCCTGCAATGGTGGGACAGAACTGCCAACCACCCGCTTACACATGGATCACTCTAGAAAGACACGCTTGGCCAACAAATATGTTATATAAATGTTAACTTTCATACTGGAAACAAATGACTCATGACTAATGAACTTTGACTTAAAAGGGACCTGAGTGCTATTTGTTTATTATTGTTGTTGTATTTGCTTTTGCATGAAACCAATAAAACATACATTACCTATGGGGTATGTTAGACTGCAAGGCAGTGACTTGCCCATGGGATCTGAAACCTGGTCTTCCAGGTTCTAGTCTAACACTATGACTACAGCACCACACTGGCTAGAGAGCCATTACCAGCCAAGACAGAATAGGCTATACTGAGCTTCACAGACAAATAATGTGACTTGCTATCAGGCAGCTTCTTATTTTTATTGATTTTAAATATTTCGGTGCCACCCTTTAGTAAAGCTGAACCAGAGTGGCTTACAAAAACAATATGAAAGACAAATAAAATTATAATTACCCTTGTTTACTGGGAGGGGGAGCACCACATGCAAAATATCCCTAGCAGAATGAAGGGTAACGCATGGATGTCTTTAACTCACCCACTGGCAAACTATGTGAACATTTGTTTCTGGCAATCATTTAAGACTTATGGGCAATTATCTCAGCTGCCTAACCCTTCCCTGTCACTCACAAAGGGACCTCGCTAAGTAGGAACTAACACGACATTTGGCTCATTTGTTCATCCTTAAAATCTGTAGACGAAGTAATTTTTTCTGGAGGAAAAAAACACATAATATTTCTGTGACAAGTAGACTTTAGAGGTGGAGGAGGAGAATGCAAGCTATTTTTACAACCGCCCGAGTCTTTCCCTTAGGGTGCTTTGTGCAGAGCACTCTGGGCAATTCCAGAGTGAAAAATCAAAAGCTTTGTGCATAAATATACATGCCTTAGCTTTCACCCCTTATGTAAATTCAGTCAACCGAACCTATTGCTTTGCTTGAATCTATCAACCTAACAAAACTGTTCATGCTCTGTATTTATTGGGGTTAGCTTGGCTCTTATTCCCAGGGATCTATGATGTAGGTGACCAAGCTAGATGCAGAAAATACAGAGATCTAGAAGTTAGCGTAATGTAAATTGACTGAGAGAAGGGTTCAGAAAACGTGTGCAGTTTTCTGGGTTTGTATCAGCAATCCAAATGCTCTGTGCATCAGTCTTGAGGTTTGTCCTTCAACAAGTTTTGAACTCAGCAGGTTTGTGTCAGAAGAAATGGAAACAAAACAGGGCTGCTGGGCCTTCTCGTTGGCTGCTCCCAGACTCTGGAACTCCCTCCCTGGAGAATCTAGACTGGCTCCCTCCTTGTTGTCCTGCTGTCAGCAGGTGAATACCTTCTTGTCCCAACAAGCTTTTGGGAACTGACTGCTTTTAATTAAAGGGCTAGTGTCATGCTGTTTTTATTGTAATTAGTGGTATGTGTTAAACAGATATGTTTATATTATATATTTTAAATTCTATTAATGTTTAATTGGGTTTTTTTTAGTATTTCTTTCCTATGTTTTAGCAGTTCTTGTTTTTATCTGTAAGCCACCTGAAGTCCCATCAGAGAAAAGGTGGGGTATAAACAAACAAATAAAAAAAAACAATGAATAATAATAATGCCATCTGAGAAGCAGGAAGGTCTGCAGAAGTAGAGTTTTAAAGAACTAAAATTATAGAAGAACCATAAGAACAGCCTAATGGGGAGGGAGACTCAAAACACTCAGTGAGAAAAAGTTGTGTGTCAGTTGGAAAACACATACAATAAAACGGGGGAGGGATTCACTGCACTGCAGGAACAGCTAGCTATAACAATGTATAGGAGCACTGCAGTTGCAAGATGAGGAATGAAGATACACTGCAACATTTTGTTGCAGATAGTTCTTGTTCCATGTTTCATAATAGTCATTTGGCGAAGCCTTCCAAATGAAAACTCTACCCTAGTCTGTGCTACAAGATATTATGGGACCATGGCAGGTTTTTCACTGACTACAGACTCAACATTCCAAAATATTCACATGGAATTCCTCTAGAGGAATATTTTTTCCTAAGGAATTTACCGGTCCTTGCAGTTGTTGTGTGTCTGTGTACACTTCTGCAGTATTTAACCACTATTTTTCATCCCCTTTTATGTTTTTCTAGATATCTAAATAAGCTAAGTAAATAAAAGCTTGCCTTCTAGCATAGGTCATAAAGTTCTCATCTTACTTTATGAAGCAATGTATTTTTTTTATATAAAAAAAATCAAAGACAGAAAAGGGGAAAGAAGCAAGGCAAGGTTTTCTGTGGTGTTTCTGGTAGAGAACTGGCTGTTTCCATGTCGTCTGTAACCTTTGTGTTTAACTCAAATGACACAGAACATCAAAAATTTAAAAATGCCCTCAGACTTATTGGAGGGCAACACAATTGTGACAACCCAAGGCTGCCACCAAAAGACAAAGGACATCCTGTTGGGTTGCAAAAACACAGTTTTCCATTAACCCTCAGAGCACTGATATGTACAAAAGATTTATTTGTGGTATTTGAGGAGCCTTCAGCAGGGAAAATGCATTATCAGAAGAATTCCACTTTGTAACAATAGTGTGGCTTTAATTCAGCATACGTTTTACCTGTATTAGTAATATTGGCCCAATATGCACTGTGCCTTTAAAGCAGTATCATACCACTTCAAAAAATCATGATTTTTGCCAAAGAATCCTGGGAGCCGTAGTTTGTTAATGGGTGCTGAAAGTTGTTAGGTGACACCTATCCTGCAGGAATAGGTGGGACACGGGTGGAGCTGTGGGTAAAACCTCAGTGCCTAGGACTTGCCGATTATAAGGTCGGTGGTTCGAATCCCTGCGATGGGGTGAGCTCCCGTCGTTCGGTCCCAGCGCCTGCCAACCTAGCAGTTCGAAAGCACCCTTAAGTGCAAGTAGATAAATAGGGACCGCTTTATAAGCGGGAAGGTAACGGCGTTTCCGTGTGCGGCACTGGTGCTGGCTCGCCAGTGCAGCTTCGTCACGCTGGCCACGTGACCCGGAAGTGTCTTCGGACAGCGCCGGCTCCCGGCCTCTAGAGCGAGATGAGCACGCAACCCCAGAGTCGGTCACGACTGGCCTTCGGGTAGGGGTACCTTTACCTTTACCTTTATCCTGCAGAAAGAGGAAACTGACAGTGGGCCATGGAATAAGGGCAGACTGAGGTTGGTGGGGCAATGCCCTAATTCCCCTGTCTGATGAGCCTCTATTGAGGAGGAGGAGTCATAGCTGGGCCAGCTCATCCATGAGGCAAGGTGAGGCAACTGCCTTGGGCGGCGGAATCCACAGGAGCAGCAGATCCAGCCTCCAAGCTGCTGCACACTCCTCAGAGGCCAAATCTCCCACCTTCACAACAGCCGCCCCCCACAGAGGCCTCTTAGCAAATAGGAGGTGCTGCTGGTCTCCTTCCACCCATAGGGAGGAAACAGCATAGGCTGCCCTCTAGGGGGGTCTCCTGGGATCTGCATTCACCTGGTGTGATTCAGAGCAGGGACCTTTCCCCACAAACATACACAATGGCCTTTGATTCCCATTTAAGCCCTCCCTTATTCCTGGTGTCAACATCTTCATGGTTGGCCAGTGTTGGGGGAGAGATGCTTTGGTTCACCTCAGGTGTCAAAATGTCTTGGGCCAGCCCTAAGTAATAATATTGTAAGACAGGTACAAATGTTTCAGGCTACCAGTGCGATCTTCCATTCTCTAGATTTTTGTACCCTCCCCCACCCCTGCCAAGTGTGGCCAGGAGGCCATTGGTCACCCTGTAAACACCCCATGCCCCCTTCTGAAGTTGCGTGCATTGGAAGCAGTAAAATGGCCCTAAGGTACACAGATATTGCTGGGGAGCCATTGGGTTCCCTTGGGATGCTCCTCTGAATAAGATTTACGTTGCCTGCCCAAGACTTGGGAGAAGGGCAACACTGGATGGATCTGATACTGCAGTGCCTGGAAGCAAAGCTGTATAATTACCCAAAGAAATATTTCTAGCAGCAAACCACTGATTTTAATGTAAAGGTTTTTTAAAAAGAAGAAAGAAAACAGCATGGCATTAACACCTGGGTCTCATTAATATGTATGCCAACCTGTTTCCAAAATAAAGGAATTTGAGTAACCCTGAGAAGCTAACCCGCGCAGAGACACATGCTAACCATTTCACATGGAGATTTTAATTTAACTTTAGGCTATAATTTGAGGTCTTTAAATTGAGCATCCCCCACAAAAAATAAACCCCAACCCATCACTTTGACTAATGATGACAGGGCAACCTAGACAGTGCAGACACAGTGCATAAAAAGGATAGCCTCCTGTCTCAATGTGTGATCTACAGAACATGGAGTAGAAATAAGAGCAATAGGAACATAAGAAGTTGCCAAGCACAAGGACAATCTAGTTCAGTATTTGTCAGGGACTGGCTGGACGAAGAGGAGTGGTGGGAGGCACCAGCCGGGGAACCCCCAGAGGAGGAAGGCTCCCTGGGGATTGATGTTGGGACACCAAGGAGAGGTCAGAGGAAGAAGATTGGGAGGAGGGCCTGGATGCCGAAGGGGCAGCAGGGTTTAGTGAGCAAGAAGAGCCGGTGGCAGCAGTTTAGACTCCGAGGCTGAAACAGAGGAGAGGGGGCAGAGGGCAGCTGAAGAATCCAGGGAGTCTCCCTCTCTGGCTGCAACCAGCTCCCGTGCCCCCCTCCCCCCATCTTCAAGAACGCACAAGATAACAAGGAGGGCAGAACAGAGGGCAGAGGTGTGCAGGTAGAGTTTGAGACCAGTTGGAAAACATACAGGAGAGAAGGAACCTTAGAAGGGGTGGAAGGCATGGACCTTCAGTCCCAGTAGGGGCAAGACCTACTGGAAAGGGTTGCTGAGCTATATGCCATTTCTTTGAATAAAGAGTTAACTTCACTCACAATGGAGCCCTGCGTCTTTCATGCTGACCTGTGTGAAAGGTCAAACAATTCAGAAGGTGGAAGACAATGTGTCATAGTCCTATGCAGAACTCAAACTAATACAGAAGCTGCTTAGCACAGGGATAAGGAACCTATCCAGATGTTATTCAGCAGCAACTTCTATCACCCCCAGGCCATTGGGAGTGGGGAACCCAATATCATCTGGAGGATCCTGTTCCCCATCCCTGCCTTATATGAATGTTAGATATGATTAGCATCGATGTGATCTACTAGGGACTAGCAGCCATTGGCAATTAATAACAGTAGCAATATTAATTGTGTAAACAAACACCTAAGAACAATTACTTTCTACAGCAAAAACTAGCAGCTCCCAAGACTTGATACCAAGTTCCACATTGTAAAATGTGGCAATGAATTCCAATCTGGCAGCATTATGTTAAGCATTCCCCTTTGAAATGCTTTTTTAAGAGTACAGCCACTTTAATGTCTGCAACAGAACATCCTGGGAAAATGAAATGATCCTCCGTTGGTTTCTCTCTGTTATCATTTCTTATGTATGATTTGCATCCATTTATTCTCTGTCATAGAGATTGATCTATTTTTGGCATGCCTAAATGGCAGACAGGCATTGTTAGCAGATGACAGCTTACATCATGTTAGTGACTGACGCCCTAGTATGGCTGGTGTTTGTCTGATCCCATGAGAGTGTTGCCTGAGTAAGTATTGTGGGGAAACGATGCTTGAGTCAAAATATGAAATTCCATGTTTGCAAGGTGAGTTCCCTGTGAGGTCTGCCTGTGAGATCCTCTGCTTGCCCAGGCAGGAAGGCTAACAATAGGAAGAAAATCCTTATCACTTCCTCCAACCCAAGAAGCAGACTCTTTCTCATCATGCAGCCATAGGGATAGGATGCAGGATCTGTGAACCATCTTCAGAGACAGCCCTACATATAACACATTGCAGTAATCTAACCTAAAGGTTACTGAAAGCAGCCCTGTATAGAGAAGTTTTTAATAGTTGGTGTTTCATTGTGTTTTTATATCTGTTGGAAGCTGCCAAGAGTAGCTGGGGCAACCCAGTCAGATGGGCAGGGTAAAAATAAAATCATCATTCATCAACAACATCATCATCAACAACAACAACAGAATTAGGCTATCCCTGTCCAGGTAGAGGCATAGCTGGGCCACCAGCCAAAGCTGATGGAAGGCATTCCGTGCCACTGAGGCCACCTGAGCATCAAGAAACAGCAAAGGATCTAGGAGTGCCCCCAAGCTACGAACCTGCTCCTTCAGAGGAAGTGTAACCCCATCAAGAGCAGGTGATCTCCCAGCCATCCTGTCCAGAAAACCACCCACTAACAGTGCCTCAGCCTTATCGGGATTGAGCATTGGTTTGTTGGCTCTCATCCAGTCCATTACCAAGGCAAGACATTGGTCCAGCACATCCACCGCCACATCAGCAGATGTAAAGGAGATGTAGAGCTATGTGTCATCCGAATATTGCTGACCACATACAGTGGTACCTCAGGTTACAGACGCTTCAGGTTACAGACTCCGCTAACCCAGAAATAGTACCTCAGGTTAAGAACTTTGCTTCAGGATAAGAACAGAAATCGTGTGGTGGCAGTGGTAGGCCCCATTAGCTAAAGTGGTACCTCAGGTTAAGAACAGTTTCAGGTTAAGAACGGACCTCCAAAACAAATTAAGTTCTTAACCAGAGGTACCACTGTACTGCAAAACTCTGGATGACCCCACTCAGCAGTTTCATGTAGATGCTAAACTGCATAGGGGATAAAATTGAACCCTGAGGAACCCCACATTGAATGCTTCATGGGGCCAAAGAGCACTCCCTGAGCATTATTCTCTGAAAACGACCATCCAAGCAGGACTGGAACCACCACACAGCAGTGCCACCAATCCCTAACTCAGCCAGCCACCCCAGAAAGATACAGTGGTACCTCGGGTTACAGACGCTTCGGGTTATGCATTTTCAGGTTACGGATGCGCTGAAACCCGGAAGCACTGGAACAGGTTACTTCCGGGTTTCGGCACTCTGGCATGTGCAGAAGCACTAAATCGCGCTTTGTGCATAAGTGCCGAATCACATCACGAGCATGCGCAAACTCGGCGCTGCAGGTTGTGAATGTACCTCCCACACAGATCACGTTCACAACCCGAGGTTCCACTGTACCATGGTTGGTGGTATCGAAAGCCACTGAGAGGTAGAAGAAAATTAACAGGGACCCATTCCCTCTGTCTCTCTCCCAAGAGACATCATCATAGGGAGCGACCAAAGCAGTTTCTGTAATGAAACCCTGATTGAAATGGATCCGGGCGTGGGGGGTACTAATGGTTCTCCTCACCCTAAGTAAGGTTACCAGACATCCCCATTTTCCAGGGACAGTCCCTGGATTTACAAATCAGTCCCCATAAAAAATCCATTGAAGTTGAAAAGTGTCCCCGGATTCATTGAAAAATATCTGATAACCTTACTAAGGAGGCAACCTGAAGCTTATCCTTAGCAAAGGTCTCTGAAGCACACTGCAAGGTTCCCAGGTCATGACACCTGAGAGGCTTTATTAGACTGAGTTCTGTGTTACTCTTTCTGCAGCGCTCAAAAAAATTCCCCAGCCTTTGAACCTAATTTTCATTTTAAAATATATATTTTTAAAAATGGGTTGTGCAGCATTTTGAACAATTGGCTGACAGATGCTAGAGCTGAACTCTAGAACAAAGCTTTTTCTGCTTCCCCACCCCAACAAAAATAATTCAGAATGTTCACTTTCTGTGTATTAATTAAACTTCATTTCCAATGCTTTTATGTAAAGTAGTGCAGAATTAATGGCTTGTGCACTCGCAGTCTGCATAACTCTGCCAGGCCTCCACTGCTGCCTGTCTCCATTTTCCCATCCTTTATGGTTGCCCAAAAACTATTTTCTCCAGCAGAAATTGCTCAACAAACGACTGTGTCACATTTAACCTAGGTAATAAAGAGCTGGCAGACGTCACCCACTCATTAAGGTGGCTGGACACCTCATTGGCATTTGTTAGTAATGATTGATAGGATATTATTAGAAGGCATAGTGATAAGCTAGAGCATTTCTAACAGTCTGGCCTATATCCATTCATTCCTTATAGCCATCAAAGAGGGAGTAGAAATAGCTATGGAGCACATCCCATCCTGTCTTTGCAGAACTACAGAGCTCTCATTAATGCAAAGATGCCATTGGAATTCCGGAATGAGCAATTGGCAGAAAAGCGCCCGCGTTCCTAAGCGTGCATTGAACATGTTTGCATATGCAAGAGAAATCATTTTAAAAATATTAATTTTCCCCCAAGGATGGATTGTGTTTCACTGCGATCCCAGGCTCCTCATTTATAAATTGCATGGTTATGGTAAGCCATGCTATGCTAGTCCGGGTTTTTTAATATATATAAAAACAACAACACTCCATTACAGAAGCCAGCTCAAGCAGGGTATTAAAACCATTGCTTTATAACCACCTAGGATGTCCTTGGAGCATCTGCCTCAAGAGGGATGTAGAGGGAATGGGGTGAAGGTCACAGGCTGCAATAACACTTCAGCAGTTTTCAATAAGATATTGTAGTATTTCCTCAGAGCTTTCTTAAAGGATGGGTTCAGTTGCCTTATTGCTCCCTCCCAACCAGAAAGTTCCAGCAGGGGAAGATCAGCCTGACCCCCATCCATAAGCCACAGGACAGAAAGCAGAAATGGGCTTGCTTCCCCAAGAGAACTTCATTCTGTGTCCAAATGCCTGTCAAAAACTCACCTCTTATTCCGTCATTCACAAAATGATCACCCTACTCTAACTTGCCCGATGCTTCACTTCCCCTGTGCATTTTCAGACTGTCCGTCCCCTGCTGGTGGCATTCAACAACATAAGAGCAAGTTCAAGTTGTGCAGTTAAAGTGGATTTGGGCTCTTGCGCAACAAAGCTACCCTCCCCCCATTAAAAAAATTAGACTTTTTGCTGTAAGGGAAGAGATTGGGAAATGCACTGGATAAGCACTGGGTAATACCCGCTCAAGGCAACCTCATATAACTTCCCCAGAAACAAATCAAAATAAATGCACATTAATAGTGGGCTGGTGTATGACTCTAAGCAAATGTTGTGTAAATGAATTGTGATGAAGGCTCAGCAAACAGGCCATCTGGAAGGGACCTCTATCTCTGGCCCCAATTCATCTAAATCCAGTTGTGAATAAGGTTGCAAACCTATGCAAACTTATCAGGGAATCAGCCCTATTGAATACAGTCGCACCTCTGCTTACGTATCCCTCCAGTTACGTAAACTTCGGGGTGCATAAACGGCAAACCTGTAAGTATACTTCTGGGTTTTCGCCATGCGCACAGGTGCAGAAGCACTTTATCACGCCACACATGTGTGCAGAAGTAGTCCCTCTGGTTGCAGAAACCTCGGGATCCGACCGGAGCTCTGGAACGGGTCCCATCTGCAACCGGAGGTACCACTGTGTAGTGGGACATCGATCTGAATAAATATGCATAGGACTGCAGTGTAAATCCTGCTGAAATCAATAGAACAAAAGAAACTCATGTCCCATTGCTTTCAGTGAAATAATAGAAATGTAGAGTTGGAAGGTACCACAAGGGTCATCTAGTCCAACCCCCTACAATACAGGTATCTTTTGCCCAATGTGGGGCTCAAACCCACAACCCTGAGTTTAAGAGTCTTATGCTTTACTAGCTGAGCTATCGCAGACTTTTGCTAGATTTGGGCCTTAGGTCATAAGCCTGAGAAAATGAACATCTTCATTTTTATTCCTCCAGTTCCCCCAATTTGTAGAACACCCTTCATCGCGTCAATGTGATTCCAATGTGATTTTGTCTTATGAACAGTACTTAAGTTGTAGAAATAAAGAAAAAGTATTGTAATACAACCTGTCTTTCAATGGCTACACATCCTCAATATCTAGAAGCAAAGGCAAAGGACCCCTGGACGGTTAAGTCCAGTCAAAGGCAACTAATGGGTTGTGGTGCTCCGCTCGCTTTCAGGCTGAGGGAGCCAGTGTTTGTCCACAGACAGCTTTCTGGGTCATGTGGCCAGCAGGACTAAACTGCTTCTGATGCAACGGGACACCGTGACGGAAACCAGAGCACATGGAAATGCAGTTTTCCTTCCCACTGCAGCGGTACCGATTTATCTACTTGCACTGGCGTGCTTTCAAACTGCTAAGTTGGCAGGATCCACTACATAAAGGATGTAGAATTACACTACATCATGGTAGAATTCTGTGTCATTCTACTTTCACTTTTTCAAAAAATATTCTTCTAGTCCTCATGAGTGCAGCTACATCTTTGAAAGTCGAAGCAACAGTTCTGCTTTTGTGCCATCAATCAGTTAATGAAGGAGTTAATATCATGAATTGAAAGAAGACGACAAAAGCTTGGCACATTTGCTTGTTTGTTTATTTAAGGCGCCTGCTGTTTAACAGGCTCAATCTTGATTGTGAACATTCTGAGCATAGAACAATACTCTTGGTCAACCGGGTGGGTTGGCATATGTTGGATAAGCCTGGCAAAGCAGCACTTGCCCAATTTGCTTGACCCTTTCCAACTTCATGCTGATCCTCTGCAGAAAGCATGCAAGTCAGCTTGCAATCCTCTACATCACAGCACTGACCTGCCTCATTACGGACAACCACATGGCTGACAAGCATTCACCAATTATATCCCAATCCTATAAAAATGTTACAAGCAGCAGAAAAACATCTCTGCCCCTATTGTTCCCCCTCCAATGTGTGTGCATACCTCTTAAAGGCACCATCTGTGCATGAAATTCCCAAGTGCCCACTTAGCTTTAAGTGCTAAAGTAAGTACGAAAGTAACAATTCCTGAAAAAGTTAAAAGGCAAGAGAGAGGTTTCCTTTCTTGCTTGGGCCATGCCCACCATGCCGACTTTGCAATGGCTTCACCTGTCCGATTGTGGGGGCAGACATCATGGGTCCCACTCAACAGAATGAGCAGGAGCGTCCCCCAATGCAGCTGGACTGGCTTTTCACATTTCTAAGCAAGTGAGGTAAAGCATATTACCATCTAAAGAAGAGGAGCCTAATCTGTAAGACCCTGAAAGTCCTGTATACATCATTTTATATGAAGATGCCTTACATTCAGGTGGACCATTGGCCTATCTATTACAAAATCCTCAACTGTCCCATTTTAAGTGGGACATCCCAGAATCACATAAGCCAATCCCAGCTTCTGACTGGATTCCGGAATGTCCCATTTTCTGGCATGAGTCCTCGCACCAGAGACGCTGGACCAAAAGAGGTCACTGTGGCGCACAGCAGCTGGGTCGTATGAAAACCAGACTGGAAGATGCTTGCTTTTCATCCGAGCACTCTGACACATGTCAGTTGGGTTGTGCCAGAGCACCGGAATGAAAGTCACTTGTTTTTTTGGTCTTGCAAGACCAAAAAAATGAGTGCCTTTTGGTCTCATGCTTTTGTGCATGCAAGAGAGCTCAGGCAGTGGCGTAGCGTGGGGGGTGCAGGGGGGGCCGGCCGCACCGGCCGCAACATCTGGGGGTTAGGGTTAGGGGGCGCAAATCCACGGGTTAGGGGGCGCAAATTACTTGCCTTGCCCCGGGTGCTGACAACCCACACTACGCCACTGAGCTCAGGACCAAAAAAGGAGCACCCCAATTTTGGTCCCAATAATGTTGGAGGGGATGCTTTTATTCTGTGGAATATGAACCCCCAAGGACATACGAAGAGCCCTACTGCACCAGACCAAGAGCTCACCTGGTCCAGCATCCTACGTCCTATACCAGTTAAGCTTCTGCTGCTGTTTCCCAGCCACCATTAATGTGGTATTCTACCTATGAACATGGATTCCATGGGTACAAATCTAGGAAGAGTGCTAAGCCCGAAACACTGAGGAATAGTGTCTGGAATAATGCAGGTGGTCAATGGGTTTGATGCAGACTTGGCATGAATTAGGCATACTTGGGAGCACATCCTATTCCAAATAAGCAGCCCAAATGCACATAAGAAAGCAGACAGAGGATCCACAGCCCACTCTGCACGTTACTGCAGCCTTACCAGCCCTTTCACCTCCCTTCTGCCACAAAAATAACAGGAGAAGAGCCGTCATGTTCACACTCGACATCTTTATTACAGTCTGTTCATTTCCTAATTACCACCACAAGCTGTTTGCCCTGCCTGAGGGCTATCTTCTTCAAGAACCAACCAGGCAAATGTGATATGTTTAGCTAAAGAGAGCACTTTTTGAAGTCTACATTACGAAAAGAAATTTATGGAAATCCTATTATACAGACAAGCTGAAACGTTGCTCTGTGCCAGCCTTCTCCAACCTGGTGGCACCCAGACATTTGGGGCTCCAGCTTCCATCAGTCTCAGCCAGCATGGCTATGCCACATGGGGCTGGTGGAAATTGGAAGTATGAGGGCGGAAATGGGTTGAAGAAGGCAACTTTATGCTAAGCGTTGCTTCTCCTGATGATGATTTGTTAGTCACGTTATCTTGCCTAGGGCAACCCATCGTGGCTTGCAACCAAACAAACTGCCAAAAAACCCCACATAGAAACAGTAAAAACCAAGAGGAAATAGAAATACGTTAAATACATCCTTCCTACTTCTGAAAGGCCACAGGCCTGGTTAGAGAAGAAAGCTTTTGCCTGGCACCTAAAGATATATAATGATGGCACCAGGAGAGCTTCTCTAGGGGAAACATTCCATAAGTGGGAAGCCACCACAGAGAGGCCCCATACTCGTGTCTCCACCCCCTAGGTCTCTCATGAAGGAGGCATGTGAAGAAGGGCCTCAGAGGATGATTGCAGGGTCTGGCTTGGCTCATACGGGGAGAGGCGGTCCTTGAGGTATTGCAGTCCTGAGCCATTTAAAGCTTTATAGGTCAAAACCAGCGCTTTGAACTGTGTCCAGAAACTGATTGGCAGCCAGCTCAATTGGGCCAGAATTGTTCAAACCATCCTACCCCAGTGAGCAACCTGGCCACTGATTTTGTGCCAGCTGAAGTTTCCAGACATTCAACAGCAAGGCCATAGCTGAAGTTTGTGGTGCACTCAATAAATGGTTAAAGGAACGCTTTTCGCTGCTGCATGACACAAAAGCTCCAGTCTTCAATTCATTATTTCTGATACGTTAATATGACAAATGTCAGCACAACAGTGACCACAATCTTGTTCTCAGGTAGAACAGCCACGCAGTTCCTTGCAACAAGCGAAACACAAGCGAAATAAAAATGCTGCCAAACTAAACCATCAGATGCATCTTTCCATTTAACATGCAGGTTTGTCTGTCTTTAAATGCAGACTGGCATCAGCTGGAGGGGCTGATAATTAATGAGATCAGGGTGTGGAAGAGGGAATTTAATCTTTTTGTTCCCTGCTAGAGCCCTGAGGAACATCAGGAGAATCCCTCATCACTATCAATTTAAAGACCTATTTAATGTCACATCAAGGGTATTTCCAGATGTCCTTTTTATAGGTTCGAAGCAAGAGGAAGAACAAGCTAGTGGTAGGTCCTCTGCGTGGAGAAGGTGGAGAAATGCTGTTGGGTGACAGAGAAAAGGTGGAACTACTCAACACCTACTTTGGCTCTGTCTTTACCCAAAAGGAAAGCAATGCCCAACCTGGTGGTAACAGAATAAATGATGTAAGGAAGGATCTGCAGCCCAAGATGGGGAAAGAGGCAGTAAGGGAACACCTAGCTACATTAAATGAATTCAAATCTCCAGGCCCTGATGAGCTGCATCCAAGAGTATTAAAGGAGCTTGTGGATGTAATTTCAGAGCCTTTATCTATTATCTTTGAGTCAGCAAGCACTTAGAAAAGAATCATAGAATCATAGAGTTGGAAGAGACCACAAGGGCCATCGAGTCCAACCCCCTGCCAAGCAGGAAACACCATCAGAGCACTCCTGACATATGGTTGTCAAGCCTCTGCTTAAAGACCTCCAAAGAAGGAGACTCCACCACACTCCTTGGCAGCAAATTCCACTGTCGAACAGCTCTTACTGTCAGGAAGTTCTTCCTAATGTTTAGGTGGAATCTTCTTTCTTGTAGTTTGGCTCCATTGCTCCGTGTCCGCTTCTCTGGAGCAGCAGAAAACAACCTTTCTCCCTTCCCTATGTGACATCCTTTTATATATTTGAACATGGCTATCATATCACCCCTTAACCTCCTCTTCTCCAGGCTAAACATGCCCAGCTCCCTTAGCCGTTCCTCATAAGGCATCGTTTCCAGGCCTTTGACCATTTTGGATGTGGTAATTACTCAAAAATAAGTAATGCCAAACGAATCTCATTTCTTTCTTTTTTTGATGGAACTACAAGCTTGGTGGATCAGGGGAATGCTGTGGACATAATGTTTCTAGATTTAAGTAAGGCTTTTGACAAAGTCCCCCATGATATGCTTGAGGAGAAGCTGGTAAAATGTGGACTGGACAAGGTAACTTGTAAGGTAGATTTGTAGCTGGTTGACTGGCCGAACCAAAAAGTGCTCACTAATAGTTCCTCGTCATTCTGGGGAAATGTGATACACAGGTTGGCACAGGGTTCTGTCCTGGGCCAATGGTTGTTCAAGATCTTTATAAATGACTTGGATGAAGGTATTAAGAGGATGCTCATGAAATTTGCAGATGAAATGATAGTATGAGGACAGTTACACATGATCTTTGCTTTCAGGGACTCCTACAAATGAAATCAAAATAAAACCAAACAATCATATCATATACCATTCAATTATATCATATGATATTATATCATACAATCAAATCAAAATGATGTGTAGATGGCCCAGTATGAATCCATCACCAGTGCACTATTACTGCACCAATTGCATGCCACAAAATTTAGCTGCAAAACCACCACTATGGTGGTTCCCCACATGTGGCCCTCAGATGGTTATGTTAATCCATGGAATGGGGGAAGAGCAAAAATATAAAAATACTTTTTTATAAGGAAACATGCTTTCATTTTCTTCTAGCCATTAATTTTTATTTTATTTGTTTTAGAGAAAATGAGGATTAGCTATGATTGTTTCTTTATCCCAGTAGCCGCAGGTGCAACCTGAAACCTGTTAACAACTAGCAGCAACTAATCCCATTAAATCTGCAAAACTCCTCCAGGATTCCATCTTAAGCTGTTATAACTGCAGACTTCATGCCTTTCACATCATGCTGGCTTTTTCCTTGCCCTGTAGCTCTATGGTAGAGCACGTGCTCTGCACACAGAAGTTGCCAGGTTCAATACCCCTGTTTGAAACATTCAGAAAGCCTCTGCAGTCAGTATATATAAGGCAGAACTTGACAGACCAATGACCTGCCATGATCCTATGTCTTCCTCATCACCACTCCATTTTGCCTAACACCCAGACTCAAAAGGTCTCAAAAGCTTGCCCACCATTTTGTGATATTTTGGTTGGTCCTAATAACGGTACTGTCTGTATATAGTAAAAGAATATAGTAAAAGAAACTGATATAGGGATATAGTAAAAGAAACTGATTTTGCGAAGGAAGGTTCAAAGGAGTGTAAAACAGGGGGTAGAAACAAAATTACTCATAGGAACAATGGGATCCCTGTTTGGTGTAACAACTAAAGAAGAAAGGTATATGTTTTCCCCATGGCATGTCATCCTTCCATTGATACACCGGTACATTTCACTGTGGGAGAGATGCATGACTTTCCATTTCAGTGGTCCTCCAGGAAGTATGAAATGCAGACACGCACACCTCTTCTGCATACACTTTCCCTACTTCATGACAACATCCCAGCCTAGCCCAAATCTTTATACAAGCCATACACAGAAGAGTCACATGTGGAATGGTGCCACCACTACACAGCTTGCCTGAGGAATTCTCACACCTGCTCCATTCATTGTCAATGTTGCTATTTAAAGAATTTTTAGCTTGCTCTCCCAGAGAAGCTTACAGATCACGACAAGCAAGAAGGTCCCTTCCTTCAGTCTTATGAACTAAAAAGGGCAAGACACAAACGGAAGAGGGGGTAGAAGGGCAAGAGGGAATAAAACGCAGGCATTACTTCTTAGTTACAAAGTTCTTGTAAGGAGAGCTGAAAGTTTTCAAGGAGGAGGAAGGGCAGCCAAAAGTTGTTGGCCTTTCTGGAGAGGCGATGGGGAGTCTTTACTAGGGTTGCCATAATTTCAAAAAGTAAACACCAGGACACCCCAAAAATTGTTGAGCTATTCTTTTACAAAAATGCCCCTCAAAAGGCGCTTTCTTGATTGACTTGCCTAAGATCCAAGACAAAGCACCCTGGGCCTTACCATCTATCCCCAACAGCCCGACGAAATGGCAATTGTGGATATTGACAATTTGCAAGCACATTCTCTGCACAGCCCTGCAAGTTGCAGTACCCAATGATCCACTTAAGGAGTTTACCACACAGTCCTGTGCATGATTAGTTTGTCACTTTGTTGTCAATCATTCACCATCATGAACAAAAAAAAGCAGGCTCAAAGGTACATAATCTGCCTGAAATCCAACACTGCCAAAGGACCTAGGGACAAGGCCTTTGCTAGCCATCAAGTAGCTCCAGGTTCTAGACAGCTGCAACCAGGGGTCCACCAAAGGATGGAGTCCACCCAACAAGAAACTTTATGTAGGCTGCTGAAACATGTTTCCTCATGCCACTGTATTCACAGGGTGCTGCTTTCCATTATCTCTCAAAATGCTTCAGAGCATTCATCTCATCTTCTGCTTTCCAACATACGGCCAGGCAGTTGGTGTATCAAATGGACCCACATTGTCTCATGTGTTGTTATTTTTTTGCTCTTGCTCACCCTGTCTGTCCCATCCACCTGTTGCCTCTTGGCTTCTGTTCAGCTTTGTTCGTTTTTCTCTAGAACAAGGACAAATGTTTTGTCAAGTATTTTTAAGGCCCGAATGAACAAAACATATCACATTCTGGATCTAGAATTGGGTTTTCTTTCACAGTGGAGAGGCGGTCCACAGCCTGTCCCTCTTCCCACAGGACCAAAAAAAAAATTCAAACTGTGATTGTGGCACTTATAAGCTTATAGGCTGGACATCTAAGAGGTGTTTGGGTATGGTTAGTTTCACTTAAAGTGGGACTTCCTAGTTGCTACTACTGATAGACCACCCTTGGACAAAAGTTACTACAGTGGAGGGCAATAAACTACTGACAAATTAATATGGCACAGGATTGCATTAAAGAGACCCCCGATTCCCCTCCCAGAGCTACAATCCTAGAATTCCCCGGGAAGAGGGTTTTGATTGTTAAACCACTATGGAAATTGTAGCTCTGTGAGAGGATGAAGGGTCTCCTAACAGCTCTCACCACCCTTAACACACAGCTGTTCCCAGTATTATTGGGGGGGGGGAGAAGCCATGCCCGTTTAATGCAATGTGATACTGTTTTCAATGTATAGCACAGATGGGGGGGGGGCTTACTTTGTTTAGAGCAGGGTAGCCCAGCCACTAAGAACAAATGTTTTTGCTCCAAGACCCCACTAATATTGATGACGGCAAGTTATTAATGATGGCTAACAGCTATCAATACCTTTTCCCAAAAATTTGCCTAATTCGCAGGTAGCCAACATGGTTCCCTTCAGATGTAGCTCGATCAGCCAGCATGGCCAAAAATGGGAGCTGGAGTCAAAGCATCATAGAATTGTGGAGTTGGAAGGGACCCCAAGGGTAATCTAGTCCAACCCCCAGGATTCCGGGACGGCTATCCAACAACTGTGAGAAAACCTCCAAGGAGAGTCCACAACCTCCAGAGAGAGACCATTCCAATGACCAACAGCTCTTACTGTCAGAAAGTTATTCCTGATGTTTAGTCAGAATCTGCTTTCTTGTAACTTGGAGCCATTGGTTCAGGCCTTACCCTCCACAGCAGGAGAAAACAAGTTTGCTCCACCTTCCATAGGACAGCCCTTCAGATATTTGAGGATGGCTATCATATCTCCTGGGCGCAGGTGGCGCTGTGGGTTAAACCACAGAGCCTAGGACTTGCCAATCAGAAGGTCAGCGGTTCGAATCCCCGCGACGGGGTGAGCTCCCGTTGCTCAGTCTCTGCTCCTGCCAACCTAGCAGTTTGAAAGCACGTCAAAGTGCAAGTAGATAAATAGGTACCGTTCTGGCGGGAAGGTAAACGGTGTTTCCGTGCGCTGCTCTGGGTTCACCAGAAGCGGCTTAGTCATGCTTGCCACATGACCTGGAAGCTGGCTCCCTCGGCCAGTAAAGCGAGATGAGTGCCGCAACCCCAGAGTCGGTCACGACTGGACCTAATGGTCAGGGGTCCCTTTACCTTTACCTATCATATCTCCTATCACTGTCCTCTTTTCCAGGCTAAACATACCTAGCTCCTTCAACCAACAAAACATTTGGCAGGAGCCATGTTGGTGCCTCATTTAACTAGCATCCATCACACGAGGCAACATAAGAGCTTGCTGGGTCAAGGGCATATCTAGTCCAGCATCCTATAACTCGCAGTGGTCAATCAGATGCCTCTTCAGGGAAGCCCCAAAAGCAAGACCTGAAAACAATAGCTCTCCTCTCCTCACTTGTAATTCTCCCGAACTGGTATTCCTCAGCGTTCTGCCTCTGACAGCAGGGGTAGAACTTAGCCACTACACCAATTGCTTTTTCCTTCATGAATTTTAAAGCTAACCAGCAAATGTCATTCATTACTTTGCACACTGAATGAAGAAGCATGATGATTTAGTGGGCCTAAGTGCAGAGTGTGAAACAGGATGTATATTCAACTTTGGAGTAATCTGTGTTATTTCTGAGAATTTATTCTGGCAAGAAGGAAAGGGAACTATGCAATAAGCAAAACTATGCAAAAAAAAAAGTGGGGCATTAAAAGAGGCAGGGCATCGAGGAAGCAACAAGGAGGACACGGGAGGCAGGAAGCATCACTCATGAGAAGCCCTGGCTGCAAACAGGAACGCAAAGCTAAAAGGACTAACAGAAAAAAATATATATGCATAAAATATGATGCAACATGTTCAAGCAAATAATAATAAAAAATTCAAGTCCTGAACATGTAGGAGTTTGCTGTAGGAAAAGCAAGCTGCGAGGCTCAGTGAGATACTGCAGCCAAGCTAATTTATCGGCATAGCAAAATGACATTTCCTAAAACAAGCTAAATGAATTACTCGCCTTGACGCTCCCAAAGGGACCACAGGGGGAAAAGAAGAAGAAAAAAGGGAACTGACAGAAAATGACAGATCACCGCCTTCCCAGCATGGTACAAGAGAGCAGTTCTGACAGAGATTCAGGCATGCGGGCCAGCAAAAACCCTGTCATGTGGTCAATGCAAATGGCAATCAAGCAGGCATCAGAGGAGAGCATTTCCACTCAGGATGATGCCACGAGAATCAAGATTCCTAGCTGTCAGCTTTACAAGCAAAAGCTGGACCAAACATGCAAGGCAGCCATTTGTTTCCAGCCACACTTCAAAGAGTTGGTGATTTAGAGCAAGGAAGTGAACCTCTTCTCTCTCTCTCTCTCTCTCTCTCTCTCTCTCTCTCTCTCTCTCTTTGTCCAGGGGTTGCATTCAGCCTTGGTCAACCCTGCAGCCATGCAAGCCATGGGTGTGATTACCGCTTCAAGGTGTGACTACCTCTTCAAGGGGAGCAGGAATCACAAAACTCAAAACAAACTCAAAATTGGAAAAAATGAGAAAGTGAGAAAATCTGAAACTGACCGATTTGTCCATCCTTACCAACAGCTGATTTGAGTAACGCCCATCAACCATTGTGAAGGCAAGACATAGCATATATGGGTGCTAAATATTTCTTAATACACTGTCTCTGCTCAGCAGACTCTTCTTTGCCACTGTAGTGCTTTCCCAATAAGGTCTTGCAAAAAGCCAAGTGCAGCCTGCTGGAAAGGAACAGCATTAAGACACCACTGACGGCCCTGGAAGCAATGCTTCGCTGAAGCAGCTAAGACTGCAAAAAATACTCGCCAAATATAGCTCCTTGGACTAGAGAACCCAAATCCCAGGTGACAGAAGAAAACAGCTCTGCATGCGCTCCAAAACTGAATGCGAGATTCCTTAAGCAGGGCCAAGCCACAATCAGCACCAAGCAGTATCTGGTGATATACGAGCAGTTCCCTATTTCGCAGTAAGCAGGTAGCACTGTGCTGTACTTCTTTTTGACCTAGCCAAAAACAAAAGCATTGCTGTTTTAGTTATCACTATGCTTTTTCTTCTCTCGCTTTTCCACCAACCCCTGTCAAGGAAATACGCTGGTGATTTCAGTTGCAATATGGTCCAATGGTCTGTCTATGCATAATATCCACTCACCCCTCCAATGGTGAGTGCAGCCCAGTGTCCTCTCTACCACCATCTTCTGTGCCACAGCATGTGCCGGCTCTGGCAGCCATTGGGAAGTGTATTTACCTAGCCAGCAGCCTTGGGGATTCAAATTTCCCACCCACGATATTGGACCAATCATGGGTCGTCACAGGGACATGGCCGCTGAAGGCAGAGAGACTACTGGGAAGTGAGGCCAGCAGTAAACCAGCAGAATTTCCCACTCATCATGGTCAGATGCTTGGTAGGGGGGGATGGGGATGCCTATAATTACAGCAGCTCCCTCTACCCAACTCTCAAGCTTGCTCTGATACTCCACAGATGAGAATGCAGAGACATACCTAGGCTCTCTTGCATCCTTGCCAAGGAGCAGTATCGGGACCACCACCCCTTCTCTTGTGCTCCTCCAACAGGGTGCCCAGAGGAACCTGTGTGTATTGCTTGGCCACCCAGAATAGTGAGGGAGCAGCCTGGGGAGCATGTGAGTAGGAGGGTTGTACCATCCCAACTCCCTCCTGAACCAAGATCAGAAATTATTTACATCCATATTGGAACGCTGACTAAATTGTATTATTGTATTATTGCTCAAATTGTAGACCCCGATCAAACAGGGTTCATACCCAAAAGCTATGCTATTTTTCTAGAAGAAGAGGTGCTGGAACTCACCGTAAACGTCTCCCTCATTCTCTTATAATGGCAAGGGCGCCCACCTGAGAGGTGCCAGAACTGAGTTCCAGTGAGTTCAGGCTGACAAAAAGCCCTGCCCAAAATAAATATTTCAGACCCGGTCCTAAAATTAATTGTGGTTTATTTGGCCACACATTCTAAATCTCCTTTGGCTGTTTTGTCTCTAGATGCTTACAAAGCATTCGACTGTTTGGAATGACCCTTTTTATTAAAAGTTATGGAGATACAGTCATACCTCGGGATAAATACGGTTCAGGCTGAACATTTTGGGTTGCGCTCCGCAGCAACCTGGAAGTAACGGAACGTGTTACTTCCTGGTTTTCGCCACTTGCACATGCGCAGATGCTCAAAATGGTGTCACGTGCATGCGCAGAAGCGGCGAAACGCGACTCGCGCATGCGCAGACACTTCTTTCATTCTTTTCAGGATGCAAACGGGGCTCCAGAATGGATCCCGTCTGTATTCAGAGGTACCACTGTACTCAAATTAGGTTCTAGATTTACTTAAGGACATTGCTCAACTCTACAGCAAAAACACTGCTATTGTTTGCACAAACTGTACTGAAGCAATACCTATGGAAATTCAACGTGGTACTAAACTAAGCCTGGGAGTCATTTTGGACTCACAGCTGTCTATGGAGGCACAGGTAAATTCTGTGTCCAGGGCAGCTGTTTACCAGCTCCACCTGGTATACAGGCTAAGACCCTACCTGCCTGCAGACTGTCTCGCCAGAGTGGTGCATGCTCTAGTTATCTCCCGCTTGGATACTGCAATTCGCTCTACGTGGGGCCACCTTTGAAGGTGACCCGGAAACTACAACTAATACAGAACGCAGCAGCTAGACTGGTGACTGGGAGTGGCCGCCGAGACCATATAACACTGGTCTTGAAAGACCTACATTGGCTCCCAGTACGTTTCCGAGCACAATTCAAAGTGTTGGTGCTGACCTTTAAAGCCCTAAACGGCCTCAATCCAGTATATCTGAAGGAACGTCTCCACCCCCATCGTTCTACCCAGACACTGAGGTCCAGCACCGAGGGCCTTCTGGCGGCTCCCTCACTGCGAGAAGCCAAGTTACAGGGAACCAGGCAGAGGGCCTTCTCGGTAGTGGCGCCCTCCCTGTGGAACGCCCTCCCACCAGATGTCAAAGAGAACAACAACCCTCTTCAGGGAAGTTTTTAATGTGTGACATTTTAATGTATTTTAAATCTTTGTTGGAAGCCACCCAGAGTGGCTGGGGAAGCCCAGCCAGATGGGTGGGGTACAAATAATAAATTATTATTATTATTATTATTATTATTATTATTATTATTATTATTAAACAAGGTTTTCTACTTTCTCCTTTACTCTTTGCCCTCTCCCTCGTAATAATAATCTAATACACGTGTTCTGGAGGTGGCAACGACAACAGACTGTATATCTGTTAAATCTTTATGCAGTTGTCATTATAATGATGATAACCAAACCAAAAACAGCCATCCTGCAAGGACAGACAGAGCTCAAGCACTTTGAACAAGTGGCAAACCTAGGGATTAATTTTGACAAATCCCTGCTGATGTTTCTCAATATTGGTCCTTCGGACCAGTAAAATGGCAGGAATTCTAATCTGCTACAAATCTTTTCCCTGCCTGAGAGTCTGGATTCCTATTTTTTTTTATTTTAAAAAATCTAAATTATTTAAACTAAACTACATTCCTTTAATCAATCAAATTCAAAAAATGGCTCCTAGAATGAAAAAAGCTACCACACCTGGCAGAATCTCAGCAATTCAAGCGAAAGTGGTCTCAGGTCTTCTCTTTTTATCTCATGTCCTCCCTCTCCCAACACCACCACCCCCCATCTACTCTTTAAAAATGGCAGGCAGTAATCAGTAATTATGTATTTGTTAACAAAAGAAAAGAAAAAGCACAATCGGCTTTTAAACTGCTGTACAGAAAATGCCCTATGCATTCCAATTAGTTTTTCTGTTAATGTGTTTACAAAATATTTGCTTTGAAACTGTTAATTAAAAGAATTTATTTTTTTAAGAAAAGCAACACCTGTAGGGCTAAGGGCTAACTACAGGAGCAGCCCAATTCTTCTGGCTAGAGAAGGGGTTGGTACCCAGCACAGCTACCGCATGTCTGTGCCATGACCCCTACCTGCCTTGCCCCTCCTCTGACACCATCCCTCCCCTTAACCTGGATCATTGCTCCACACACACACACACACACACACACACACAACAAAACAAAACAAAACAAAACAAAACACATAAAAAACTGAGCCCATTCCAGGCACATGTCTGCACCCAAGAACCCAGATTTTAAAAAACTGGTTCAGATTTTTAAAAAATATGGGTTATAAACTAACAATATTAGTTCCAGCAAGCCTTTAACTGGGACCGGTGGCAGCCCACCTATTGAGTCTGCCACCAAAAAACTGTCTAGTCCAGTAGGGTGATTTGTCAGCACAAAAAGGGAGGGTCACTCTCCTGCCTGCAGTGATAAAGCCAACATTCTCAGGCATTCCCCAAGCAGGTAGGGAAGAGGGAGGGGGAAAATATGTCTATATATTGCACTGTGGTAGGTCCATCTTTACATATCAGCACTTTCTCTAGAGCAGCACAAGCTGCAGAAAGGCAGTGACATCTTGTGGCAGCCCCCAGTATTTATGGGAAAAGCTCACCATGGTTGTTCTGTTAACACATTTCTTTTAGGCAAGATGCAGTGTAAAGGCAAGGTGGTTTGACTTCAGAATTTAAATAACTGGCACAAAATCAAGGCTTGGATCAGCATCATGCAGCCTTTTCACACACAGTCAGATCAAAGAGGAGCACACCTGAGCATTCTGTGAGACAGACAGGCAGGCAGACACAGGCACACACACACACAGAGAGAGAGAGAGAGAGAGAGAGAGAGAGAGAGAGAGAGAGAGGTGAATGAGGAAATTCTTGATTTTGGATTATAGCACAGGGCCTCCAAATGTTATGATATTCCATGTCCCTTCTACGTCCATTTCACACGTTGCATAGCACATCCAGGTTTTCCTCTGAGGATTTGCTTCACAGGGTTCTGCCGCCATTTCTGCTTTCCTAACAAGCATAACTGTAGGAAATGTGTATTTGCAAATGCAACCCTTTTGAGGTGCCACACTGTACATGTAAACAACATGGCTTCCCCCAATGAATACTGTGAGCTGTATTTTAACCCCTCAAAAAGCTGCAGTTCAGTTCCCAGGATTATTTGGGGAAAGCTGTGTGCTTTAAATGTGCATAGAATTACAACTGTGTGTGTAAGAGAGAGAGAGCGAGAATGCAAGGCCACACATGCTAAGCTCTCTTCCCAGGTCCTCCTCCAAGCCATGCGGTCTGAGCTGCAGCAACCTTCAGACACTGAGCTTCTCTGAACAAAGGCTTGATTACCTAGTGTCCTTCACAATGTGAGATAAGCCTGGCAGAACAGCTTTCTCTATGACATCAACTCCTTCGTGCATTAATTAGGCTTAAGCATATTGGCTGCATGAACCTGGTTATCCCACAAAAGTACAGTAAAGATGTGACATAAGATTAAAGCTGTGCCTCTAAATTTAACTGAGTAAAAAAGTGAGTGGGTCTGCTGTTGGAAGCCTAGAAAATGCTGCTTCTCACACACAGAAACATACTACTACTCACAACGTTCCCCACACACATCCTCATTAATTTCACCCACCCAGCCCTCTCAAGGTTTCTCAAAGAATGTCACATTGGTTAAGGGGAGAAAAACAGTCCCCAGATTAGCTCCGACAAGAGAGTTATACAATTAAGGCTTCAAATTGCAGAGAGCTGTTAAAAAATATTGTCTTTGATTTATTGCACCCCTGATTCTCTGCCAGCCCTGCAAATGACCCGATTAATCAAGAATATGCTTATTCAGTCTGACAATATCTTCCACAGCCTCTCTTTGGAGGGAAGTTATTAAATCTCCCTTTGTAACAGTCATGTATTCCACAGTTATTCATGAGCTCTTAAGCATGGCTTTTTATACCTATGTACTTGTAAGCTGCTTTGAGCATATCGGAGAAACAGCCCAAACATGTTCTAAATCAGTAGTTCCCAAACCTCTGCAGCCCAGTGACACCTTGGTTCCATAAATTCATCCCTACCCTATAAAAAGCATTCAGAATAGCAGCTTGCACAACACACTAAGAAAGATAATAACACAATAAAATTCAAAATAGCAACAATTAATTGCATTTATTAAAAATCCAGTTAAAACTACAGTCATACCTTGGTTGTTGAACGGAATCCATTCCAGAAGTCTGTTTGACTTTCGAAAACATTCAACAACCAAGGCGTGGCTTCCAATTGACTGCAGGAGCTTCCTACACTCAATCGGAAGCTTGGTCAGAAGTTCGGGTTCCAAAGAATGCTTGCAAACCGGAATACTCACCTCCGGGTTTGCAGCATTCAGGAGCCAAAACGTTCGAGTCGCAAGGCATTCGAGATCCAAGGTACAACTGTATTACATTTAATTGATTCAACAAAATTGATGAACTTGATCCACTGCTGCCAGCTTTTCAAAGCCTGGTAGTCATTTACCCCACCTGTGCCCACCCCCTGCTGCCCCTTCGCCTTTTAGTGCCCCCTAGGTAATCCCTCTCAGGTGGCAGTAACATCCACTTTGGGAAGCACTGTTCTAAATAAACAGTTCTGTTATCTCATGATTTGGTGAAAGGCAATTGAATATGCTGGCTCTCTAGAGCAGAGCTTTCCAAGGTGTGTATCTGCTGCAGTGCGTAGGTGCGTTGTGCGACTGCTCCCTGCTCTTCTCCCAGGGCTGGAAAGGGGTTAGTTTAACCTCCAGATTGCTAGTAAAGCTGAATCACCATGTCATGAAATGATGCATGTCTAAAAAGTGTGTCATGTCACCAAAAATTTGGAAAGCTTTGCTCTAGAGAATGTGTCTCTCTCTGGCCATACATGTCACAGCATCCATTTAAAGCACTGTGATACCACTTTAAACAGTCTTGGCTTCCCCCAAATAATTTGGGGAGCTGTAATTTGACAAGTGTGCTGAGGGTCGTCAAGAGACCCTTATTGCCCTCCCAGAGCTACAGTTCTCATATTGACTTAACAATCTATCCACCTTCATAGGAAACTCAGGAAATTGTAGCTGTCAGCACCCTTCTTGGCACCCTTAACAAGCCACAACTACCAGGATTCTTTGAGAGAAAACATGACAGTTTAAAGTGGTATCATATAGGTAGTGTGCATGTGCTCTCCATATGCTCTTGTTTATTGATGGTTCCCATCCACTTTTATTTTAATTCCTTTCTAGGAAAATATGTTTTTCAGAGCAGCCTAGAGAAACACACAGAGAACGCCAAGTCCACTACCTCCCACCCGAAGATTAAACATGTTTTTTATGTCTTGGAATTATCTTTGGTCAAAAAAACACATCGGAGCGGGGGGGGAGGGGGGGATCCAGATAGATCAGCTATGTGTGCGCTTAGCGGTGATTCCTGTGAAGAGAACCACTTTCAAATTATCCTAAAATATTATTGTTATGTCTCCAACCCTCGTAAACATCTGCAGTGGGAAACTAAGTTTGCAATTTATCAAGCAACCCAGTTCTATTAATAAGGGTCGGAAGAGAAACAGAAGCCTTGTTTTCACATCATTGTGCAATCTCAGGCCTGGGAGCACACAGTTCTCCAAGCCTATCCATCTCACCCTTGGGGTGTCTCCTCAATAGCCCCCCCCCACCTTTGCTGTCCCTCCCCCCAAGTATTTTTGATGCTGGAATGTGTCCTTGGACACACCTTTTTTTGCCTGCCTAGACAGAGAGCAGTGTGTGTGTAGAGACAGACTTGCCTATTGTACAAAAGTAAAAATCTACATTTGTTTTTCCTCCTCATCTCTGCTGCTGCAGGAAATAATATATGGTTCAGCATAGCCTTACATCCAAACCCAGGCTCATTGTTTCTTTCCAATGAAAGAGAAGGGTTGCCCCACCAGCTGATAGCCCATGAGGGAATGTGGTTCTCAGTCTGAAGGAACTTGAACTGAGCATATCTCCAGACCCTCCAAGTGTTCCTATTTTCCAGGGACATCTCCTATTTAGAGAAGCCATCCCAGTTTCTGATTTGATCCCAGAATGTCCCACTTTTCCTTAGGATGTCCCTATTTTCAATAGAGAAATGTTGGAGGGTATGGAGTTATCCGACCCCTGAGCTGTCGGAGCTGCAATCCTGTACAATGGTACCTCAGGTTACAGACACTTCAGGTTACAGACTCCGCTAACCCTGAAATAGTACCTCGGGTTAAGAACTTTGCTTCAGGATGAGAATAGAAATCATGCAGCAGGGGCACGGCAGCAGCGGAAGGCCCCATTAGCTAAAGTGGTACCTCAGGTTAAGAACAGTTTCAGGTTAAGAACGGACCTCCAGAACAAATTAAGTTCTTAACCCGAGGTACCACTGTATAGGGAAGGTTTCTTAAATGCTTAATGTTTTAGTATGTTTTTATATACAGTGGTACCTCGGTTTAAGTACCTAATTTGTTCCAGAGGTCCGTACTTAACCTGAAACTGTTCTGTACCTGAAGCACCACTTTAGCTAATTGGGCCTCCTGCTGCTGCCGCGCCGCCAGAGCACGATTTCTGTTCTCATCCTGAAGCAAAGTTCTTAACATGAAGACTATTTCTGGGTTAGCGGAGTCTGTAACCTGAAGCGTATGTAACCTGAGGTACCACTGTATGTAGGAAGCTGCCCAGAGTGGCTGGGGCAACCTAGTCAGATGGGTGTGGTATAAATAGTAAAATTATCATTATGGAATGGGACGTCCCTATTTTCATCGGAGAAATGTTGGAGGGTATGTACAAGTCACACATGTTTTGACTGCAT
Organism: Podarcis liolepis; assembly: GCF_965112155.1. Lineage (NCBI taxonomy): Eukaryota > Metazoa > Chordata > Lepidosauria > Squamata > Lacertidae > Podarcis > Podarcis liolepis. The sequence continues at coordinate 10,290,867 of NC_139570.1, forward strand.
CACAGCAACTCCCTTACATGTCTCGCATGGCAGTTATGAAGAGGATTTATACATCCTACTAGCCTTGCAAAATTGCCCATTCATCAGGGCTAGCAGGAATGGTCTTTGTGCCAAATTTTTAAAACAGTTCACTATGACCATTATGTTGTTATTTATTTGCTGTTATAATTATCATTTAATTCCCATGTGGCAATCAAAGCAATTTGCAACACATAAAACAGTTAACATAAAACTGCATATACAAGAACACTGATACATATTTTTAAAAATTATGAATATAAAAACAGTTTAAAACAATAGCACACATAAACATGATAGTTTTAAAGCCAAGACAAACAAGGCCTAGTATTGTATGTACATACACACACAAGACGGAATTGCTTCTGGCCATTGAGAAACCAACCTTGTTAGCCAACCTTGTTAGTCACAAGGAAACAACCGACTACTCCCCCTGCCTGCTCCTTAGCACCACCCACAATTCATTTGAAGCTCAATTGGCTTTCATTGGAGATTGAACATCTTTCCGCTTCTTTCTGTTTGAAGCAACATAACCACCAAAGCAGCCTGACAAGTCACTTGGTGAGCCCAGGAGGCAGTTGTGGTCAAGGATTTATAGTGTCTACAAGCTGTTAAATGACATTCTGCTGCATTCAAAGAAGCTTTTATTTTTTATAAAAAATGTGGAATAACAAGAGAAGCCTTAATGCACTTATAAATTGCAGAAGTCACATCCAAAATGCTTCAAGGCAGCTTGTTTTCCCATAAATACAGAACAGGGCAACAAGCTTCCTATATGAGCAAAGGCCCTGCAAAGTAGCAGTTATGCCACCACCTAAATAATAGCTAAGTGTGCGTTGAGCAATCAAGCAGATTTCTGCTCACCTGCCTATGTCCACATACACAGACCTTCCAAGTGTCCCTGTTTTCCAGGGACGTCCCTGATTTAGAGAAGCCATCCCAGTTTTTTATTTGATCCCAGAATGTCCCGCTTTTCCCTAAAAAGGTAAAGGTAAAGGGACCCCTGACCATTAGTTCCAGTCTTGGCCGACTCTGGGGTTGCGGCGCTCATCTCGCTTTACAGGCCAAGGGAGCTGGCGTACAGCTTCCGGGTCATGTGGCCAGAGTGATTAAGCCGCTTCTGGCGAACCAGAGCAGCACACAGAAACGAAGTTTAGCTTCCCACTGGAGTGGTACCTATTTATCTACTTGCACCTTGACGTGCTTTTGAACTGCTAGGTTGGCAGGAGCAGGGATTGAGCAACGGGAGCTCACCCCATCACAGGGATTCGAACCACCGACCTTCTGATCGACAAGTCCTAGGCTCTGTGGTTTAAACCACAGCACCACCCACGTCCTACCACTCACGTCCCTTTTCCTTAGGATGTTCCTATTTTCATTGGAGAAATGTTGAAGGGTATGAATGTTGGAGGGTATGTTGGAGAGTATGAAGTTATCCAACCGCTGAGCTGTCCAAAGTTTTTTTAGGTTTAATGTTTTATTCTGTTTTTATGTGTGTTGCAAGCTGCCCGGTGTGGCTGGGGCAAACCAGTCAGATGTGTGGGGTATAAATAGCAAAATTATCATTATGGAATGGGATGTCCCTATTTTCATTGGAGAAATGTTGGAGAGTAGATACATTCATTTCAGCCCTTTTTTATTCTAGGTTTATAAACCAAGCAGCCCTTGGGTTTTCTCAAGGTTTGTTGGTTGCTAGGGAACCAGCAAATTGACTTAGGGTAAGGGTAAGGATTTGTATGTTGGCTGCTGATGTCACACAGTCTCTAAAAACTCATTAAGCAAGAAATATCCCTCAGTGCCAATAATTGGTGAACTACAACTCCCGTTATCCCTGACTGTAGGCTATGTTGGCTGAGGTTGATGGGTATTGTAGTCCAGCAACGACTGTTGGGCCACAGTTTTTCAACCACTGTCCTGCACAGCTCTTATGAAGAATTTAGGAGACTTTCTGTAGGACAGCTTGCAGTTTGGGTGAGTTAGGATGGAATGATAATTAATTTTCGATTTCTGGAATTCAAAGGCTTCATTCATGCAGGAGTAGATTTGTCTTGGCAGGAACTATTTACACAGGGCAGCTGCTCTGGTTTGCCAGAAGTGGCTTAGTCATGCTGGCCACATGACCCAGAAGCTGTATGCCAGCTCCCTCGGCCAGAAAAGCGAGATGAGCGCCGCAACCCCAGAGTCGTCCATGACTGGACCTAACCGTCAGGGGTCTGCTTCCCTTTACCTTACCATAGCCCGGATTCAGCCATCGGAAACAGCGTCCAGGCAGAATTGCTTAAATGTCCTGGAAAATCTGGACATATGGCAACCCATGTCGGAAGTGTAGATTTTGGAGAATTTCCTTAAAAATAGCTTGAAAACCTATTCTTTTTTGAGATCTTGCCAAGAACTTTGCCAAAATTAAAGCTTTCCTTTTTTGAAATATGGCAACCCTAATTTACAAAATGATTAGAGATGAAAGGGAGAGACAGCAACATGGTTCTCTATGCTGAGAGAACTTGAGGGGGGGGGAGAGGAATCTTGTCTCAACTTTTTGAGGAAGGAGTTAACCTAGGGAGGGGGGAACGGTCTAAAGTAACACATGCATTAATTAGAAGGAAATGTATTTACTTTTCTTTGACACTTTTTTCCCAGATGAAAGGCTGCAGGCTTCTGAAATGCGATTAAATATCTTCCCTTCTGTCTCAACTCTCCAATGGGATCTCTTTAGACTACAAAGAAGTTAAAGAGGAGAAAGTGAACACACATTATTGTAAAAGATAAAGTGCAAACTCTCTAACCTGTTGGGAATGTTTTAAAAGGGCCAGATTGCCAGTACAGTGGTACCTTGGTTCTCAAACGCCTTGGTACTCAAACAGCTTGGAACCCAAACACTGCAAACCTGGAATTAAGTGTTCCAGTTTGTGAATGTTTTTCAGAAGCCAAATGTGCTCCATTTTGAGTTTTACGCTTCCGATTTGAGTGCCACATTTCCATTTTGAGTGTTACACTGAGGCCTGTCTGTTTTTGCTATTTATTTTGCGATTTTGTTTTTGTGGCTCTTTTTGGTTTTGGTTTTGTGACTGTGTGGAACCCAGTTCAGCTACTGATTGATTGATTGATTGATTGATCATGACTGTAGTACATTGCTTACTGCTTTCATTTTATGAATCAATGGTCTTGTTAGATAGTAAAATTCATGTTAAATGGCTGTTTTAGGGGTTGTTTTTAAAAGTCTGGAACGAATTAATCCATTTTGCATTACTTTCTATGGGAAAGCGCACCTTAGTTTTGGAACGCTTTGGTTTTGGAATGGACTTCCGGAACGGATTAAGTTTGAGAGCCAAGGTACCACTGTACTCAAAGCCATAAATAGTAAAATAGTATGAATAATAAAATTATCATTATGGAATGAGACACCCCTATGTTCTTTGGAGGATGCCACATAAATTGAACTAGTTACATTAATATTTAGTCCAGATTATTTTTCTATTTCTAGAAAAATAGGTTGTTACAGTAAGTGTCACACTTTTTAACAACAACAAAAAGAAGTGTCAGTACTGCGTACCCTTGAGTACCCCCGGGGGGGGGGGGGAAGCACTGCTCCTAGCTAAAAACATGTTTGAAGTTTTAACCCCATTTACCTGGAAACAAGCCCTACATTGGTCAACAGGACTTTTAAATAGATATGGTTAAGACTGCATTGCAGATCAGAATACATGCAGAGTTACAGAGAAGACAGACACCAAGTAACCCACCAACCCAAAAAAAATCTAATTAATCTCCAAAGAGATGTTTCTGGACACACTTTTAGGCTCTAATTAAAAAGAAGATTTTGCACCTCTTCTTCCCATTTCAGAGTAATTGCAACGTTTGTCAGCTCAGATGCTTGCCAGCTTGGACCTTCCACACAAGTCAGCCGACAACGAGAGCATGGGAGGGGTTTAACATACAAATCAAAACATTCCTTTGCTGAAAACTATGGTCTACAATATTCTTCTTTTGGAAGATCATTCTGGGGAGCCAACTAATTTATAACAGCTTGTAAACAGCAAGCCTAGTGTAACACACAATATATATATATATATATCTGAAGGACCTATTCTGAGGAGGCCTTTTCCTAGCACCCACCACAGACACGTTTCACAAGGGCCTTCTCGGTGGCTGCTCCCAAACTGTGAAACTCCCATCCCATCCACAGGAGTGTCTGCTTTCTGTTCCCCTTCTGCTTTTGTTTCACCAGCAGGTACTTTTTGTATCCCAAGAGACCTTTGGCCACTCTGTTGCAGCAGGGTCTTGTGAGGGTGGCTGTTGTACTTCTCTCTGTGTGTGTGCATGCACACACTTTTAAATGGCTTTAAGTGTTTTCAGTGCTTTTTTTCCCATAGGGTTGCTTATATAATACTTTTTCATATCTATATTTATTGCACTTTGTTGTATCTGCTTTAGTTTATACTGCCTTGGGTGCTGCACAGAGAGAAAAGTGAGGTATACATACATTTCACTTTTCTTTCAAGGTTGTGTTCTTCTGTTCCAGATGAAATATTCCAGATCCTACTGGATTGTGCTTTTTAAAGAAAGGCAGGTCACAAACCAAGATGCCTTCAGATTTTTCCCACTTCAACACTGCAGACTTCAAGAATGGCTAATGCTCAATAATACTACACAATCAACAGCCTATGGGAGTTGGGAGCCATGTCGTATTTCAACTTGGAATTTTCCCCTCTACTGCCGACAAAAGCTGTGAGTAGCTTGTGTAACCAAAACAGCAGGACCTATGCACAACATGGCTGTATCAGCATGCTCGAAGTAACCCCAAAGTTTTCAGAAGTACCGAAACCATATGGGGGACCCCCAAAACAGCACAATGAGAACTAAGCATGCTCAGTGACCATGGAATGCTGACTGTAGTGGAACAAAATGAAAACTTGGGACAAACAGGGGGACAGGGAATGAAGAATGGAATAGATAGGATGAAATCTTCCACTTGTTGGAATGCATTGTTCAGCATAAAGCAGCTAAGTTCAAGCTTGCATAATTTGTTATGTGCCCACAAACACATAGTTCTCAAAGACCCCGCAGCCTTGGTCCAGCAGAGCCAAACAAGGAAGATCCGTCTACCCCCCACCCTGCTCCCAGAATATCCAACAGTTTCCTAGCCTATGTTCACTACCATTTGTTTTTCTGTTAATTATGGTCCCTTAATTGTGCATTTGACCTTCATTTTGTAATATTCTATTTGATGCTTTAAGTTAAGTTGTAAACCACTTTGAGATTCCCCCCCCCCTTTAAAAATATAAAGCAGAGTGATAGTCATGTGAGAAAATAAAGTAAATGAGACTCGGCACACACACGCCATTACCTAAAGCTGCTTTTCACTACAATGATTAAACAAATGGGAATGGGAATTCAATTCAGTTTGCATTTAAAGGAAAACTTCTTAAGTCACACTTTACAAAGCAATAAACAGCCTGAAACTACAAATGATAGTTTATGTTGGAAATGCAAAGACAAAGAAGGTACTTTCTATCATATGTGGTGGATGTGTCCTAAGGTGAAAAACTTCTGGGGAAAGATATATAATGAGTTGAAAAAATGTTGAAAAATACATTTATTAAAAAACCAGAAGCCTTTCTACTGGGAATAATAGGATTGGAATTGCCCAAAAAAGATGTTAGGACTGTTTTTGTATGCCACTACAGTGGCAAGACTTTTATTAGCTAAAAATTAGAAATCGCAAGAGATAACTACAATAGAAGAATGGCAGATGAAGATGATGGACTTTTTGGAGCTGGCCGACCTGACTGGAAGAATCTGCGACCAGAAAGAAGAGGAGACACTAGAGGACTGGAAGAATTTTAAAGAATATTTGGCTAAATATTTTAACATAAGATAGAGAGAAATTTATTGGAAGTAATAATTAGGCTTAGGGGTAGAATAAGAATATGTTGTTAATAAATATTAAGGATGAGAATATTAATAAAGGAGAAGAAGTTAGAAAATGAAAGAAGTTAATATTATTAGAAATATGAATTTGGAGAACTGCTAAACAGGTGATATAATGAAATTCAGTTAGAGGGGATTTGAGGAAGTCAGTTATCAATGTAATGAAATTAGGATTTGGAAGTAAAAATTCTTTTTGATGTGTTTTTCTTTGTTTTTGTGTATTGTAGTGTTTTTCCTTTTCTTGTTTCTTTTTTATGTGATAAATGTGAAAACTAATAAAAAATTGGGGGGGGGGGGACAAAAGAGCAAAAAACAATAATAAACAGCCTGAAACACAGATAGGGAGAAGGCTAAAATGCTCCGTGATTTGTTTTAGCTAGTTTTATTTTGATTAGCTGAAAAAAGCTCATGTGTTTTACTGATGCAAATGGCTTAGCTGTTTTAATTATTTCACCGTAACCATTCTTGTGAGGGCAGCTAGTGTGGTTGCAGCTGGTGTGGTGCCATGTTGACCCAAAAGGAATGCTTCTGGCTGACTTGAAGGACAATGATTATCTGAGAGTTACTTCCACAAAATTTCTCAGATAACACATTAAAGCTGTGTACAGGCGGGAGGTCTGTGCTTCTCTTTCCAAAACACAAGATATCCCTCAAAATTAATACTTCCCTGAGTTTTGCAATGCAGTTCTCCAGCCAAGTCCAAGCCCATATATGGGGGAGTAGAGTGTGCATAAATATGCATAGATTAGTAAAAGGAACATACAAAAGTAAACTATATTATGGGAAACTGCCTTTCAAAAATGACTATGTTAGGAGAAATAAGCACTAAAGTGCCAGGGCATTTACATGCAACATACGGTTCGTCCCTTGGCTGCCTCCTGGACAATCCCATCTCCATGCTGTGAAAAGCTTTACATGGAAGTATCTGCACAACAAGCTACTAGAAAAGGCACAAGAGCACGGTTGTGTTCACCCACACTTTTAAAACACATGAGTTTCTACACACAGAATCTTGGGAACTGTAGTTTGTGGAGGATCACTGCAGCTCTCCAATGGGTCAACTAACAACAACAGGAGGGCCAGAGGGTCCCAACTTCTGTATTACCAGCTTGGCCAAGTCACTTATTTAAGTTAAGGGAAAGGACCATAGCTTTGTGCTAGAGAACATGGTTTTCATAGAGTAGGTCTGACGTTCAACATCTCCACATAAGATGTGGAGTACATCCAGTCTGAAACTCTGGAGAGCCATTGCCAGTGAGCATAGACACCAGTGAGCTAAACAGACCAATGTTTTGATTTTGTATCCTATGTTCCCAAATCATGCTCCACTATCCATGTTTTCCACAAGAGGGAGTGTGGGTTCACTTTCCTGGCAGTTTCTGTTCTCATAAACATCATGACAATTTCATAACAACATTGACAATCGCTCCTACTCAAAACACACAAAAACACCACTTCCACAGTCATATAAACAACTAGACCATGGGTAGGCAAACTAAGGGCCGTGGGCCGGATCAGGCCCAATTGCCTTCTGGATCCAGCCTGCGGATGGTCTGGGAATTGCCGCATGGATCACCAGCGCGCACATTCTTTCCCTCTCCCTCCCTCTCTTTCCCATGGCGGCGGCAGCAGCGGCATCTCCTTCCTCCCTCCTCCTGGCTTCCGCTCCGCCCTGCCTAGAGGAGGAAGGGGGCTGGGCTTTGTTGGTGCCAGCAGCAGCAGTGCTCAAGTGGCCACCATTTTAAGCAGCCCTTCTCTGGAGCCCTTTTGCGCTCTGCTCATCGTCCCGCCGCCGCCACCAGCCCCTGATGCTCACAAGACACAGGAAAGCAGCCACCTGGGCTTGTGGTGCTCTTGCATTATTGCCCCCCAAAATATTGTCCAGCCCCCAACAAGGTCTGAGGGGCAGTGGACCGGACCCCAGCTGAAAAAGTTTTCTGACCCCTTAACTAGACTCAACAGCACCCTAAAATCAGGTCACTAGGCCCAATGCTTTGAATTAGAAACATGCTGAAGCTCTCGGCAAGAATGGGCTAGTACTGTACAAATAAACCAGATGTGTCCTCCATATGTTGCTATAAACTACAGCTCCCTTCAGTCCCAGCGAGAATAGCCAGTGGCCAGAGAAGATGGGAGTTGTAGTTCAGCAGCAGCATCTGGAAGGCCAAATGTTCCCCACGCTTTATAACACATATAAAATATTTTCCAAACACAAACAAGGGAGGGATGAATTGTCTCCCCCCCCCCAACTATTCTGATTAAACACCACTGGCAATCTGAGAGAGAATTGTTTTGAAGAGAAGCATCTGTCGAATAATACTTCTCTGCCCTTGAAGCATTTTTAGTGGACAAAATAAGTGAGATAAAAATACTGGCTAACTAGCCAGCATTCCCAGACCTGGTGCCCTCAAAATATTTTAGATTCTAACTCCCAGCACGGTCATCCGGTTGGGGAAGACCTCAGTCCGAGAAGTGAACATCCCACCAGATTTAACTGGACTTAATGCTGGTCCACCGTGGCCTCTGAGATGCCTTCCAAATGTCAAGCAATTTTCTTAAAAAGATAAGAAAAGCATCTACACCTTAAAGTTACACATTCTTTCATTTCTCACGGTCATTTTGTGCTTCTGTGAATTTCCAGAGGTTCATGGAGACATTTCTATCAATATCCTTTTCTCTGGCCAGCCAGGTTTCTGCACCACTCAGTCAACCCTAATCCCAAGTATAGCTATGGCAAATAATAATAATAAATTTTATTTATATCCCTCCCTCCCCAGCCGAAGCCGGGTTCAGAGCAGCTAACAACAGTAAAACGATAAAACATTCTAAAATCATTTCATTATAAAATTAATTCCAATCAAATTAATGGCAACCATTGGGCTAGAGGTTCTGTGAGGATTGCCGAGGGAGTGAGTCAGGCTGCGCCCTGGCCAAAGGCCTGGTAGAACAGCTCTGTCTTGCAGGCCCTGCGGAAAGATGTCAAGTCCCGCAGGGGCCTAGTCTCTTGTGACAGAGCATTCCACCAGATCGGAGCTACAGCCAAAAAAGCCCTGGCTCTGGTTGAGGCCAGCCTAACCTCTCTGTGGCTTGGGACCTTCAAGATGTTTAAGAGGCCGGGTGAGCCCAGGTTGGTTTTGGTCTGATAAATGCACGCATCCCTGGAGGTCAGCACAGAGCCTCCAAGTGTCCCAATTTTCCAGCGATGTCCCTGATTTAGAGAAGCCGCCTTCGGTTTCTGATTTCCAACTTTTCCTTAGGATGTCCCTATTTTCATTGGAGAAATGTTGGGAGGGTATGAAAAAGGTCCCTCCCATGTGTCTTTGGCAGGGTTTCTCAACCTTTTTCCCAACTGTGGCCCCCTTTCTGACCTTGATTCCATCCTGTGGCATCCTTGTCCTACCAAAAGGTAGCTATTTAATTTTTTTGTTTGTAAACAGAACAGCACCCCCCACACTAACACTGCTGCAGCCACATACCTTGTCCATGACAAATGAGATGCAGATGATTGGTGCACGCAGTGGGAAAAGGAAACAGAAGCAACATTATATCTGAAGGATATAATATATATCTGAAGGAGCGTCTCCACCCCCATCGTTCTACCTGGACACTGAGGTCCAGCACCGAGGGCCTTCTGGCAGTTCCCTCACTGCGAGAAGCCAAGTTACAGGGAACCAGGCAGAGGGCCTTCCCGGTAGTGGCGCCCTCCCTGTGGAACGCCCTCCCACCAGATGTCAAAGAGAACAACAACTACCAGGCTTTTAGAAGACATCTGAAGGCAGCCCTGTTTTGGGAAGCTTTTAATGTTTGATGTATTATAGTATTTTAATATTCTTTTGGAAGCCGCCCAGAGTGGCTGGGGAAGCCCAGCCAGATGGGCTGGGTATAAATAATAAATTATTATTATTATTATTATTATTATTATTATTATTATTATTATTATTATTACATTGGTGCAGAGTGCACATGGCGATGCATCTACTGGGAAGCACGGTCACTTCTCTGTTCCCTCTAGGTCTCTGTTTTCTATTTAATTTGCTTCTCTTTTTTGTTTTGTTTTTCCTCAGTCTCTTCTCTATTTTCTTCACTTTTCACTTTCCTCTGTGGTCCCCCGGTCCCATGCCATGGTCCCCCATTTATGCAATTTTTGCCTGTGGCCCTCTTGGAATATTGTCCCCATGTTGGAAAACACTGGTCTATGGGTAGAAAAACCACGTGGCTGACATCTGATTTTCAGGAGGACTTGCTACTTCTTAGCCCAGGTTGTAAAGGTCCCCCATCCCTTCTGCTGCTATGGGGCCAATTGCAGCCTCAGTCTGCAACTAGTACAGATCCCCCAAGTGCAATCTGAACATGTTAAGAGCTGTTTTCTTGAAAGCTGCACCCACACAGCCATAACTAGGCCCCAGGACTGTGTGTGTTTTCCCAGACATACCTGGGCTTCGTCCATTGGAAATAGCGTCTGGGCAGAATTTCTGAAAATTGGTAAAAATGTCTGGGGAAATCCAGGTGTATGGTAACCCATGTTGGAAGTGTTTTTTTGGTGAATTTCCTTAAAAATAGCTCTATTATTTTATTTTTTGCCCCCCCCCCCAAAGGCTAAACTTTGCCAAAAAGTTTGCTCAACTTTTGTGTCCGGATTTTCACTTTTTGAAATATGGCAATCCTTGGAGTCCCTTCCAGTTCTACTGTTTAATGATTCTATGACTAATCCTGCAGCAATTCACCCCCAATGAAAACACAAATTCCATGGATAATTATTTATGCTGAAAAGGAAAGCATGCTGTGCTATGTATATATGTATTTTGCCCATGTTAGGTTAGGCAAAAAGATTCCTGCATTGTAGGGAGTTGAACTAGATTACCTCTGTGTTCCCTTCCAACTTCCAACAATTTTATGAGCCTTACACTGCAAGCCTCTGCATGTCTACTCAGAAGTAAGTCCCATTTAACTCAATGCAGCTTACTCCCAGGCAACTGGGTAAAGGCTGCATTCCTACACACTTCAATCCTAAGCATTTTTACTCAGAAGTAAATCCCATTGAGGTCAATAGGACTTGTTGTTGTTGTTGTTGTTGTTGTTGTTGTTGTTGTTGTTGTTGTTGTTGTTGTTGCTGCTGCTGCTGCTGCTGCTGCTGCTGCTGCTGCTGCTGTCCATCTTTCCCCTGACAGGGAATCAAGGCAGGTTACAGCTGCTAATAATAATAATAAATTTAATTTATATCCCGCCCTCCCCAGCCGAAGCCATGCTCAGGGTAGCTAACAACAATAAAACAGTACAAAAGTACAGCATAAACAACACTCTAAAATCATTCATTATAAAATTAATTAATTCAGGCCACTGGCAACCATTGGGCCAGAGCTCCGCGAAGATTGCCGAGGGAGTGAGTCAGGCTGTGCCCTGGCCAAAGGCCTGGTGGAACAGCTCTGCCTTGCAGGCCCTGCGGAAAGATGTCAAGTCCCGCAGGGCCCTGGACTCTTGTGGCAGAGTGTTCCACCAGCTAAACTTTTATTTCATTCCATTTATCTGTCAAAGGTGATGTACATAATCCCTTCCCTCACACATTTCTTCCTCAAAACAATTGTGTGAGGTAGGTTAGGCTGAGCAATTGTAATTGGCTCAAGGTGACCATGTGAGCTCTACAGGTCAGCTGTAATTTGAGCCTGATATCTGAGTATATTAGTATGTGCGCTAGGAAGGCAGGGACAGCAAAGAGCTCACATAATGATTATTTCCAGTATTGAAATAGGAAGGCTAGAAGGGGTCAGCAAACTTTTTCAGCAGGGGGCCGGTCCACTGTCCCTCAGACCTTGTTGGGGGCTGGACTATATTGGGAGGGGGGTGAACAAATTCCTATGCCCCACAGATAACCCAGAGATGCATTTTAATTAAAAGCACACATTCTACTCATGTAAAAACACGCTGATTCCCGGACCGTCTCTGGGCCAGATTTAGAAGGTGATTGGGCTGGATCCAGGCCCTGGGCCTTAGTTTGCCTACCCATGGCTAAAAGCATGTAACCTCTTGAAATTTCCAGAGGGCGCTAAACACTATGACTTGATTTTTTGTGTTTCTTTGTGTGGTGAATACAGTCATACCTCGGGTTACAGACGCTTAAGGTTGCGTTTTTCCGGGTTATGGACCGCCGAAACCTGGAAGTACTGGAACACGTTACTTCCGGGTTTTGGCGGTCGCGCATGCGCAGGAGATGAAGAAGAAGAAGAGTTTGGATTTGCTATCCCGCTTTATCACTCCCTTTAAGGAGTCTCGAAGCGGCTAACATTCTCCTTTCCCTTCCTCCCCCACAACAAACACTCTGTGAGGTGAGTGGGGCTGAGAGACTTCAGAGAAGCGTGACTGGCCCAAGGTCACCCAGCAGCTGCATGTGGAGGAGCAGGGAAGCGAACCCGGTTACCCAGATTACGAGACTACCGCTCTTAACCACTACACCACACTGGCTCTCACCACAGGAGCGCTAAATCGTGCTGTATGCATGTGCAGAAGTGCCAAATCACAACCCACGCATGCGCAGACGCTGCGGGTTGCGAACGTGGTAGTTGGGAAGGAGTTATATAACTTGTTGAGTCCTGTTTTATGCCTCTTGTTACATTGCTGGAATAAAAATAAAATAACAGTTAATTTGTTCGCATTTTCCTTGTCTGGTGTGTAACATCGACTCTTGATTCTTCGGTAAAGTCCACCCTAGAACTGGTCTAAGCTCTGGCTGGATTCCCCTAACATTATTTTTTTTATTATTTCAACAACCGGTACACTTAAACTAATATAATTATGGGGTCTGAACTTACCACAACTGTCCAGAAAGCAGAGTTTGGAGTCGCAGTGGATAGCTCAAAGAAAGTGTCAACTCAGTATGTGGTACCTGTCAAAAAGGCAAATTCCATGTTAGGGATAATTAAGAAGGAGGTTGAAAATAAAAACGCAAACAGTATTATAATTCTGTTATGCACATCTATGGTGCAATCACATTCTGAATCATTCTGTTGTGATTAAAAAGGCAAAAGGTAAAGGACTCCTGACTGTTAAGTCCAGTAGCAGACAACTCTGGAGTTGCGGCGCTCATCTCGCTTTACAGGCCAAGGGAGCTGGCATTTGTCCACAGACAGTTTTTCCGGGTCATGTGGCCAGCATGACTAAGTGGAACACTGAAACCAGAGCAGCGCATGGAAACACACTTTATCTTCCCACCGGAGCGGTACCTATTTATCTACTTGCACTTTTTGGTGTACTTTTGAACTGCTAGGTTGGCAGGAGCAGGGACCAAGCAACAGGAGCTCACCCCGTCGCTGGGATTCGAACCACCAACCTTCTGATCGGCAAGTCCAAGAGGCTCAGTGGTTTAGACCACAGTGCCACCCACGTCTGTTGTGATTATTGTACCTTAAAAAAGGATACTGTAGGGAATGTTTCTGAAAAGAACAACCCAAATAATCAACTTGCTGGAACAACTCACCTATGAGGAAAAGTTACAACATAGTAATAATAAAAAAATTAAAGGAAAGGAAAGGTTGGAACTTGGGTTCTTAACCCAAGGTACTATTTCTGGCTTAGGGGAGTCTGTAACCTGAAGCGTATGTAACCCGAAGTACCACTGTATTACCATTTGGAGAGGCCCCCTTGCATCATAGCGCAACAAAAGTGAGGAGGGGGGGAATAAATGGGAACATTTGTGATATAAAATTTTGCAAAGATCTCAGCAGGATGTTACAGGACACACACTGATCGGAAATGAAGCAGCAAAAGCCAAAACGTATGCAAGGGTAAATGCTATTGAAAGTGGGCTAGTGTATAACCACTCCAATACCACATAGTGCACAAATCATCATGAATGAGTAATAAAAAGGATTTCTGAAAAGACTCTTAACTGCAGCTCTACTGCCTCTGAGGAACTGGCACTAGAATCTCTTCTTTTTTTTTTAATGCATTTTTATTGAAGTTATACACAAAAAACAGACATATATAAAAATACAGAGAAAAAATTACAAAGAAAAAAGAAAAAAAAGAAGAAAAGAAAAACCACACATCCGAAAAAAGAAAAACACACAATCTGAACTTCCCTCCGTCCTTTTGATAAGTATCAAATATCTCCTTCCATTACGTATTTGATTTTCAATCTATAGTCTTAAATTCACTCGCTGGTCGTATTGTTCTAACCCCGTCAGTTCACTTTAAGCATTTATTCCAATATATTTCCAAAATTTACTCCAATTTTTCAGAAATTTCTGTTCATCCTGATCTCTTATTTTACCTGTTAGTTTGTCAAGCTCAGCATAGTTTACCATTCTAATCTGCCAGTCCTTTATGTTGGGGATGGTTTCCACTTTCCAATATTGTGCCAACATAATTCTCGCTGCTGTGGTGGCGTAGAGGAATATCGTCCTATCTTCCTTTTTAATTTCTTTATCCATCATTCCCAACAGGAAGGCTTCAGGCCTCTTGGGAAAGGTATACTTAAATATTTTTTTAAGTTCATTATAAATTAATTCCCAAAAGCCTTTCACCTTTTTACATGTCCACCATAAATGATATAGGTCACCTATAGGAACTGGCACTAGAATCTCACTTCAGAGTGAACATTTTTAGAATCAGGCTGAAAACTTGAACTCCTTAACCTGAAACTAAGTCTTCACTGGCAGTATGACTCCTAATAAATGTGCACTTATTAAATGTGTTTGTTTATATTTCTGGCAACTCTTTTCTAGTCTTCTCTGAACATATCACATGGGGAACTATTGACCTTTGAAAGCTTCAGGAAACAAGTTAAGGCTTATCTGCCGTTTTTAATTGTTTATGGATAGTTACTCATTTCATTTCATTTTAATTTGTATACCGCCTTTCTATATTGCTATACACAAGGTGGTTTACAAGCTGAAGAAACAACAAAACAGACAGCAGAGATCACACACATAATAACAGTTAGTACCAATACAAAAAAGTTACAATAACTTTAAAATGAACAACTTATATCAAATAAAGCAATATTCAATAATCCATTAGAATATAATAGTAAACAGTAAAATAAAGTATCAGCAAAATATAATTAAACAGTTTACACTTTTCAGTTAAAATAAAGAACTACTATGGAAGGACAGATCCTGAAGCTAAGACTCCAATATTTTGGCCACTTCGTGAGAAGAGAAGACTTCCTGGAAAAGACCCTGATGTTGGGAAAGATGGAGGGTACAAAGAGAAGGGGACGACAGAGGACGAGATGGTGGGACAGTGTTCTCAAAGCTACCAACATGAGTTTGACCAGGGGTCATGAAGAGTTGGACACAACTAAACGACTAAACAACAACAACAAACTAAAATCAGTAAAAAAATAACAGCACAAACATGGAAAGCTATGTAAAAGGATCAAATTGAGAAATAAGGACTCACAACTTTGTTTTTTAAAAAAAACCAAAAAAATCTGCTGTTCTCAAAATCATAGTCTGGGGAAAGCTCCTAGGACTGGAGGGTGGGGCAAGGCAGGTGGAAAATGCCACTGCCTGATTAACTGCAGGAAATCACTTTCTCTAGAATTTTCTTTCTTTAGAAATGTGCTTCAGGGAAATCCAAAGCTCTGGATCAGGCTTGTAAACCTAATCTTCATTAGTGCTACTCTTTCAGGACTTGGAGAGAATCCGGATTCAGGTTGCATTTAAAGGTGAACTTCCCAGATTCATATTTCCTCAGTTTGGCTTCTTCATCAGGTACTTTCTTCAGCCACCTGGGCATACATTTGTGGTAAAGCAGGTGTGGTGGATTGACTTATTTCCTGGGTAGCTGGTTCACTGTCTTCTCTTGTCTCTTTCCTGGACTTTGGCACTTTGAAAAATTGTGTACACATCTAACACCTTGATGCCTTAGTGAAAAATGGAGGGGGGGATATAAATTCTGAATATTTATCCTCCCTTTCTCCCTCAAAGGTAACCCAAAGTTTTACACACACACACAAATCTGATAAAAGTATCAAACCAAGTTCACTAATAAAACACCAATAAAAAATTAAAATATAAAAGCTGCAAAAGGTAATGGCTGGCTGGAAACTACATACAACAGTAGAATAACTCATATACTAAATTACATTACAGTGGTACCTTGGGTTACATATGCTTCAGGTTACATACGCTTCAGGTTACAGACTCCACTAACCCAGAAATAGTACCTCAGGTTAAGAACTTTGCTTCAGGAGGAGAACAGAAATCGTGCTCTAGCGGCAGCAGGAGGCCCCATTAGCTAAAGTGGTAGCTCAGGTTAAGAACAGTTTCAGGTTAAGAACTGACCTCCGGAACGAATTAAGTTCTTAACCCGAGGCACCACTGTAAAGTCAGGATCCAAAGACAGCTGAAAAATAACCAGAGAACGTTAGCCAAATAATTCTGGAAGACCTGAAAGGAGTCCAGTAAAAGGACTTTCCACATTTCTTCCAGAAGGTGCCACAAAGTTAGTGCCACTTCTGAAAAGGATGATAGAATCGTAGAATTGTAAAGCTGGAAACCCCTGAAATGCAGGTATCATGCAGCGCAGGAAACATGTTTCTGGATACACTTGCCAAAAATGTGGTTCACCCGCCTTGCTGTGTATAGGGACCCTTCTACTCATTTTGGAGTGGGGTCCTGGGCTTCTGCCTGCACTACTAGGACTGTAGCCTGAATTCTGGTGCCGGAGGAGACTCTTGAGAGTCCCATGGACTGCAAGAAGATCAAACCTCTCCATTCTGAAGGAAATCAGCCCTGAGTGCTCACTGGAAGGACAGATCCTGAAGCTGAGGTTCCAATACTTCGGCCACCTCATGAAAAGAGAAGACTCCCTGGAAAAGACCCTGATGTTGGGGGAAATGGAGGGCACAAGAAGAAGGGGACGACAGAGAATGAGATGGTTGGACAGTGTTCTCGAAGCTACAAACATGAGTCTGACCAAACTGCGGGAGGCAGTGGAAGACAGGAGTGCCTGGCGTGCTCTGGTCCATGTGGTCACAAAGAATCGGACACGACTAAACAACTAAACAACAACAAACCCCACTGAAATCAAATGGGCTGAGACACCACCTGTGTAGCTGTGCATAGGATTGCCTCTATCAGCTTTTCATGTTGAAACTGGGGCAGAATTTGAGCAATAGGAAGTGCTTTCTGTAGCATCAAGCCCAGGAATGCAGATGTGTGTGGGCGTAGAGAGTGGGAACATATTCAACAGCGCATAGGAGCCAACTCCTAGGGGCTGAGGTCCCTTTGCCCTCTCCCCATAAAATATTTGAAGCGGCCATGGTCCCCCAAAGTTTAGGGGCATTGTCATTCAAATGGTGTGTGTGCACTGTGTCTTGTGATTAGTTATGCAGGGTGGGGTTACCTGCCCCCCCCCCAAAAAAATATTTTATTCAAGTTAGCACCCTTGCAACAGAGTGAAAGGTTAGAGGGCAAAGGCTGTAAGAAACCATCATAAAGAATGAAAAAATATTTCACACTTATATCCATTTCATTAGATTTAATTTTAATTAAAGTACTAACATCCTTGCTGTCTTGCAATTTTGCAAAGTCTGGTAATGAACTTCAGAAATTGCAGGACGCTCATTTATTTATTTAAAGTATTGTTTAAATACCATCTGGGGGGGTTAAAAAAAAGAAAAAGAAAAAACCTTCTCAACAAAATGGAGAAAGTTTTAAATATGAAATAATATTATACAAAATAATAATATTAAACTTTCTCTCTCTCTCTGTATATATATATATATATATATATATATATATATATATATATATATATGAATGAATGGTTTGGAACACCATGTTTATGCTGTTGATAGAACTACATTGCGTTACTGTACGAGATTATCATTTCGGTAGAGAGGAGTAGAATAAAATAACAACTAAAAGTCAACAAAATGGGTGTTTCGACTTAATTGTACATTGCATGAAATGCAGTACAGGTGCTCATCTATACGCAGAAAGTCCCAGGTGGGGCTGGGAGATAACCTTGTCTAAAATCCCACACAGCTGATGCCCTTCTGTGGGGCAACACCGAGCCGCCTTGACTCTCCGTAAAGCAGCGTCTTCTGTAACCGTAGCCATATCAAGATACTTTTTAACCCCTTAAGAAAAAGATAGGACATCTGCCAAATGCATGGAGAATAGGGATAGAGGGGTCGGAAATTCCCTGTTTTTATCCCTGCTCAGGTGCACCCCATCCATCGTCTTCAGAGAAAGATGGTCGAGATTCTAGAATCGGACCGCCTGGAAAGTAGGCACCCTTTACAGTAAGAGTTTCTCCGACAGAACTTTCGAATCTGTCAAGCCACCATTGGGGTAAAAAGCAACTCAACTCATCTGGCTGGTAAGACTAGACCTCGGGCGGGATGCTACATTATCCGGAAGCGGTTGCTATTCGCGTTCTTCTTCCCAGGGGCCGCCTCGCACCCCCACCCCACCCCCAGAGGCCAAGTACCTGCCCAGGGGCATTGCCGCGCCCGCCCATGAAATATAATACGGGCGTTGTCCGCTCCAATAAAAGTCGGCGTCGTGCGATGGGCGGCTAGTAACTATGGAGAGCGCCTGCTCCTCCGCTGCCCCCGCCCGACACTCGCTCACCTCTTACTTCATCGACAGCATCCTAGGCAGACGGAGCCCCGACGCGGGACACCACGGTGAGCGGCGGCGGAGAAGGAAAAGGATACGGTACCGGGGTGATCAGCGACGGGGGCACCCTTCTTCTAACTTGCCCCGTCCATCAAGATGGAGAAGAGGGGTTTTAGGGAGACCCCAGGAATGCCATTGGGCCCAGGGGGACTGAGTCCCGGGGGGGGGGGGTATGTCCAGCGTTGAAGGCAGAAAACTCCAGGGTGGGAAAGGTGCTAGAATTCTGATCTGGGGGGGGGGGGACCTATTCGCTCATCTCCACCTGCACCTGTTTAGGCTCTGCCGTTATCGCCGCAGCCCTAAACGCAAATCCTAAACACCTTTGCAGCCAAGTTACTCCATCAAAACAGAACTTTACCCCCGCGTCCCCCATACCTTACGTAAGCGCAAGGGAGGCTTCAGCCTTACTTTATTCGGTGTTGTCGGGGTTTGCGCAGACTTTAAACACACCAAAAACTGTCCTATATCCTGCCCTGACTGGCATACGTCATTTTTAGTTCCAAGCCTAAATTTTACTTTACTTGCCTATTTGCCGTGGGGGGTTAACTAGCCTTTCTTCTATCCCGCGGAACTCCCCGAGGCTTTACTTCCAAGTAAACGGAGGCGGGAGGGGGGGTTGCGGCGTGCGCTTTTCCAGGACGCGATCCTGACGCCCGTTTCACTCTCCGTAGTGACTCTCCAAGGGCAGGCACGGACGCGATTCTTCCCTCGCCTCTACCCCACCACTCACAATAGTTCTCCTTTTCCCCTCCTGCAAGCCGGAGACCCCGTCGAGCCGCCGAACCCACCCCAGGCCCATCCGATGGCGGAAAAAATGGCCCCAGAACTCCCGGCGGGGAGCGGCGCGGGCCAGGGGAAGGGAGGAGAGGAAGCTAGAAGGAGACGCGCTCCAAACATCCCGGCGCAGAACGCAGCCCGCAACGCCGTCGAGGCTCCTGGGCCCGCGCCACCGAGGAAGCGCCGCTACCGGACAACCTTCAGCGACTCCCAGCTGGATGAACTGGAGCGCGCCTTCCGCACGTCCCACTACCCCGACGTGGGCACCAGGTAGGCTAGGTGCGCCTTCGGTAGCGGGAAGGACAGGTGTGTCCCCATCTGCACTATCCGTCTAAATACCGCGTTGGGACTGTAGTTTCATCCTTAAACGAAAGTGCCCAAGATTGGGGAGGAGAGCCACGTGCTTCAAAAGTATGCTGCGGGTCTGCTCTAAGTCTGGCTTTGCGGTCTATATTGTCGGCGCTAACAGCCTCTCGCCAGGGTTTCAGGAGGAACGTTCCCATCTCCTACTCGGAGACGCTGGGGCAGCGCCGGATTTAGGGCGGTATGGGTGGTTCCCTTGCACAGGGTGAAGAGTCGAGAGGGCATGCAAACAAAATAATAATAATAATAATAATAATAATAATAATAATGCCTATACAGTGGTACCTCGGGTTAAGAACTTAATTCGTTCCAGAGGTCCGTTCTTAACCTGAAACTGTTCTTAACCTGAAGCACCACTTTAGCTAATGGGGCCTCCTGCTGCCACTGTGCTGCCACTGCACGATTTCTGTTCTCATCCTGATGCAAAGTTCTTAACCCGAGGTACTATTTCTGGGTTAGTGGAGTCTGTAACCTGAAGCGTAAGTAACCCAAGGTACCACTGTATCTATACAGGTACCTACTGAGAAGATCCAATTTTTAAAATAAAAAAAAACTCTACAAAACGAAATTGTTGTGAAAATGCAAAGGTTCCAGGTTCAATTCCTGGCACTTCTAGTTACTGTGGTACCTCTGGTTACAGACACTTCAGGTTAAAGACACTTCAGGTTACAGACTCCACTAACCCAGAAATAGTACCTCGAGTTAAGAACTTTGCTTCAGGATGAGAACAAAAATCATGTGGTGGTGGCGTGGTACAGTGGCGTAGCGTGGGGGGTGCCAGGGGTGCCGGCCGCACCGGGCGCAACATCTGGGGGGGCGCTCTCGCTGCCTCCGGAGTCGCCGAAGAGCCTCGGGCGCGGGCTGTAGCGGAGCCGCATGTCTCGCGGAACCGACGAGCTGTGCGCGCGTCCGGGCTGAAGGCGCCCGGCAGGCAGCGGCTCTCAGCGCTCGCCGCGGAGGACGCGCCAGGCAGCCCCTCCTCACAGCCCCGCCTCCGCCGGTGCTGCTGCAGCTGCTGGGCCGTTGCATTTTCCTCGCCTCTCTGTCCCCCTCCTCCTCCGGGCAAGCGGCGTCGTTTGGGCGGCAGTGCCAGCGGCAACTCGCAGGTTAGGGGTTTGGGGGGGCGCAAATTACTTGCCTTGCCCCGGGTTAGGGGGCGCAAATTACTTGCGTTGCCCCGGGTGCTGACAACTCACGCTACGCCGCTGGCGTGGCGGCAGCGGAAGGCCCCATTAGCTAAAGTGGTACCTCAATTTAAGAACAGTTTCAGGTTAAGAACGGACCTCCAGAATGAATTAAGTTCTTAACCTGAGGTACCGCTGTAAAAGGATTTAGAGATGTGATGGGGATGCCAGTTAAATATTTCAAGGGAAAGTTTAATTATGGTAAAAGTGTGTATTGGCAATAAGTAATATGAAATCAAAATATAGAATAGACAGGAGTTTGGGTCTTTAGTGTTAAGACCAATTTATGTTTTATTGGTTAAGAAAATAATGTGTCTATGGTTATTCCTGTGTGCAAATTTGATATTTGTGTTTTTTCTTTCTGTACCAATAATAAAAATTCATTCTGGAGGTCCGTTCTTTTTATTATTATTACGTTCTTAACCTGAGGTACCACTGTAAAAGGATTTAGAGGTGTGATGGGGATGCCAGTTGGAACTGGTTACAGCCAAAAATAGTAGGCAAGGTGGATAAACAGTACAGGACAGCTCCCTATGTTTTTATATGTCAAGGTTGTTTATTGCATCACTCATTCCCCAGCTCATCTTGCTAATGCCTCTCTGTTGCTCTCCACTCCACCTCACAGTGTACCTTGTTCAGCAATTGCTTATCAGGTGCAAGCCAGCCAACCATTATAGTTGGTGCATGTCACTCATTCCACACCTGTAACAAATTGGTGTGGTAGCACCTACACTTTGGAACTCCCTGTCTATTGATGTCAGGCAACCAGCTGCCTTTGCTGCATGCTTTTTCTTTCAGCACCTGCTTAAAACATTTATGTTTAGGTGAGCCTATCCAGACACACAGATGCTGACACTGTGGCCTTAAAAATCCATAACTAAAACAAGCAATGAAACAAACAATTATATAAAGCATAACTAGAGGTGCCATCTGGAGGTGGAGGGAGGGATGGACCATGGACCCCCAATATTTTCAAAGAGGGAGTCAGCCCGCCCAAAAAATTACACAGTGATCCTCCGGTTTCTCTTACACACAGCAGTGGTTTTAGGAAGTCATTAGCTTGCACCAGACCCAGTTTTCTGAGTGCATGTTTCCCTGCCCAGGCTGCTTCAGGTTGCAGTAGATGTTCTCCTGGAGACACGCAGCCTGCTAGAAGCTGTTTCCTGGTTCTGCTGGATTTCTCAGCAGCTTTTGATACCACTGGCCATGGTATCCTTCTGGATCACCTAGAGGAGTTGGGAGCTGGGGGTACTGTTATGCAGTGGTTCTGCTCCTTCCTCCTAGGCTGTGTCCAGAAAGTGATATTGGGGGGTGAGTGGTGCATGCTCTGGTAATCTCCCACTTGGACTACTGCAACACACTTTACATGGGGCCACTGGTGGAGGAAGAGGAGTGCGGGGGGAGCGCACCGCCCGCCCGCCCCCTGCAGATCGATCCTGATGGGGTGCCATCATGGCTGCCCGCCCACCTGTGCTGGGTGCCACGCCACCACAGGCAGCATGCCACACCACCAGGACGCGCACCAGCCCCGCCCATGCCTGCTCTCCGCATTTTTCACTCTATAGGACACACCTAGTTTTAGAGGGGGAGAACAAGAAGAAAAAAATTCTCTCCCTCTCTGCTCAGCGCCCCTTCAGCAAAGCGGCAGGAGAAACGGAGCCCCTTCCATTTCTCCTCCCGCTTCCCTGAAGGGGCACTGCGCAAAGAGGGAAAGCTGTGCAGCGCCTCTCCAGCAAAGCAAAGCCTGGAGCGCAAGAGGGATCGGTGCGCACCGACCTCTCTCACTCTCCTGGCTTCAGCGAAAGCAACATGAAGCCTCTGGAGCACAGAGGGAGTGCTCCCTCTGCACTTCGGCGGCTTCGCATTGCTTTCGCTGAAGCCATGGAGCCTGCATTCACTCCATAACACACACACACATTTCCCCTTACTTTTTGGAGGGGAAAAGGTGTGTCTTATAGAGCAAAAAAATACGGTAATCCTGAAAGCGGCAGCTAGCCTGGTGACTGGGAGTGGCTGCCAAAACCATATAACACCAGTCCTAAAGGACCTTCACAGAGCTTCAGTGTATGTTTCCGAGCACAATTCAAAGTGTTGTTGCTGACCTTTAAAGCCATAAACGGCCTTGGCTCAGTATACCTGAAGGGTAATCTCCTCCCACATCATTCAGCTCAGACAATGATGGCCTTCTGGCAGTCCTTCATTCCAAGAAGTGGAGTTACAGGGAACAAGGCAGATGGCCTTCTCGGTAGTGGCACACTGTGACATGCCCTCCCACCAGATAAAGAACTGTACAACTTTTAGAGGACACTAGAAGGCAGTCCTGTGTTGGGAATCTTTGGATGTTTGACATTTTATTATTTTTTATATGTGTTGGAAGCCGCCCAGAGTAGCTGCAGCAACCCAGCCCAATGAGCAGTGTATAAATAAAATGATCGTTGTTGTTGTTGTTGTTGTTGTTGTTGTTATTTGAGCCCATTGGTCTATCTTGCTCAGTTTTGTCATCTCTGACTGGTAGTGGTTTTAGGCAAGGATCTTTACTTTCCCTAGTGAGGGATCAAACCAGGCACCGCCTGCAGAGGGTCTACCACAAGGCAATGGACCTTGCCCCCCACCATCCAATTCCAGTTGCGATGGAACTCCAGCCTCTGCTTTAGCAGATCTTGTATTCATGAACACACCACACATTTAAAGCATGTGACTTCTCCAAAAGAATCCTGGGAACTGTAGTTTAACTCCCACAGAGCTGCAGTTCCCAGCACCCTTAGCAAACTATGCTTCTGCTGATTCTTGAGGGGGATCTGATGTGCTTTAAATGCCTTCCTCCACCTGTATCCCTTCCCTCGGTTCTTCCCCTGTGTTGAATTATACTATAGATTGTAAGCTCCTTGGGGCTGAGACATTGCCCTCATATAAAGCAGGCCCACTGGTAGCACTGTATACAGAATGCTGCAATAATCATGTTCAAAATGCATTTTTTTCTCCATTGGTAGGGAGGAACTTGCAAAGAGTCTGGACCTTAAGGAATCCAGAGTTCAGGTAAGATACAGCTACTTCAGGTAAGCTGCCCAGAGTCGCTGGAGCAACCCAGTCACATACAAATAATAAATGTAATTGTTATTGTTATTGTTATTGTTATGTTTCCGTGTGCTCTGGCACTCGTCACAGTATCCTGTTGCACCAGAAGCGACTTAGTCATGCTGGCCACATGACCCAGAAAGCTGTCTGTGGACAAACACCGGTTCCCTCAGCCTGAAAGCAAGATGAGCGCCGCAACCCCATAGTCGCCTTTGACTGGACTTAACCGTCCAGGGGTCCTTTACCTTTTACCTTATTACATATGCATATTTTATAGTGCTAGGTAAATCAAAGTCTGACTCTGAATGTGAGAAATAGAAAAGTGAATCAATCACTATGCCAAATCTGGATGTTACTACTCTTTTGCTTGTCTTCAGAATGGAATGGGGGTGGGAACTGTAGAAATGTCTCACAGGTACAAACCAGCCTTATCTCCAGGGCTTTTTCTGCCCCCCCCCCAGCCGGAACTCGCCGGAACTGACCGCCATTGCCATTATAGGATTTGGTTTCGTTTTAAACACAGTGTAAGGAGTCTCTATGGGATTATATTGTATTTTTAAAATGGGGTATCAGAGTTTTTAGGGGGCTAACCAGGTTAGGTTAGCTGGGATAGCAGGCTTGTTGGTTTTGAATGTCTTATGTAGATTTTTTTTTGTATGGGACAATGACAATAAAGATTATCATATCGTATCATATCGTAAGAGAACAAAGTGGGGATGTTCATGGCGAGTTCTGGCACCTCTTTTTCTAGAGAAATAGCACTGCTTACCTCGATCCCTCATCACAGCATTGGCTCATGCTCAGCCCCCCATTCCCCATACCTCCTGTCTCCTTTGCTGACACATCAATGACTCCGTTACAGAAAAGTTATTATTAGTTCAACTAAGGCCCCATCTTCACTGTTCACTTAAAGCCAAGGGTAGGCAAATTAAGGCCTGGGGGCCGGATCCAGCCCAATTGCCTGGTGTTTTTACATGAGTAGAATGTGTGCTTTTATTTAAAATGCATCTCTGAGTTATTTTGGGGGCATAGTCCAGCCCCTCACAAGGTCTGAGGGACAGTGGACCAGCCCCCTGCTGAAAAAGTTTGCTGACCCCTGCTTGAAGTGGTATCTGTTGTTGTTTAGCCGTTTAGTCGTGTCCGACTCTTCGTGACCCCATGGACCAGAGCACGACAGCCACTCCTGTCTTCCGCTGCCTCCCACAGTTTGGTCAAACTCATGTTGGTAGCTTCGAGAACACTGTCCAACCATCTCGTCCTCTGCCGTCCCCTTCTCCTTGTGCCCTCAATCTTTCCCAACATCAGAATCTTCTCTTCTCATGAGGTGGCCAAAGTATTGGAGCCTCAGCTTCAAGATTTGTTCTTCCAGTGAGCACTCAGGGCTGATTTCCTTAAGAATGGAGAGGTTTGATCCTCTTGCAGTCCACAGGACTCTCAAGAGTCTCCTCCAGCACCAGAATTCAAAAGCATCAATTCTTCAGCGATCAGCCTTCTTTATGGTCCACTTCCATACATCACTACTGGGAAAACCATAGTTTTAACTATGCAGACCTTTGTTGGCAAGGTGATGTCTCTGCTTTTTAAGATGCTGTCTAGGTTTGTCATTGCTTTTCTCCCAAGATGCAGGCGTCTTTTAATTTCATGACTGCTGTCACCGTCTGCAGTGATCATGGAGCCCAAGAAAGTAAAATCTCTCAGTGTGGTATACTACCCCTTTAAACAGTCATGGCTTTCCCCAAAGAATCCTGGGAGCTGTAGTTTGTCAAAGGTGTGCTGAGAATTGTTAGGACATCCCAATTCCCCTCACAGAGCTACAATTTGCAGAGTTCCCTTGGAACAGGGATTGGTTGTTAAAGCACTCTGGGAATAACTTGCAGAGGGAGTATGCAGCCAGGAGAAGCTGTGACCTGGAAATAGTTCTGAGGGCCGGTCACAGGGTGTTGAGGGCCACATTCAGCCACCCAGGCCTGAAATACCAGATCCCTGATTTAGATTTAATAAATACTTTGGTAGTTTACACTTCAAAACTGACCTTTTTTGGTCAGAACCGAAACTCAGCTGAAGCCAAATCTTGATCACTTTAAATTGAACTTTCTCTTATTTCTCTGTTTTTAGGGGTTCTCATATTTCTATGTAAGAGTCCTTGAGTCCCTATCAGGGAGAATTATTATTATTTATTATGTCCAGGAATTGCTGAAAAATGCCCAGGTTGTATGGCAAGTTGAGTGCTTTTTAAAAAAAAAAAGAAAGAAAGAATAAAAAGCAAAGAAAAGCCCCCCAAATGGCGGGGGGGGGGTGTTCCCAAAAAAGATGTCCCCCTCCCCACCCAAAAAAAACTCAACAACTCTGTCTGGATTTTCACTTTGGGGAATATGGGAAACCAACTATTATCATTATGATTATGATTCCCTGTCTACCGAAGGTTCTCCTTTAATGCTAGTACTTTAGATAGCATAGCTTTAGGCGATATTAATAAGAATAAGAATAAGAATAAGAATAAGAATAAGAATAAGAATAAGAATAAGAATAATACCCCACGCATCTGACTGGATTGCCCTCTTTCCTCTAGTTCCAGCTCCCTGTAAAAAAACCAGGTGCAACAATATTCATCAGTGACACTAAAGAAATAATAACGATCCCCAAGCCATTCAACTGTGCTTTGTCTCTGTTCTGACCTTCACATCTTTTCCATGTGTACATGTTTCTTTGCTCCTAGGGTCATAGGCTCTGGTTTTGTTATTGATTCCCAAAGAGTGGTGCATTTGCATTAACAGCATTCATAGGCAGTTCCTTGGATTCTTTGGGGTGGGGGGAACCTGTGTGGTCTGAATGTGATTCAGATGTATGGCACAGCCCTAACATGGCTTTCATCGCTGGCATTATTGCAGTCTTCAGGGAACAGAAGGTAAGAAGAAGGGGGATTGCTCTAGAGCAAGGACGAGAAACCTCCAAATGTTCTTGGACTCCAGTTCCTATCATCCCTAACCATTTGCTGGCTGGGGCTGATGGAAGTTGGAGTCCAGCAACATCTGGAGGGCCAGAGGTTCCCCATCTCTGTCCTTGACAGATATACAGGAAATGGCAAGAACAGGAAATAAAAAGTGGGTCACAGCCCTTGGTGACGGGTAGAAAACCACTGGTCCATTATAATATTTCTGGGCTTTAGGCTGCAATCCTGTACACACTTGCCTGGCAACAAGTCTCACTGGACTCAAATGAGAGTTAACTCTTAACAGATATCTCAAGGATTGCACTGAGTCAATAATAATGATGGGACAAAAATGGAAGTGTAAATAGAAGTGGTAACCATTGCTAATGCACTGCAAATCAATCTCTCTCTCTCTCTCTGAAGGTTTGGTTTCAGAATCGACGGGCAAAGTGGAGGAAACGAGAGAAATCTCAAATTTTAAGAAGAAATCCGAACCTGGCCGTGACACATCCCTTGGGTGTGTACTTGGATATGCCATTCGGTGAAACACCTATCCTCGACTCCATATGGAGGAGATCAGTGCCATTCCCACCCATGGTTATGCCAGCTTTGGCCCCACCTTTCTGCCCACCAGGCTTCACTCCCTTTGGCCTCACCTGGGCATCCGTATTCCAGAATCCAGTCATGAGTCCCCAGTTTGGAAGGTAAGAATCCAATCAATTTGAAGGTTGCATATTGAGATTAAAATGGGAGAATGCACATCTGACTGCCGGATCCTGCACAGAGTGAGGCATGCTTTTAAGTATCCTGATTTCAGTGGGCTTTGCTGTGTCTTAAACAGAGGCGCTGCAAAGGAGCCATTTGCATAGAACCCTCGTTCTCCCACTTCTACCCTTGTTTTTTTTTTAAAAAAAATTGTTAATATCAAATAGATAAGACAATAATTATTTTTTATACTTTTCAAAGTCAGTCTAGATTTGCACCTATATGTATAGATTAGCATATGTAAATTTGTGTCCTAGGCCCATACCCTGCCTATAAGGACTAAGCAACCTTACTGGTCTTAACCTCCTTCAGCAGTGGTTTTTACCCAGTGTGCCATGGCACCCTGGGGTGCCTTGAATGATAGTCATGGGTACTGCAGGCAACACTGGCCTCTGTCCCTCTTTCCATCTCTCCGTCCTCTGATGCCCTCTCGTGTCTCTGCCTCCCAAAGGCTTGAACAGCTGTTTGTTACAGCAGCACCAGCTATAAGCTCCCCAGGCGAATGATGCCTCTGTGGCTGGCCAGGGGGTGCTGGTTGACAGGAGATGAGTAAGCAAGCAAGCAGAGGAGGGAGCCCAGCCAGCTAGTCCTCCAGCCCTTGCTGTTGGGAATGGACAGACAAGTGGGAGGCCAGGTAGGCAGGTGCTGTGCTGGCCTTTCTTGTGCTTGCTGTGTGGAAGGCCTGCCTGGGAGCTGAGTGCCTGGTGCTGAAGGGGAGCCAGTCTGCCATGCAGGGTCAGCAGTGCCTACTGCTGCCTCCCAAGGTAAGGTGCTGGCCTCACGTTCACCTCTGGCCAGTCTCTGTTGGGCCACTAAGGCTGGGGGCATTTTCTTCCCAGGCCGCTGTGGGGCAGTGTGAGGAGGCACCTCTCTTTGGGGCAGGGGTGGTGGCAGCGGTTGCCTAGAGGACTCCCAAGGAGAGGGGAGAGGAGGCTGGGGGAACTCTAAAAGGGTGTGGGGGAGGCTGCCAGCTCTGCAGGCAAGGGGTGACATAACTAGGCTCCGGAGTCCCACAGGGGTGAGGCAGAAAGAATGTAGTTGCTCAAGGGAGCCGTGGACACAGAAAGGTTGAAAACCTCTGCTTTAGAGGGTCAGGCTGTTATGCATGCGGAAGGTCACAGGTTCAATCCTTGCAATCCCCAGGTAAGGCTGGTAAAGATTTCCTGTCTGAAACATTTGAGAAATGCAGACATTCAGTGCAAGCAATACGGAGCTTGATGGACCAATGGTCCTATTCTGTCTAAGGCAGCTTTCTGTGTCCATAAGAAGTACATCAATTGTTAGCAGTTCAGTAAAAAGAAAGAGAAAGAAAGTTCAGTTACTTACAACTAATGTTAAACATTAAAAACCCAGCAAGATAATGCCATAAGTCGAAATAAGAACCAGAAGTATAAGTTAAAAAATTGTTGTGGTATCGTAAAGACCTAATAAATTTATTGTGGCATAAGCTTTCATGGGCTCCGGTTGCCATCTTAGGCAACAAAGTTCTTCAAAATTGGGTGCCCTGTCCTATGCTGAGCTCCAGAGGGTAGCGGTGTAAACTTGTGAAGGTACTTTTATTAGTCTACTGGAATATGGCTCCCTGCTCCTTTGAACAGCTTGAAGGTTTCCTCCAAACCACCCTGTTTCAAAAGCAGGTGGAGAAAAGCGTTGCTTTTGAAAAAAGAGCCCCATTTGGCTTCCTGGACTTTTATTTATTTTTTTTTTTAAGTTCTTCAGATCAAGAGCCTAACTCATCAGGTCATTTTATTTATTTACTTGCCAATCATGCCAGACAGCTTATAGTAGTATCCTTTGACTCGTTTCATTTGTCAGTGGTACAATGGCCATTAGGAAACAGGATGTACAAGTATCTACAATCACAAATTGGTAGCAGATCTGAACTCCTGTCAGGACAAACATGAGGGAAGCAGGGACCGAGCATGGGCACTAATATGTAACACCAACAATATATATAACACTAATCGTTATAGATTAACAACATAAAAAATACTGTTTTGGATGGTCCTTTTACAGCAGACATCCTTGGACAATGGCGGTGCGTTTTTTGAGCTGCTTCTGCAAAGATTCTATAATCCTTAGAGCATCAATAAAAGATTCTAACAGTAATTTAAAGTAGTTTTTCCCAAATAAAAAACAGTGTAATCCTATATCTCAGAAGTAATCCCCATCAGATTGAAATGGACTTCCCCATCAAATAAATACGTGGAGGCGTGTATGTTCCCACCATGGGAGAATGTTAGAAGCTCTTTTCAGGAAGGAGTCAAGTGACATAGAGCACACAAAAGTGGGCTTGGTACCCAAGGAAGTAATAAGCCAGGCTGGCACCAAGGATCAACATCACTGGGCAGCAGCCAAGACTCACATCCCAGCCAAGGAGCTACTACCAGCTCAAAGAGCCCCCCCACCCCCCATTCTGCTGTTCCTCCACATTGGCTATTTGCTGCTGTTTCTGTCCCCTCGTAGCCAATGAATGATCCATGTCAGCCAGGAGCAAGGGGAAGGAGCAGTTTTCATTTACGTTCATCATGCTTCTTTTCCCACTAGGTGGCTCTGCAAACTGGAGCCAAACGGGAAGAGACAGTGGCAGTAGCTGCAAATGCTAGACATAAATGTCAAGGATAGGGGAAATCCAGACTGGGAAAATAGCATGGGGAATATTGGGCTTTAACTCTTCCTTACCCTGTTGAAGTCACCCCTCTATCCCTGGTATTTGTTCCAAAAAAAGAGAGAGCAAATTGAAGGGGGTTTTTGTTTTGGTTTTTTGCAAATACTGTAGCTTGGGAAGCCCAGTCCAGATTGGGGTCACAGCAGACAGCAATGGGTTAAATTTCCTTAGCACCCGCACCAGGATCCCAACCCATACCAGGCCCTCTCTTGCCTACATTTTACTTTTTCAAAAGCCGTTCATGCAATTGCCAACATATCAGTGCCCAGCAAGATGAGGCACCATTCATGCAACTGATCTTTTTTAAGGGGCCTTATGTTCCTCAGCAGGACCAGAGGGGGTGGGGGTGGGCAGGGAACCAAGCACACCCCCAGACCTGTAACTCCCCTCCCTCAGCTGTGGTCCATGTGGTTATTCGAAGAAAATACACTTTCCTCATACAAATTATAACTGGGTCACAAACTGGAAATTAAAATAAGGCTGTAGTTCAAAGCTTGCTACCTGAAAAGTTAACTCCATCAAAATCAAAAGGATTTAATTCAGATATAAGCATATGTAAAGTTGGAGCTTGGGAGCGAAATACACTGTTATTCCTCTTCCAAAATTCCTAACATGTGAGACAAACTTCTCCCAAACCACACACGAAAAAGTTCCTTGTTTCTTCAATGAACCCCTATTTTTACGGCACCACCACTGTTTATGCTAGCTTTTAAAATAAACTTTTTATTAAATCATCATCCCCATCATCTGTAGCACCATGGACTTAACTTGGCCCGCAACCTCCACCTGGAAAATGAGCCTAACAGCCACAAGAGTTTAGTACTTTGGGTGGGGGGCAGTTATTATTGTTCCTTGTCTGCTCAATATGTGTAACATCTTGCTTGACAAGGAGTTATGAAAGACTCTAAAGCTTACTCATCATTTCACGACACTTTGGTTGATCATGACAAAGGTATTGCAGATTTTGGAGTTTGACATATATATCAAATTATTTGCTCATAATAAGCCACCCCAGACTATAGGCAAAGCAGGACGGAACACTCTTAAAAGAAAAGAGATTTGGAGCAAAGCTATCTTTTGTCTGGTGCCCTTCTGTTCGCCTTTGTAGCAACATGTTGTCCCTTAAAGTAATTGATATTGACCTTCTCTTTCTTCCCCAATGAATATAGCTATTTTGGTGGGTTTGGTGGGTTAACCCCCTTTCGGACAACTGTTTTGGCTTCAATGAACGCACCTGAACCCCCAGCAGAGTCCGTTGCAACGGCCGTTGCTGGGCCCACCCCAGCTGAAAGGAGAGATTCAAGCATTGCAGATCTGAGACTTAAAGCAGAAGAACACGCCCAAAAAATCCCTGGGCCCACTTTTGCTAGTGCCAATGGGTATCTTCGTTAACCGCCTTCATTTGGCGGACTTGCACTCTGTTCTGAGCCTAAAGGGATCCAGCTGCAGGGCACACCTCATGATAGATGATATTTGCTGTCAAAATGCATTTTCCTGCTTGTAGCAAATCAGAATGTTGATATGTTATGATAACTTAATACGTTGCATCTATTGTCGCAGCTGTGGCATTAAAAATAAATAAATCCTTAGATATAACATTGACTTGTTACATATAATGAACAATTATAATAAAATCCTAAAAGTAGAATGGATGTAGTTTGGATTTATTTATTTATTTAACTGTGGGTCCTTTGTTTCAGAGTTCATAGGGAATCATGCATGCATGCACCAATAGCACAGGGGAGCCTTCTCTGCCCTCTAGGTATTAGGCTACAGCTCCCATCATCTCTTAAAGTTAGCCATGCTGGTTGGAGCTGATGAAGCCCAACAACCGCTGGAGGTCATTGGACTGGGAAATGTGCAGGGGCTAAGGAATGCAATTCTATGCCTGCTTACTGTCCTTTAGATGTTGTTAGAATCACATTGGCCCCAGCCAGCAGGGCAAATGGTCAGGAATGGTGGGAGCTGTAATTCAATGGTTTCCAAAAGGCACCCTTTTTCCAAAGGCTACCCCTGTACTAGTAAATAAGGCCGCAGCTCTGTGCACGCTTAGCTGGGAGTAAGCACCAAGGTATACAATTAGGAATCACTTCATTCACAGGGTTCCACTGTGGGTTTCCTTCCCCACTCTGTTGTTTTGCAAATAGATTTCTGCTGAACTTTTTTTCTAGTTATACATTCCGGAGAGCCGTACTTAACCTGAAACTGTTCTTAACCTGAAGCACCACTTTAGCTAATGGGGCCTGCTGCCGCTGCCGTGCCACTGGAGCACGATTTCTGTTCTCATCCTGAAGCTAAGTTCTTAACCTGAAGCACTATTTCTGGGTTAGTGGAATCTGTAACCTGAAGCGTATGTAACCTGAGGTTACATACAAAAAAAACAGAACAGTAGCAAAATACCACATAGCTTGAACCATCTCAGGTTACCATCTCAGATACCAAAGGAAGCACTGAGCCAGAAGGAGAGAAAAAATTAATTAGCTACATGAGTTTGTCCAAGGACCTAAGTGACTTTGTGGAGTCAGTCCAGAAAGAAAGATGACCCAGTGGCAGCTGACGTGTCTTCCCCTCATTTTGGCATGGGAAATAAACCAAAACCAAACTTCCAGGAAAAATGTATTTTCAGGTTTCACCTCTGGTCCATCTGCATTCTTGAGTTAACTTATCGTCCAATGCTAACTGCCAAAGCCTTGCACCCCACACCTTGACAGAGAACCTCCAAGATTTAAGACTATTCATTAATAGGATTGGTTGCAAGTGTGCACTATGATTCTGGAAGGTCAGATCCCACATTCTCTTTAGCAATCACTTGTAGCCAAGTAAGGTTGTCTTTCATAAACACGGCCACAAATGCCACAAACACACCACGAAAGCCATTCCTTCTTGGGCTTAGCTCCCCATCTGCAATAGGGGCATACTTTATAGGGGTGTGGTAAGGATAACTGGGTAATGGAGGAGAAGTGTTTTGAGTGTCAGATAAGGCAAGCCCTCTAGAAAGCAGCAGTCTGCCTGGCCCTGCTGGCTGGGGGGGGGGGTGTTGGGTATACAATCTTGAGATACCTCCACTATGGTAGCTGCATTGCGCATAAAATGATTGAAGAGCCGAGAACAATTGGGCTAGGGCAGAGGTCGGCAACCCGCGGCTCCGGAGCCGCATGCGGCTCTTTTGCACCTTTGCCGTGGCTCCGCAGATCCTCGGGGACCCTGAGCAGAAAAGCAGAAGCGCCAGAAAGAGGAGGGGGATGGAGCTGGGCAGCCGAGCCGGGCAAAGCAGGGCAGCGGCGGCAGCGGAGCTCGAGAGGCGGCGGCTGCTAGGATGGAGGAGGCGGCGGCCAGAGAAGGGCTGCTGCTGCTGCTGCTTCTGCCGCCAGAGGCAAGTTCTGCCAGGCGGCTTCACGGCTCATAGCTTCCCCCGCCCACCCAGGCCACGCTCTCCTCAGCCCCGCGCGCGAGGCACCTGAGGCGAGGGGGAGAGAGAGCGTGCGGGGGGAGAGAGCGCGCGCTCGAGATGGCGGGGCGGTGTGTGTGTGTGTGTGTGTGTGTGTGAGAGAGAGAGAGAGAGAGAGAGAGAGAGGTGTGGCGGTGGTGCTTCAGGATCTCCGTGTCGGCGCCCGCCCGCCCGCTGCGCACTTCCCCCGGAGGCCGGGGGGAAAGAGAGCCAAAGAGAGCCACAGAGCCGGAGCGGCAGGGAGACCGAGCAACCCACCGCCTCACGCCCCCCCCCCCCAGATGCTCCAGATATGGTTTACTTGGGCTCTATGACCAATTTTGACTTGGCTTATGCATGGACTCAAGATAAATGTGTTCCACTTGTTCGTGAAATTACGTTTGAGAATGGAGAGGAATTGACAGAAGAGGGTCTTCCTTTTCTTATACTCTTTCATATGAAAGATGACACAGAAAGTCTAGAGAAGTTCCAGCAGGAAGTTGCACGGCAGTTAATAAGTGAAAAGGGTACGATAAACTTTTTACATGCTGATTGTGACAAGTTCAGACATCCACTCCTCCACATTCAGAAGACTCCAGCAGACTGTCCTGTTATTGCTATTGACAGTTTTAGGCACATGTATGTCTTCCCAGACTTCAGCGATGTGGCTACTCCAGGTAAACTCAAGCAATTTGTACTAGATTTGCACTCTGGGAAACTGCACAGGGAATTTCACCATGGCCCAGATCCAACTGATGTAGCACCTGGTCAGCCACTTCAAGACATAGTAAGCAGCCCACCTGAAAGTTCATTCCAGAAGCTAGCACCCAGTGGACATAGATACACCTTATTGCGGGAAAAAGATGAACTCTGAAAGCTCGAAACCATCTCATAAGCCTTTCAAAACAGCAGCCGTGACTCCTGTAGGGTGGAAATAGGAAACCTATATTTTCATAAATTCTCTGTGTTTTTATTTTTAATCTTTTTTTTTTCTTTGCTCCCTGCAGTTTGTAAATACGTTAGTGTCATTTTGGACAGCATCTTTCCAAAATTCTTATTTCATCAAACGGTTAAGTAAAACTTTTTTTAAAATCCAAATGAAGGTGTTGACATGGCCAGCAACATGCTGTTAACTTGCACTATCCCATTAACAGGACTTCTAGGTTTCCTTTGGTGTAATCTGACCGCCTTATCCTTTACTTCCACATGAACATCATTTTGTTAATTTGTTTATTGATGGGCTATTCTGGATACTTGGGAGGGAAATAAATTACAAAAATATCTATGTATTTGTATAATGCCCTCTATGCACATGGTGCTTTGCAAAAAATGGATATGAGAGGTACCATACCCCTCTTTGCTATCTGAAATAGACTCAGGGAAAAGAGAGAGAATGGGGGAAGGGGAAGAATGTGTGGTTATTTACATTTGGCTTGTTTTGCGGCTCCCAGTTTTTTTTTCCCCTTCGGAAACGGGTCCAAGTGGCTCTTTTTGTCTTAAAGGTTGCAGACCCCTGGGCTAGGGCTTGAGGGTTACAGGGCTTGACTGGGGTGTTTGAGCATTGCCCCTGTTTTCCATTTTAACCACCGAAATATGTATGAGTGTATGTTTGTGTGTGAGGGATTTGAGTATCTATCTAAGGATTACTTCTGATTATGATTTTTTTTAATATATATATATATATAAGTTTAAGTTACTTTATTCTATTTTTTATTTTATTTTATCTTTTTTATTTTATTTTTTGTCTACGGCCATACTACCCTGAACATGCCTGATCTCGTCTCGGAAGCTAAGCAGGGTCAGGCCTGGTTAGTACTTGGATGGGAGACCGCCTGGAAATACCGGGTGCCAACAATCAGAAGTCAGTTTTAGAAAGACTTGACATTGCGATGAAAAAGATCCATAAAGAAATCCTAGCCGGGAGGGTGGCTGGTCCATTCACTGAACCTCCCATTGATCAGCTGCATATTTCACCGCTCGGTATTGTCCCGAAAAAGGCCCTGGGGAATTTCGGATGATTCACAACCTTTCTTACCCCAAGGGTGCTTCAGTTAATGATGCTATCCCCCACGAACTATGCACGGTGAAGTATGCATCTTTTGATCAAGCAGTGAAGTTGGTCTGGAGATACGGTAAGGGCGCTTTTCTGGCCAAATTCGACATCGAATCCACATTTCGCCTTCTTCCAGTTCACCCAGAGGACTCTTACCTGTAATCAATAAAGTTGTGGCCATTTTTCGCCCATTAACCTAAATTCTGGTGTCCGGTGTCTTTATTTCCTCCATCTGTGGGAGGGGGCGGGAATAGCCATGCAAAGCAGCAGTTTGGGGTGAAATCCTCTAGCAGGCACCGACGTAGCTGCAACCGATTTGAAGACCTTTCTTTAAAAAACCAAGGCACATACTGCTCTGTCTTTCCCCATTGCAGATTTTCAACTTTGCTTTTCAAGGATTCATTCTCTGTTCCTAATGCCTTTTAGGAGGAAAACTTTTTCACTACTAATGCTTTGGAATCAATAATCAAAGCCATAGATGATACAATTGCCCAGAACATCCTGTTATCACTTTTATCTTGTTGAAGACACAGTTTACATGGTTGGGGTACCCTGTGACACATCTCAGAGAAAATCAGCCCTAGTCAACCTATCCTCTTGGGTTTTAGGCGGCTAGGAGCTCAGAGTCATTTACCCAGCCCAAAAAGAATAAGCAGGGCAAAGGAAAAGCTTCACACCCAAAGTCTAACCATCACATGCTCCTTCAAGTTACAGATAGGTAGCCGTGTTGGTCTGCCATAGTCAAAATAAAAAAATTCCTTCCAGTAGCACCTTAAAGACCAACTAAGTTAGTTCTTGGTATGAGCTTTCGTGTGCATGCACACTTCTTCAGATACACTGAAACAGAAGTTGCCAGATCCTTCTATATAGTGAGAAGGTGGGGAGGGGTATTACTCAGAAGGGTGGTGGGAATGGGTGATTGGCAGATTGGTGATTCTCAGCTATCTGCCAATCACCCATTCCCACCACCCTTCTGAGTAATACCCCTCCCCACCTTCTCACTATATAGAAGGATCTGGCAACTTCTGTTTCAGTGTATCTGAAGAAGTGTGCATGCACACGAAAGCTCATACCAAGAACTAACTTAGTTGGTCTTTAAGGTGCTACTGGAAGGAATTTTTTTATTATGCTCCTTCAAGCTTACCAAAGCTTGGCCAGTGGGAAAGTACCAATGGTGGGGTGGAAAGTCTGACAGGATAGCTGATGCCTTATGCAGAAGGCTTTTATTTTTCTCAGTGTCCAAAGAAGAAAGAAGCCAAAGGAAAAAGGTTTGCCCTGTAAGCCTCAGGTCCATAACTACATTCTTAAAGAAGCTACAACTGGGGGGCGAGGACACTCACTAGATGGGCCAGGTGCTATTTTTCAGCCTCACCTACTTCACAGGCTTGTGAGGATAAGATGGGGGGAGGAAAATAATGCATGTCACACTGGATGAAAGCTAAGATATAAGATATAATGAATAAACAAACAGCCATAGCTGAATCCCAGACCTGTGTGTTCGTTAATGCCAAGGAACTCAATAGAATTTGAACCCCATGAACTTTACTGAGAACTGCAGGCTTCAAAAAGTGCTATGCCAGCCTTCCTGTGAATGGTGCCTTCCGACTGTTGCTGGACTACAGTTCCCACTGGGCCACCAACACGGTCAATAGGGATAATGAGAGTTGTAGTTCAGCAACTTCAGAAAGGTCAGGAGTTTCCCAGCCCTGTGCTATACAAATCCTCAAATGACTTCTGTTTGATTAAAAATAATAAAAACCAAAGTGCCCACAATGAGTAACCCAAGTTGGCAGATGGGTCAGGTACAGGGCCATAGCGTACCTCTCAAGTGTTAAGATCAGCAGGTGGGTCACTCTTGATAGTCCCACCATCCTCAGAATTGTGGGGAATGAAGGTCATTTCTGACAGAAATTCCCTCCACACACAGATTTGTCCAGCATCGTCATTGAGTCGCTTCCCCCATGTGCTGAAGACATTTATGCTGACATTTTGATGTAGTTCAACTGCAGCTCCTATCACCCCTGACCACTGCCAGTGCTGGCTGGCCTGATGGGAGTTGTAGTCCAGCAACATCTGGAGAGTATCATGTCAGCTACCAGTGATTTAGGTAAAGGTAAAGGGACCCCTGACCTTTAGGTCCAGTCGTGGCTGACTCTGGGGTTGCAGCACTCATCTCGCTTTATTGGCCAAGGGAGCCGGCGTACAGCTTCCGGGTCATGTGGCCAGCATGACTAAGCCACTTCTGGTGAACCAGAGCAGCGCATGGGAACGCCATTTATCTTCCCGCTGGAGTGGTACCTATTTATCTACTTGCACTTTGACATGCATTTGAACTGCTATGTTGGCATGAGCAGGGACTGAGCAACGGGAGCTCACCCCGTCACGGGGATTCGAACCGCCGACCTTCTGATCGGCAAATCCTAGGCTCTGTGGTTTAACCCGGAGACTGTGACAAAAGGTCATACTGATGGAATGACTAAGCTTTTCTGGTTCTGGTTCAAAGAGCCCATTGCCATGTTGCAATCCTTCCCAGTCACAGTCACCCCACAGTCTCACACGCACCAGAGTGCAAACACACACACACACACACCCCAATCCAAATAGCAGAGGGTTAGGCATGGAGGAGAAATCAGATTCTGTTTGCATTTAAAGCTGAATTTATCAGATTTGCACTTTATGAAATGATATGAGAACCATAACATAGCCATCCTTCAAAATTTGCACTAATCTAAACTTTACAGTTCAGTTCTTCACCCAATGTTCAGAGAAATGCATATACATTAAGGGTTAGTGTGCATAAGAATGAACAGCCTTGTGAAAATAACATACAAAAAGGTATTATATTTGGGGATGTTGCTTGAAACAAGGCGTACAATAGTAAAAACTGCATATTAAAATGTGCTTAATTGGGAGAAATTCACACCAGTGGCGTAGCGTGGGTTGTCAACACCCGGGGCAAGGCAAGTTATTTGCACCCCCTAACCCGTGGATTTGCACCCCCTAACCCTAACCCCCAGATGTTGCGCCCGGTGCGGCCGGGCCCCCCTGCACCCCCCACGCTACGCCACTGATTCACACTAAAGTGCTGAAGACTTTTCATGACTTCACAAATTGCTGCAGAAATATGGATAGATGAATTTAAGACAGGAGAAATTAGAAAGTGAGAGAATTAAAACTGATGGATCCACAGGCAAACACCTGCTCTGCACCTGTGACCGCACCTGTTCTGGGCCTAAATGTTTGGCACTCTTAACTATATAAAGGGATTGATGAATCTGTCCATTTCCGTTCTCTAAGTTTCTCATTTTTCTAATCTTAAATTCAGTTTAAATTCCACTCTTAAATTCTCAAAATTTCTGCAGCAATTTACAGAGGAGGAGGAGGAGGAGGAGGAGGAGTATTTTAAGGGGGGAATGTACTCACCATGAAGTTGTTACAGTAAATGCCACACTTTTGGGGAAACATTTTGGGGAAAAGAAATGCCGGTATTGTATACCCTTGAGTACCCCCAGCAAATCATCACCATCATCTTGCATTGCAGAGAGCTGAACTAGATGACACTTGGAGTCCCTCTTCAGTTCTATGATTCTATGAAAATTATTCTACATTTTAGTGCCAATTTCTTGTATGCAGTCTCGACTAATATATACATTCTGCAGGCATTTTATCCTAATATTATGCACTTATATATTCATTTTAATGTACACGTTCCAATAATATATGATTCTTCTTCTTTTTTTGCAAAAATTTGTTGTAGAACTGCATTGCAAAATTTGCATAAGTGCAAATTTCAAA
The DNA here is from genome assembly GCF_965112155.1 of Podarcis liolepis. Lineage (NCBI taxonomy): Eukaryota > Metazoa > Chordata > Lepidosauria > Squamata > Lacertidae > Podarcis > Podarcis liolepis. Next base: position 10,330,478 of record NC_139570.1, read on the forward strand.
TGGTTGTGTTTCCATTCTCACATTATTCCAAAAAGTGCAGATTTTATAGATTTGGCTTTAAATGTGAATGGAACTGGATTTCTCACTCATCCCTACTCCATTCCTAACCATGTGAAACGCTGGCATGACATTATGGTTTGTGACTGCGCTTGCACAGCAACCCTTTAGGTTCAGCTGGAGAAATGGGCAACTGCAGAATGCACGTGCTTGATCCTTTCCCAGAAACCAATCACCCCCATATCCCTGAACACATATTATTTCCAAAAGGTAAATTATGAAATCGTTGCATGTAAGGAGAGAGGGAGGTGCCTGGCAAAGAGAGGTGGAAGGGAGAGAAAGAGAGATGGAAGAGGGAGAAGGAGAGAATGTGTGAATAATAAGCCAGGTGTTTGAAGAGGAGACAAAAGCAGTAGCACAGAAGGGTGTTCAAACACACAAATCTGCACTGAGAAAGGAAGTATTCATGAAGAAAATTAATTTAAGAAGTATGTAGCTCAGGTTCTGAGCCCGTTAAGTCCCTTTAAAAAACAGATTAGCAATTCAAACTTCTTCTTTTTTTATTCTAGCAATCTCTTAAACAATTAGTGCAGTAATTGGAAAAGGGACTCTTAAGATTCAGATACAGATGGAGATAAAAGACTTTCCACCAAGGGCTTTTTGTCTTCGTTTTGTGAGCTGCAGGGATGCACCTGCCTTTAACAATCCGTGGGACCAAAGTGCTGAAGGAGGACACTGAATAGGGGCAGGGGCAGACTGAGCCACAACAGCATACAAAATTACTTAATTCACTTAAAGTTGCCATAATTGTTTTGATAAGGAATGCACGAGGAATCCTTTCAATGCGGGTTGCTGTTACATGTATGTGACCACCTTGCAAAATGAATTTTGGGTGGGTGTGGTTTCCCTTTCTTTCGCATTCAACCCCCCCGCCCAAAGGATATATGGGCCTTTAATTTACAGTGTTACCTCGGGTTAAGAACTTAATTCGTTCCAGAGGTCCGTTCTTAACCTGAAACTGTTCTTAACCTGAGGTACCATTTTAGCTAATGGAGCCTCCACGCAATTTCTGTTCTGATCCTGAAGCAAAGTTCTTAACCCGAGGTACTATTTCTGGGTTAGCAGAGTCTGTAACCTGAAGCGTCTGTAACCCAAGGTACCACTGTATGTGTCCTAGTCCAACCTGTTGAAAGGATTGCCAATTGCTAGTCCACTAGCTGGATTTAGATTGCAAAGCAACTTTTATTTCATTTTTACATTTATGTCTCCTATATTTCAGTAGGAGGGCTAACATTCTTTTAGTTATTTAATAGCGCATCATCAGAACTCTACAATGGAGAAACAAAGGGCTTTGCTCAACTAAAGTGGAATTTGGGTAGACATGGCAGACGACACAGTGATTTCTCCAAAGCAGCTCTTTATTTTGTAAGCTGGAACAGAACTGAACAGCAAACAGCTCAGCCGGCCTGCTTTTATAGGCAGCCGGCTGTCAACATTGTAGCAACAACAACCCAGGGTTTCCCGCCTAAAATAACTGACGTGGACCTGAGTGAAAACTATCTACAGTATCCCCCTGCTGGCCCAGGGTGAGAACTTCAGTAATCTCCATGTCACATGGAGCTCCTTCAATGAGCACCGCGACGTTCAGCTTGCGTCGCGTAGGCGAGTCGCTTTGGCCAATCGTGGTTCCAGACGGGCAGCGGCAGTTGGTGAGAGCGAAACAGCTTTCCTTGACAGACTGGAGTGAAGACTTGGACTTGCGAGTTGGTGAAGGGGGTGTGTCAGATGGAGCCGATCGGCAGACCTTAGCGATGTGGCCCCTTCTGGAACACTTCCTACAGATGGCGTCTCTGAATCGACACTTGGCACGGGAATGGTTGCCTCTGCAGCCGGCACATTCCGGTTGGCCCTTGGACTTCTGTTGAAACTTCCTGCGCTCCCGCTTTGTCTGGTGCACGTCATCATCTTCACTGGAGGATGCCTCATCACTGCTGGCCTCTTCGTGATGCACTAGAACTGGCTTCCTAGCAAGACGCGGGCTGCTGGACTTGCGGATCTCCTGGGCGGAGCGTTCAAGCAGCTTCTGAGGCCACAGCCTCCTCAATGGCTTTCTGTAGCGTGAGGTCAGGCTTGGCGAGGAGATGCCGTTGCAGATGGATGTCCCGGACCCCGCAGACGATTTGATCCATCAGGGCATCGTCTAAGTCTCGGAACTCGCAGTGCATTGCAGCCTGTCTGAGGGCAGTGGTATAGTTGCTGATTGACTCCCCCTCTGCCTGGTTCCGGTGGTAAAACGCATGGCGGGCAGCAATCTTGGACGGCTTTGGTGCGTAGTTGTTGTGGAGCTTCTCTTGGATCGTGTCCCATGGTGTTGCCTGGACTGCTTCAGGCGCAACCAATGCTCGGGCCATCTCAAACACCTCAGGCCCACAGAGGCTGAGGAATAGGCCCCGCTTCCGATCCTTTGATACTGCTGTCAGCTCGTTGGCTTGGAGGTAGCAATCAAACCAAGCGAGGTAGGAGTCCCATGATTCAGAGGCTGGCACAAATGGTGGTAGAGGCACAAGTGAAGCCATGATTCCGATGCTGGCGTGAAGGGCGATGGATGGAACACAGTGCTCTAGCCAGAACAGTCAGCTCTGAATTGGTTCTGTCCAGTGATTTCGCTCATTGATTTCGCACATAACAGAATTCTACACACATTTTTTTTTAAATGCTGTGTAAATGCTTAAAAAATGTTTTGAAAAATACATTGAATTTGGCATAGCTCCCTGTCGCCATCTAGTGTCACCTATATTGCACTTTACAACACATTTAAAATGTTTTATTTGTAGCTGTATAGTCCTAAGTCCTGCACACAGGAGACCCAATGACATTGATGGACCTTAGTTAGTCATGCCTATTAACTTCAGTGGGTCTACTCTGAGTAGGAGCACTATTGGCTGCAACTCCAGCATCTCAAATAAATGTAGAACACTTCAACAGATCTTTACAGTGGTATAGCTTTTCTGGTTTGGGGTGCACAAGACTTTATAGGTCATCCACAGTTACATTTGTCTCACTACTTTCCCCCAGGAAAATCCACTGTCAGCGAGCTAGCCAGCAATAAATCACACAGAATAAGTTAACTCTTTTTTAGATTAAACAAGGTCTGCTCAGGAGGCCAGGCCTAATGAGCACAGCAACTTGTACTGGTAGGTCTTGCCCCTATGAGGCGGTTGAGTAGGCAAAAGAGCCCTGTCTCCCCACAGCTGCCCAAATCTCCTCCCTCCCCTGGGTCTGTCTCAAGCAATCAGAAACTATGCCAATACACCTGTCCCTGCCAACACACCTGTCCCTTCCTCATACCTCTTCTGGTCCTCGAAGATCAAGGGGGAGCGGAGCTTGTTGCAGCAAGAGGGGATACATCCTGGCTTCTTCACCAGCCTGGCTCATCTCTGCCTCTGGGCTTCCCTCCTCTCCTGCTTCTGCCTCTGATTCTGATTCTGGACTCACCCTGCTCCCTAAACCCTGTTGCCTCTTTAGCTTCTGACACCTCCTCCTCCCAGTCCTCTCCCTCTTCTCCTTCTGACTACTCATTGTCATCCCACTCCCAATCCCCAGCCTTCATTCCTTCGGGGTTCCCCAGCTGGTACCTCCCACCATGTTTCTACGGCCAGCAGTCCATGAAACCTGCTTACCAGTGAACCAGAACAAACACAAATTGGATGTCAATGGATTGACATTGGCTCCAGTTCAGCAGTAAAGAGCAGGTTTTCCCAGGGAAAGTGCCAGGTCACATAGAAAACTGCTTCGACTTGTGTTTCCTAAATGCAGGACAAGCAAAGTGTGGACAAGCCCTGAATATGTTGCTAAGTTTGTATCCCCCTAGTATAAGGATTTGCAGGCAACTTTTACAGAATACTTAGGTGTTACTGGTTTAAATTTTCTCCTAATCCTTCTTAAAAAAAATGTTACCAATGAAAACTGTGTGATTAGCGGGCTTTCTTGTAATTTCTGAGTTTCCTTTCCCCCTAAATATATGGAATCAAATCTATTTATTCATTAATTTTAGCATTTAAAAGTCTCTGGGCTGAACATCAATTAAAGCATGATTAGATTACCCTGGAAAATGCAGTTGAAAAACAAAGGCCGCAGACCAATTTAGAAGAGGTCAATCTTGTCTAGCCACTCTCTCTCTAAAGCTTGGTAGAAAAGGACAGTCTATACTGCTTTTTGATGGGTGGGGGGCTTAGCCTATGTCCATTAGAAGAGAGTTCCATAGAAGGTGTGCCACCTCCAAGAAAAAGAATTGACTTAAACCATACAACAGCAGCAACCAGACCTCCACTCCTCCTGCCATTGGTTTTCTCCAACCCACAGGATCAAGAGGTGCAACTTTTCCTGCACTGCATCATTTCCGGCTACAGGTGAGCAGGAAGGGATACTGTTGTATGAATGCTCCACCCCAAAGAGATAGAAGGCATACCAGGGAAAAGGACTCAGCCTAGCATTTCGACTGGCAGGCTATTTGCACATTGAGAGAGAGAGAGAGAGAGAGAGAGAGAGAGAGAGAGAGAGAGAGGCGCAGATGTTTGCCCAGAAAAAGGACAGACATTTCCATAGAAATCCAATACAGTCATACCTCGGGTTACGAACATCATCCGTGCGGGTGGAACATTCACAACCCGCAGCATTTGCAACCTGCAGCGCCTGCGCCTGCGCAAAGCGTGATTTAGCGCTTCTGTGCATGCACGAGTGCCGAAACCTGGAAGTAACCTGTTGCAGTACTTCCAGGTTTGGCGCAGTCCGTAACCTGAAAACGCGCACCCCGCAGCGTTCGCAACCCAAGGTATGACTGTATCCTGATATTTATGAAAAATAGAAATAATGGGGTTGTGTCCAGTGTTAGCCATGCTCACCACAGACCCATTCAAATTAATAGGCCTGAATTGGTATGTTCATTAAATTTAATGGATCTACTCCAAATATGAATAACAGTTGGATACAATCCAATGTATAGAATTTAAATAGGTATATGGTAAAAAGGTAAAGGTAAAGGGACCCCTGACCATTAGGTCCAGTCGCGGACGACTCTGGGGTTGCGGCGCTCATCTCGCTTTACTGGCCGAGGGAGCCTGCGTACAGTTTCTGGGTCATGTGGCCAGCATGACTAAGCCGCTTCTGGTGAACCAGAACAGCGCACGGAAATGCCGTTTACCTTCCTGCTATAGCAGTACCTATTTATCTACTTGCACTTTGATGTGCTTTCGAGCTGCTAGGTTGGCAGGAATAGGGACCAAGCAAAGGGAGCTCACCCCATCGCGGGGATTCAAACCGCCAACCTTCTGATCGGCAAGTCCAGGTATATGGTACATCTGCTCAATCTGCTCAAAATAGAGGAAACACTGTGCCTGTCGAGATGCAAACAGCTGATGGGCCACTTCAAAGTCCTGCTCTCCCCCTCCCACCCCACCCCCCGTGATTCATATATTTAAGTATACAGTGGACGCTCGGTTTGCGAATGTGATCCATATGGGAAGCACGTTCACAATCTGCAGCGTTGGCAACCCACAGCGCCGCACCTGTGCACGTGCGAGTCATGATTCTGCGCTTCTGCGCATGTGCAAGTGCCGAGACCGGGAAGTAACCCGTTCCAGTACTTCCGGGTTCAGCGCAGTGCGCAACCCGAAATCACTCAGCCCGAAGTGTCTGTAACCTGAGGTATGGACTATACACCCCTTCAAATAAAAAGAGGACTATCCCCTGATAGCTCTTGAAAAAAAGATTGTCTTCAAAGAATTGCGGAGTTTGAAGGGACCCCAAGGGTCATCTAGTCCAACCCCCTGCAACGCAGGAATCTCAACTAAAGCACTTGTGACAGATGGGCAGTAATACAAAACCTACCAACAATGTTCCCTAATTTATTGCATACCATGCTTTTTTGAATTGCAATTTGAATTCCAAATAATTGCACACAGCTAAAACCAGTACGAATATTTAATGCAATGGACGGACCATCTCCAGTCTTCAGTCACAAATCCTGATGCAGAGTTTATCTTTAAACCAGGGATGGGGAACCGTTGGCATTACACCTGCATTTGGGCTCCGGTCTGCCCCAGTCAACATGGCCCATGGCCAGAGTTCCGTGCAGTCTCTGGAATGCCCTTTCCCATGCTGCTCATGAGGAAGAAACAGCAGCAAGCTTTAAAAACCTCCTAAAAGACCCATCCATTTCAGCAGGCATTCCCTGGCTCATAAAATTCATCACACCACTCTATTGTTTATTTATATTTAATTGATTGTTTTTTATGGCTTCTCTGTTTTACTGATGTATTTCTGTGTATTTTTGGTTTTAAATGTTGCATATATTGTATGTTTTTATTTTTCCATTATTTTACTGTGTTTAGGGATTTTGCAAATTAAGTGGTATATAAATATTATTGATGATGATGATGATGAATAAATGCACAGACACACAGACCACATGAATGGTGCTTGAGGATCGCTGCTGGTCTGCATACCACAGTTTGGGAACCCCTGGAATAAAAAATAGTGTTGTCGTCAGGGCCGTCTTTAGCATATGCACCGCCAGGGTGCAAAGATCCGCCCAGCACCCCCAGATTTAGTGCTGCCCACATCTACACCCAAGATATACTTCTCCGCAGTTGCAGGGGAGGCTATGGCGGCGGCAGCAGCCTGCTCTTCTGAGTCTCACTGCTGTTGCTCCTCAAGAACTGGGCACCTGAGCTCCACAAAGGCATGCAGCTTCACATCCAGGTGCTTTTAAAAGCTCCCCAGGAGGAGGAAGGAGAAGAAGAGGGACACAGCAGCCACGCCGATGGTGGGCGAGAGAGCAACGCCTCTCCATGCAGGGTGGGACTCCGGGGAGGAGAAAGCGGCCAGGGTGGAGGAGGCAGCAGCAGCTGGCTTTGAAAATTATTTATTATTTCATAACAGGTAGATAGTTAAGAGCTTTGGTGGCTTCAGCAGCAGGCGCCTGGCGCCCGCAGAATTCAGCACCTGGGTGCCCCACACCCCTTGCACCCCCGGGTAAAGATGGCCCTGGTTGTTGTTGTTTTAAAAAAAGTGAAGCTAAATAAACTTCAATGAAAAATTGAGCTTTTCTGACAACAATTTTACCCCCCTTTCCAACCAACTTTCAACACATCCATCTCACCAAAGAAAATCCCGCTTATTCAATCCTTACTTTCATGTAAAGATGTGAGCAAAAAAATCAATATAATGAAAAGTGGTGGGGTCAAAATCACAAGTCTGCTCAGCGGTGAACCAAGAATCAAAATACTGGCATTAGAAACATGCACTGAATGTAAGGAAGAAAAATCCATTTTTTAAAAAACGTCTTAACAGTCACGATCTTTAGAAAATGAGGACAAAAGTACTTGATATAGCCGATAAAAATAAGGGTTGGGGTTGAGGGGACAAAACACACACACAACTTAACAGTGTTTGGAATGAGCAGCCTGGTGGCATTATTGTGAACTAAAGCAGAAGACTGTGAGACAGCTTGAATTACAGTTTCATCTAGTTTTAAAAAAGGCTTGTTGGTAAAATGTATTTAGGTAATCTTCTAAAGAAAAGTAATATATTGCATTTTTGTAAGCATCCAGTTGCCGCGAGAGACTTTTGACAAAAGTTGACTTTCACACACAATTAAACCGAATAATTTCAGTTTTCTAGTTTCACAGAAGCCAATCCAGACAGTGCCTTATCTGTGGTCCTATTTGGTGCTGATCAAAATCACAGGATTAATGTTTGTGGCAGAAGTCAAGAAAGGATGGCATTATTCTAGCCTTATATTCACGAAAAGGAAGGCGTGAGGAGTGGGGCTGTGGAAACGCAGGACTCCAGGTAGAAAACTGTACCCAAAGCCAAGCGGCCAAGAAGTGATCCGAGAAAAATCTTCCTTACCTTTTCTGTCCCCTACTTGAAACTGAAGAAGCAAGGGGTTTGTGCCCTGTGCATCAATCAATTTGCATTGATACTGGGTGGGCCATAGCTCCGGGACAGAACTTGTGCTTTATCTGCAGAAGGTTCCCTGTTTGAACACCAACCACTCCAGGTAGGGCGGATAGAGATCCCTGTCTGATATCCTTGACAGCTTCTGCCACTCAGTGTAGACAATGCTGAGCTAGATGGACCAATGATCTGACTCTGCAGCTACCTATGACCCTATGTTTCTGAGGCACAGCCACCTTTGCAGACAGGTGGCTGTCTGCAAGGTTTCAGGTTGCCCATCAAACTGACTTCTGTATGTGAACTTGGGAGGGAACATCTTGTCTATTCCTTCAGGTGGCAACGCTCTTTAACAACCAATCCCCTCTGGGAACTGTACCTCCGTGGTGGGGGGGGGGAATAGGGGCCTCCTAACAGCACCCATAACAAACTACAACTCCCAGACTTCTTTTGGGAAAGTCACATTTAAAGTGGCCTCATTTAAATGCATGGTGTGAGTGTGGCTTTGGAGAAAGCTGTTATGCAGCTTGCTTCCCCTTGGAAAAATAGGAAGCTTCCTTATCACCATTTATCTACTGTATACTGTATACTGTTTACAGTATACTGTATACTGTATACAGTACTGTTGACACTGACTGGCAGCAGCTCTCAGGATGCAGGACATCCTGAGCTTTACTAGGACATACTGGGGATTGAACCTGGGACCTTCTACATGCAAAACAGATGCTCTCCCCTTCCACAATAGTGTGTTGCTTTATTGTATTTAATACGTATTATAAGCTGCCTCAAGAACTTCTGCTGTTAGGCAAGGTAGAAACACTCCAGGGGCTGCATCCAGGATGAGTGAGTTGCATTTAGTCCCCACTGGTGGGGTATAAAGGTTAAGGGACCCCTGACCATTAGGTCCAATCGTGGCCGACTCTGGGGTTGCGGCGCTCATCTCACTTTATTGGCCGAGGGAGCTGGCGTAAAGCTTCCGGGTCATGTGGCCAGCATGACTAAGCCACTTCTGGTGAAACCAGAGCAGCGCACGGAAACGCCGTTTACCTTGCTGCCGGAGTGGTACCTATTTATCTACTTGCGCTTTGACGTGCTTTCAAACTACTAGGTTGGCAGGAGCAGGGACCGAGCAAGGGGAGCTCACCCCGTCGCGGGGATTCGAACTGCCGACCTTCTGATCGGCAAGTCCTAGGCTCTGTGATTTAACCCACAGCGCCACCCGCATCCCATTGGTGGGGTATAAATGAAATAAATAAATAAACTCCCATCAGGAAATTGTGTGTTTGTCCTAAGCCATGGATGGGGATACGTGCAAGCAGAGCCAATGCCCCAAATACTCATTTGCTTTGTTGGAACGTATTTTTAAAATGACACCACCTTTTTATAAAAAGAACATTACCAAAACTGTCTACCCCAAAGGAGGATGTGAAGGGGCTTGAAGCTATCGTTGGCTCCAAATGGACGTGGTTTTTCGTTTTGTTTATTTATTGTTAACTTTTGTTGTTACATTCTAATAATTAAATAAAAATGTAAACAAACAAAAATGTTATGATGGGATGCATTTTTAAAACAACCCATTTTTATAAAAAAAATTACTACCATTTTAACATTGTCTTCCCAGAAAGAAGATTTGTGGAGAAGAAAGTAAGATGGTGATAATGATATGATGACGATATGATGATGATATGATGATGATGACTGCCTGGGTCCATCTTGGATGACCTACTAGGGATGGAAAGACCTGTCACTTTCAGTTCTCTCAGTTTCTAATCTTTTCTATCTGAAATTCACTTCTCCACATTTCTGCAGCAATCTGCAATTTAAAAAAAAAAAACCATGGAAATTCTCCAGCATTTTAGTATGAATTTTTCCCTTTTATATGCAGTTTTGACTAATGTACATATTTTTGCCAACAATTTCTCCTAATATAGTGCATTTTTTGTATGATATGTTCACTGACAGGTTCATATTTTATGCAAATCCCCCCCCCCATATATTGCTTTCGTAAATAATATTTGGTTCAAGAACTGCATCGTAAAATTCAGATGTGCAAATTTCAAAGGATGTCTGTGGATTGGTTCTCAGATTGTTTTGTAGTGAATGAATTTGATACATTTCACTTTAAATGCAACCTGAGTCAAATTTCTCCCTACCCCTTTGACCTACACTTGCTATGCTGTAGCATCATAGAAGAATGTCTTCATTAACACCTGTGTCTCCCTCAGACGCCTTGGTCTCAGTGCTGTCATCCCAAGTTGCTAAGCAAGTTAATATGAGAGCCAGGACCTTTTAAGTGGCTGCTCCATTACTCTGAAATATCGTCCCAGATAAAATTTGTCAGTACCTCTTCCCCTTGGGGCAATTTTTTATACTGAGGTTGAAAACATTTTAATACTGGTAGGCTTTTATTCTGCTTCTAGGCTCAGGGAAGAGCAGTAACTAAGCAGCACACAAAAGATATCAGGTCCAATTGCCAACACTTCACAGAATCACAGAGTTGGAAGGGACTCTGGGGATCATCTGGGGGGTCATCTAGTCCAACCCCCTGCAATACAGGAATATGCAGCTGTCCCATATGGGGATCGAATCTGCCACCTTGGTGTTATCAGCACCATGTTCTAACCAGTGATGTACCTACGGCTTTCACCGCTCAGGGCGGTCCCTGACTTAGCTGCCCGTCTCGCTGTTCCTCATCCAGGAGGCCCACCAGTTGGCCGCGAACTTCCCCTCCGCTCCACCTGTGCTTCTTTTCCCCTGCTTTTCAAGGGGTGGGAAGGAACTCTGTTCTTTTTCACCTCAGACTCCTGCTCTTCTTCACTCTACTTGTACAGTAGCACCTTCGTTGCTGAATGCCTTGGAACTCATACGTTTCGGCTCCCAAACGATCAGAACCCAGAAGTAAGTGTTCCAGTTTTCAAACAATTTTCGGAAGCTGCACATCCAAGGGCGGCTGCCGCGGCTTCTGATAGGCTGCAGGAAGTTCCTGCAGCCAATCAGAAGCCGCGCTTTGGTTTCTGAACATTTTGGAAGTCGAACGGACTTTTTTTCTCTTGCTTCTACACAGACAAATACTACAAACTCGACACGATGTACAGTGGTACCTCGGGTTAAGAACTTAATTCATTCTGGAGGTCCATTTTTAACATGAAACTGTTCTTAAACTGAGATACCACTTTAGTTAATGGGGCCTCCCGCTGCTGCCACGCCACTGCCACATGATTTCTGTTCTCATTGAAGCAAAGTTCTTAACCCGAGGTTCTATTTCTGGGTTAGCGGAGTCTGCAACCTGAAGCGTCTGTAATCCAAGGTACCACTGTATAAGGAAATAAAACACTATGCTTATTTTTTGAAGTAAAACTTTAATTCCAACTGATCTATCCCAGCTTGGCCTGGTCATACTTTTTCAAAACACGCCCCTGCTTCACTACTGCACATCTTGACACGCACATATTGTGCTGGTGTGGCGATTTAATACGCTTGCATTGGGTGTTCGCTGTGACCAAATGAAGCCTCCTTTCTAGGTCTACCCCACCATGTCTCACTGATTTATTTTTGAAAAGCAAAAGCTTAAACAGTACTAATGGGGGACGGACAAAATCATATATGCCTCCAGTTTGCTCATCTCCCATGTGCACATGGGCATCCAAAGCACACAACCATCACAGAACATGGGACATATATGTTTCAGAGTGAATCTGACACTTTTGACACGAGAATAGCAGAGAGAGGTGTCCATCGCCAGTCCTCACATCTGGATGACAACACTTGTTTACCAACCAAAGTGCCAGTATCAAGAATATTTGTCGCAAAAGACTAAATAACTTCAGTAAGTATTTGGGTATAATTGCTAGTCTTCTTGTGAATGACTGTATATTATGTCTATGTCACAAAAACATGCTCATCATTTCTTTCATATGATTCACTAAGTACAGCAGGCTCCTTAGAGGAACAGAGTTCCTGGAAAAGATTTAAACTATGCAGAGCATTTCTCCCCAGTTTGTGCACGTGCTATGGAAGGACACAACCTTCCAAGTCCTGCTCCTTAGCCCACATTTCAAGGGAAGCACTGGGAAAGATGCTACATCCCTGCCAACTCCCAATTCACCTGCACCTGCATTATTAAAGAGGCTACTCGCCTTGCTCACCTTGTCAGGTTTGCATTATTTGGTACAGAAAGTAAACCAATTCTAATTAGTTCAATAAGGTTCTGGAAGCTTCTCTGGCTGATGCCAAGCTGGTGCAAGCTGGAAGTTTCAAGCTGACTAGTAAGTTCCTATTCTGCCTGGAAACAAGCAGAAGGTTCCTGATGTTTGAGTTATTCCTTCAGAAAAGATGAACAGCTGGTTCAAACTGATTCTGTTACCTCTTTCTGTCAAGGTCATTGTGTCCTGTAATAAAAGGTCAGAAGGACCTCTTTCCTTCTGTCTCTCTTTCCTTCTGGTGTGGTGTTTTGTACATAAAGTCGTACATTGGTTCTCAAACATAATCTGTTCCGGAAGTCCGTTCAACTCCTGAAACTATTCAAAAACCAAGGCACGGCTTCCGATTGGCTGTAGGAGCTTCCTGCACTCAAGCGGAAGCTGTGTCGGATGTTCGACTTCCAAAAAATGTTTGAAAACCAGAACACTTACTTCTGGGTTTTTGGCGTTTGGGAGCAAAAATGTACAAGAACCAAGGTGTTCGTGAACCAAGATACGACTGTAGTATGTTTAAGTGCTAAGGTTTTAGTCCTGTTGTAAGTTTAAGTTAAGTCTGCTGCAACTGGATTCTTAAGGACTGTGCCCATCCTGAAGATGTATGGATTTGTGACTGTTATGCTCATTTGCAATCAGTAGTAAAAAGCTCTGCTGAATTAAGCTGATTGCCTCAGAGTTATTTTTTGGGAACCCTGCGACGTGTTTAAGCTTTTTACTCTGCAAGCTATACGTTGAGGCCTGCTCTGGATCAATACAGAGCAAAAGCACGACACACCTACCCACCCCTTTCCTGCTCCTCTCCTTCCCAGCTTTCGGTCTAAAGTCCCTGGCTTTGCTAGGAAGCAGAATGTGTTATTGACAAAGGACCATCAAACAAGCCTCTTTCATCTTCCTCCTCCTAACTCTGCATTTTGTTTTTGTTTTTTGCTTGGGAGTGCTAGATAGATTCATCCTGGAAGCGAAACCCCCAGGGACACCCCCATCCCTCCTGCTCCCGATCAAGCTCAAGACTTTTCCTCCAAGCTAACAAGCTTTTTGCAAGGCAACCTCAGATAGTCCCGCTGGGCCAATCCAAAGTGCATCAATAAATGGCAGGCAGAGCTTGGAGGAACTAGTGGGGTAGGTACTTGCTTTCCATATCCAAGTACAACTCTCTCTCTCTTTCTCTCTCTGATTCATCTTTTTTTCCCTGTGGACTGGGGCGGGGAGAGGAGGCTTACTAAGGTTGTAGTTGGAGGTTTATCGCATGGCCCAGATTATGCAAGCTGGAGGAAGAGCTTGGTGGCTTCTTGGTCCACTGGCAAGGAAGCAATGCCTGAGCCAGAGCAGGTTGTGAGCCATGGCGGTGGTGCCACCACGCACCCCTTAGCTATGCCAGTGCTAATTGAGCTATCCATGTCAGGTTCAGAATGTCTCCTGCCTGAAGCCCAGGAGAGCCATTGCAGTCAATGCAGACAATACTGAGTTAGATGGATCAACGGGCAGATTCAGTTATGTAGCAGCTTCCTATGTTCCTAAAACTATTTTATTCTTGAGCTGCTTCCTTTTGATTGTGTTTTTCATAAATTGGTGTTTTTGTTTTAATGCTCATTTGTTTTTAACCGTGTTGTACTCTGTATTGCTAACTACTTTGAGTGTTCTATGAGCAGACAAGTTGGGTAAATATGTAAAATTACTTTTAAAAAAACCTAATTACAGTGGTACCTTGGGTTACAGATGCTTCAGGTTACAGGCGCTTCAGATTACAGACTCCGCTAACCCAGAAATAGTACCTTGGGTTAAGAACTTTGCTTCAGGATGAGAACAGAAATTGTGCGGCGGCGGTGCGGCGGCAGCGGGAGGCCCCATTAGCTAAAGTGAGGCTTCAGGTTAAGAACAGTTTCAGGTTAAGAATGGACCTCCGGAACGGATTAAGTTCTTAACCTGAGGTAACACTGTACTCATTTAGAGGAGGAGTTTGTAAGAAGTCATTTTCAGCCAAGTTCAAAAGTCTGGTTGTGGTATCTAAAGCCTGATAAAGCTTGGGCCCAATAAACCTGAAAGATTGTATTGCTCCAGTTGCATACCCTCCAACATTTCTCTGATGAAAATAGGGACGTGGGGAAGCTTCTCCCACATTTGATCTCACCGCAAACATAGATGTCATATAATAATCCACATCTGTCGCCTTGAGCCAAGTGCAATCTCTCAGCCTAACCTTCCTCACAGGATTGTTATAAAGAAGCAACAACTGAACAAAGCAACAAATATTACCTTTGTACAGTAGGCTACATTCCAGACAAGCAGAAGTCAGAAGCTTCTTCATCTACACAAGCCAGAGGCATTGTCACGATTCCATTGAGACAGATTCCAGCCAGGGAAAAGCATTTGAAGAGGGTGGTCAGTGATCATGCACTTGAAGAGAATCCAGAGGCCAGACAGAAATTGCCCCCCACAGGCCTAAGGTTCCACAGCCCCTGACACATCGATAGAGACAGCCTTCAGAAAGCTATTTTGACACAGGAAGGCCTCACACAGTGCTGCAAATCCAGTGGAGATAGCTGGAAAACACAAAGGCTGTTTTGAACAAACCAGAGGCTTTAAGGGTGAGGGGGTAAATAAATACAAGCAGCAATCTAAACAAATTTTAAAATAATTTCACGAATGGTTTCCCTTTGGGGAGGATAAAGAACTCTGGCTACTTTTGAAGTCACTTTCGATTGATAGCCCTCTTATTAGACAAAAATTAGTGTCCAATCAACTGTGAAAAAGGCAAGCCATTATACGTTAGGAGAGCCGTCAAAGTGACATGGACCACTGTACATCTTGACACTTACTACATAATCAAAGTAAACTTTACTCTCCATTGCAGATCTAATGCAGCTGTTAGTTTATCACCTTCGCCTGCTCAAATGGGCCCATCGTGTCACCTAGGCAGAGATGACAAACCAAATAAATAAATTGCAATGTTATCTCTTTGCGCTGCTCAGGTACAGCAAACAGGAGGAACAGCATTTAGTATTCCGTAATGGAGTTAGGAGTAATTTACTGAGAGATAATTTCTTTTGGACCTAAAAGTGTCCTGCCTCCCTGCCGTGCAGACAAATAGAAGTGGCTGGCAGGAAATGGGGCATGATAATACCCCCCTTTAAATAGAGTAACAAAATGGAAATTCAATAGGCATGCATTACAAAATATACAGCTACCCGTTATTCAAACCTTTGATGTGTGTGGTGGTTTTTTTTATAGTTGTTCACAGCACACACAAGGAAAAAAAATATTATATTCGCTCTTAGAGCCCATTTGAAATAGAAGGAAAGTTTAATCCACATGCTGGGTATGTGTTTTGGTGTGTGTTTTAAAGGACTTGCTTGGAAAAGTTAACCACCGAAGGAAATTTTAGGTCACCTCTCTGCACCATACGTTTAAAAGACTCTTAGACCACTTCAACAGTCATAGTTTCACCCAATGAATCCCAGGAACTGTAGTTTGTTAAAGATGCTGGGAAACGTAGCTCTGTGAGGGGCCGTCTGCGAACTCTCAGCACCCTCAACAAATGATATTTCCCAGGATTCTTTGGTGGAAGCTATGACTGTTTTCAAGAAGCATATGAGCACTTTGAATGCATGCTGTGCTTGTGGCATTTAGACAGAAGACAGCTGGGAGTTAAAAAGGAGAACCCAACTTGTTTCATGGAAAACTAAACAAATTATACATTCCCAGCCCTAGACATTTTGCTGCCTGAGGTGGAGCAGCAAATGGCACCCCATAACAGCCCTTACTCACGTCGGAGTGAGGAGCACTCAGGACCAGACATCTCACAAGTGCTTCCATCTCCCCCTGGCAGTAAAACTGCAATAATCATTCAATTTTGCTGCCCTTTCATGACAACCAAAACCAGCTACTTGAGGCAATAGGCAGAAAGGCCTGTCCTGGATTCTTGCTTATAATGGATGATTGATGTACAAAGGTGGAACCAACCCAGTAAGTAGTATGGCCTACTATGGATTTAGGAGTATAATGGATGGTTGTTGTGGCAAGGCTGCCCCAATCCAATAGGCAGGTATGGGGAGAATCCTATAAGAAGCAGGTGACCAGACAAAATCACAGAGGACAACATGATGATGTCGGGATTCAAGCTGTTATCAGAAGAAACTGGCCACTCTCCAGGCACCCGGCTTGATTCTCCAGTTGAGCTCCCTGTCTGCATTTCCCGGCAGGATCCAGGCAAGGTTGCGATCGGCAATCCTCCTCAACGTGAGAAGAACACACCACTCTTTCCTGTCCCCCTCCCCAAGCAGGAGAAAGAGATAGACAGAAACGTATTTACATGTCTTTATTTCTGTCTTTTGCAGTGTTACAGAAAACACGTCTGCTCTCTTCAAACTCCAGCAGCAGAGAGACAAACTCCTCCTGTACTTCCTGTACAGCTCATATTACACTCTGAGCTAATTCCGGTGCTTCGCACTGTGAATAGACTGTCCCTCTGTTTCCCACGGAACAGCCCCAGCATTCCCATTAATGTTTTGCTTTCAAGCCAGCAGCTCGCTGCCGCATTGCTTCTATATCGTAACAGGTCAATGGCTACTTTCCCTGGGGGCTATGTTGTACCTCTGAATGCCAGTTTCTGGGGATCACTGGTGGTGAGAGAGCTGTTGCGTTCAGGTCCTGCATGTGGATATATCATAGGCATCTGGTTGGCCAATGAGAACAGGATGCCATTGGTCTCATGCTTCAGGCTTCATAATTTCTTATGAATTAGAAGTGGCCAAGGACCCCTTGCTTTCTCACTACATCTGAACTGGGCCTCAAGTGCCCCCTGAGGAACAGTTTAATTAAACCATTAAACTGACTGCCGCAGAATGTGGCCATCACCACAAGCTTAAAGGTAAAGGGTAAAGGGACCCCTGACCATTAGGACCAGTCGTGGCCAACTCTGGGGTTGTGGTGCTCATCTCGCTTTATTGGCCGAGGGAGCTGGCGTACAGCTTCCGGGTCATGTGGCCAGCATGACTAAGTCGCTTATGGTGAACCAGAGCAGTGCACGGAAACGCCGTTTACCTTCCCACCGGAGCGGTACCTATTTATCTACTTGCACTTTGACGTGCTTTTGAACTGCTAGGTTGGCAGGAGCAGGGACCGAGCAATGGGAACTCACCCCGTCGCGGGGATTCAAACCGCTGACCTTCTAATCGGCAAGTCCTAGGCTCTGTGGTTTAACCCACAGCACCACCTGCTTAGATGGCTTTATAGAGGGGATTCTCTAACTCCATAGTGGGAAAGGCAACCAATGGCTACTATGATGACTCTGTGCTACCCATGAGGCCTCTGAATAATACCTTAGGTCCTACAGATGTTGCTGGACTAAAACTCCAATCAGCACTGGCAAGCATGGCCAATGACCAGGGATGATGGGTCGACAGAGCATGAGACTCTTTATCTGAAGGTTGTGGGTTGGAGCCCCATTTTGGGCACAAGATACCTTCATTGCAGGGAGTTGTACTCAGTAGTATTTTTTCTAGAAAAAGAGTTGCTGGAACTCACCATGAACACCTCCCTCATTCTCTTAGAATGGGAATAGTGAGAGGTGCCAGAACTGAGTTCTGGAAGCTGAAAAAAAGCCCTGGTCCCTCCCAACTGTACAATTCTATGAGTCTAAGAGTTGCAATCCAGCAACTTCCAGAAGGCCAAAGATTCCTCACAGCTGGCCCTAGGGATTAATTTATTTGCTCTGTCCTATCTCCCTGCCAGGGTTTCTTTTTTCCCTTTCCCCCCCTTTCGCTTTTCCTTTTTTTGAATAGCTCTCACCAAACTCTTTTAAAAAACAAAAACCCACAAATATTTACTGTTTTTTAAGCAAATACAAATGCAAGAACCATTAAACACTTATCCTGCAGTACATCTAAATGGTGTTTGTTCTATCCATTGACTTTAGACACAAGCTCACACATTCAGTGTTCAACGTAACCTCTCCACTGAGAAGACTGAGCGGCTGGTATAACCAAGGTCTTGGTTTTGGCCATTAACATGGTTAAAAGAAGGGGTCCATATTTCTTGGATGGTATCTCTCTCTGTTATGCCTTCAATTGCCCTCCTGTGTCTGGTGGGGACACTCAGACATTGCTGTATCCCAGATATTATTTTCCCATATGTTCAGGGATATTCCATTGTTGAGCTATTGCTAATCGTGCTGTGGTCAGTAAGAAGCCCATTGGCTTAGCATTTAAGTATCTGCTTATAACCACAGCATATAATTTCCATCAGAATACTTTTGGATACCCAGTACAGAAGCTAAGCATAGATTTAACTGTTATTGGGAATAACTCCAATATTTGCATCACCACCCCACTGCCTAATAACAGCATCTTTCATAAAAACATAAGAAGTTCTAAACACCTACTTGTCTGTTTCCATCTTTCCCTTTCCCACCTTTGTTGCCCAGGGTGGATCTAGAAACAGGGAAAAAAATCACTATAAATAAGTCAGAAATTAGATCCTTTTAACTAGGGTTGAAATATAAAGAAGTGGAAATCTGGAAACAGCCAAAGTTTTTGATTTTTTTTACAAATTCTTTTTCTTTTTTTAAGTTTTGAGCTACCGTATTCTTAATGACAATTACTGCCAGTTTCTACACTTCTGACATGGGCTGCTATACATCCAGATTTTCCCGGACATTTCATCAGTTTCCAACTGGACACTGTTTCAGACAGCCAAACCCCGGCTAAGTCCAAGAAATTCCAGATGTACAGCAATCCTGTTTATAACAAAAGGGGGGGGATCTCTATGGAAAATCATGTTTTAAAATTTCCTGCTCTCTGGCACCATCTGGTGTTGGATGTTTATAGCACGTTCAAATCACTGTCTCCTTACTAATGTAGCTGAGTCCCCAGTCTGCTCAGGACGCCTTTCTTTCCAAGTTACTTTGATCACCTTTCCAAGTTACTTTGATCCAGTGCCTTCATAGGTGGGGGGGGGTCAAAAGAGAGCTAGATGAGGCACACAACCTGGAGGCTTAGGCAGACCCAGTGGTATCTTCGACTTGTCCTCTTTGACCCTGCTGCCAACTTCCAAATTGCTTTCAAGAGTTCTACACACTTCAAAAAGTGGGTTCCCATGTAACATGGGGAGCTGCTGTGCTGTTCACGGATCATGGCCATAAAGTCCCCTTGGGCACATTGCAGATCAAGTCACACAGTGGCCCTTTCAATTCCAGCCTTTGTTTTTAATTGAAAATATAAAGAGACTTCCATCAGAATCTGTTAGATGGAACTTCAGTCTTGTCTCTCTCCCCAGATGACAAATTACTAAATTTAGGTGGAGGGGGGCGGGCAAATAGAATATAAAGAGCTACTGAACCAAAAATGATTGGCATTAGCTTTAAAGCTAGTGATTTCCCCCCCCATCCCCTTATTGATTCTAAACAGAATAAATCCGTAAATGGTAATAGAGTTCAATTTAAATTACTTACAGCAAATGCTGCTTTTCAGCTCTTGTCAGACAATCGTGCTGTCAAGTCCATTTTATTCTGACAAAGCAAATTAATGAGGATAAAAAACAGCGGTAATTTGAAGACAGTTTCTACAACTTAGCTTTTATGTAGCACTCTGCAGCCAGGATTCAGATTTCACCCCAGTGCCAGGAACATCTTTAGCCTAATTACCACTTTCAACCACCATATATAAAAGCTTGCCCAATAGGCAAGAATGATGGAAGTAGGATCCTAGAAACAGCTGTAAATGCAGCAGCGATCACTGAAGTATACTAATAACAACATATTGGGAAAATATAATAATAATAATAATAATAATAATAATAATAATAATAATAATAATAATAATAATTTATTTATACCCCGTCCATCTGGCTGGGCTTCCCCAGCCACTCTGGGTGGCTTCCCAAAAAAATATAAAAATACTGTAATACATCAAACATTTAAAGCTTCCCTAAACAGGGCTGCCTTCAGATGTCTTCTAAAAGTCTGGTAGTTGTTGTTCTCTTTGACATCTGGTGGGAGGGCATTCCACAGGGAGGGTGCCACTACCGAGAAGGCCCTCTGCCTGGTTCCCTGTAACTTGGCTTCTCTCAGTGAGGGAACCGCCAGAAGGCCCTCAGCGCTGGACCTCAGTGTCCAGGCAGAACGATGGGGGTGGAGACCCTCCTTCAGATATACTGGGCCGAGGCCGTTTAGGGCTTTAAAGTTCAGCACCAACACTTTGAATTGTGCTCAGAAACGTACTGGGAGCCAATGTAGGTATTTCAAGACCGGTGTTATATGGTCTCTGCAGCCACCCCCAGTCACCCGTCTAGCTGCCGCATTCTGGATTAGTTGTAGTTTCCGGGTCACCTTCAAAGGTAGCCCCATGTAGAGCGCATTGCAATATAGCATTAATCCCTCTGGGAGAAATTTTGTGAGAATGATTTGAAATTCACTGCATGATACACATTGAAAGAGAACTATATGAAAATTGTTCAGAAATGGTATTTAACCCTGAGTAGATTGGCTAAGATGTATAATGTGGAATCGGATTTCTGTTGAAAATGTAAAGAAGTAAAAGGAACCTTTTTTCATATGTGGTGGGCATGCAAAAAAGTTAAAGACTATATATCATGAAATGAAAAAAACATGTTTAAAACAACTCCCCACCCCCCAAAAAGAGGCATTTCTGCTAGGAATTGTTCAGACAGAGATTCCAAGGAGTCAGGAAAAAATTATTTATGTATGCAATAACAGCAGTTCAGATTTTGTTAGCCCAAAAATGGAAAATGAGAGAGGTTGCTAGTAACAAGGATTGGAAACTTAAAATAATAGAAAATGCAGAGTTAGCAGGTCTAACAAGTAGAATAAGAGAACAAGCAGAACAGATATTTAAAGAGGAGTGGAAAATCTTCGTTGAGGTACAGTGGTTTCAGGTTAAGAATGGCCTCCGGAACGAATTAAGTTCTTAACCCGAGGTACCACTGTACTGAAAATAATTGTGCACAGTTAAAAATGTTGGCAGTATTAAAGTAATTCAACAGTATAACATATTTTGAAGTGTTGTAAGAAAGGTAAATTGAATTAGATGAATATATTAAAATATGCAGGAATGCTGGTTAGGTCAAACAAACCTTGGAAGGGGAGAGATGGAAGTCAATGAATGTTTGGTATAATAAAAGATGTTTAATTTGAAATGTAAAATTTGAAAATTCAATAAAAAATATTTTAAAAAATATTATTGGTGGCAGTAGTTTGTTTGTTTATTCATCACCCACAGGGGCTGTACAACATGCAGTAAAAACTGCTAAAATGGTTTAGAAATAACACAGGAAGCAGTAGCAGATCTAAAAACAATTCAGAATAGCTTTCAAGGTGGAGCTAAAGTTTTTCAGAACAAAAAAATGTCTTCTATTGTTTCCAGAAAACAGAGATAGTTGTAACTTATGGAAATTCTCTTCCACAAAACAGGAGCCACCACACTAAAAGCCCTGCTCTGAGTCACTATGGAGCAGTCTTCCGAGATCCATGGAACTTGTAAGAGAAGTTTTTTCAGCGGGCAGGAAATGTCATGTAGCATATTACAACTATCCAGTCAACAGAGGGGTACAGCAAGGAGGGCTTAGGAGGAACAGCCAATGAAAATCTGCCAATTTCGGCAGATGCCTTACTTTGACTAATGGTAAGGGACGCGGGTGGCGCTGTGGTCTAAACCACTGAGCCTCTTGGGCTTGCCGATCAGAAGGTCAGCAGTTTGAATCCCCACGACAGGGTGAGCTCCCGTGGCTCTGTCCCTGCTCTTGCCAACCTAGCAGTTTGAAAGCATGCCAGTGCAAGTAGATCAATAGGCCCCGCTCCGGCGGGAAGGTAAACGGCTTTTCCGTGCGCTGCTCTGGTTTCACTAGAAGAGGCTTACTCATGCTGGCCACATGACCTGGAAAAACTGTCTGCGGACAAACGCTGGCTCCCTTGGCCTGTAAAGCAGATGAGTGCCACAACCCCAGAGTCATCTGCGACTGGACTTAACTCTCAGGAGTCCTTTACCTTTACCTTTTTAGGGGCGGCTCTGTGGTTAGGTTAGTATCTGGAATTACTTAGGTTGCTCTTTCTGTTCACTAATGAATCTTACTGCTCATGTTTTCCTCTCCAGGTTGAAAGGAGCTTGGCTGAG
This sequence comes from Podarcis liolepis, assembly GCF_965112155.1. NCBI lineage: Eukaryota > Metazoa > Chordata > Lepidosauria > Squamata > Lacertidae > Podarcis > Podarcis liolepis. The sequence goes on from NC_139570.1 coordinate 10,352,751, forward strand.
CAAAGCAGATAGGACTGGAAGGGGGCTTTTGGAGGACAGGATATCAACAGGCAGGAAACTGCCCCTTCGCTGCAAGCATTCTCTTCATCACATGTTAGCAGAGTTGGGACTATGCCATGCATATATATGCCTGGCATATGTTAGGTGAAAGTTCCTGTATTTTGTACAGTATTTTGACAATATATGCAGGTCCCGCAGGACACAGGACTCCAGGTGGGGTATGATCAAAGCAGAATAGAGCAGAACTGTCACTTCCCTTGATCAGGACACTATGCTTCTCTGCAGCCTAGAATAGCATCACCCTTTTTTGCTGCTGCAAATACACTGTTGACTCATGTTAAGCTTGTGGTCTACTAAAACCCACAGATCCTTCTCACCTGTACTACTTTTGAAATTCATTTTGTTAGTTTGGGCCCAGTTTTCCAGTATATTAAGGTTACCTTGAATCAGATTCTGCAATGAGTGTCTGCAGTCCTTCACCATCCCACCTGAATACCCTAGGCTATCCTGCTCTACACCTACTAAGCTAGCCTGCTGCCTTCAAATTAGGGATATAAGGCAACAATTTCCACCCCATGCTGTGACCATTGCAATCTCTGTTTCCATTATGCTACAGTTCAGTTTATGCTGAAACCTATCCTATTTATCTCACTATGCTTTAATTATCATAATCAATCATAATTAATTACTTGATGCATTTCAATGGAAAGGAAATGTCAAAAACAATTCAAAAAACAATGTACCGTATTTTTCGCTCTATAACACGCACCAGACCATAACACGCACATAGTTTTTAGAGGAGGAAAACAAGAAAAAAAATATTCTAAACGAAATAGTGGATATATGATTTTTGTGGTTCATGCTGTGGCCACAGACATGTGATCTGACAGTGAGTTTGGAGTAGCCCAATGCAAAAATCCTGAGGATCCATGTGGATCCATGCTTTGTAACCATGGAGAAGGGAAGGAAGGGGAACCATGGATCCTCTGCTCACGACTGCAGCAGATCCCCCCCGCCAGCCGCAGGCATTCACTCCATAACACACACAGACATTTCCCCTTACTTTCTAGGAGGAAAAAAGTAAGTGTTATGGTGCAAAAAATACGGTAATTATTTGCATAACAGTTGCAGACTGGGGGGAGGCAGTGATAACAAATACCATTCATATCTGCTTGCATGATTTCTGTTCCTGACCTCAAACAAACATGCAAATTTTGGTAATTTCTTCTTCTATTTACAACAGAAGTATCTAATATCCCTGTTTCATATTCAGTAGTGGGTGTTGTGCGTTCAAATAAGGTTCAACTGATAGTTAGGGAAGATTCAGTATGTGGGATGGGAGTTCTCACCACAGAGAGCAAAATATCACAGGACACTCCTGACCACTGTTTCTTTTTCATGACATTCCTTCTCTCAGAAGAACAATGTTCCATGCTAAGCTGATGCTTGTGATATAAGGTGAAATATAAACAGTAATGCTTAATCTTCAAAGAAACCCCTTGAAGATATGTATTGGGAACTAGACATTTACAAGACAGATTTTACTAACTTAAACAAAGTTAAAATTACAGATTGTCATTTCCCACCCCCTGATAACCTTCCATTTAGGGGAAAGCAAATAAAAACGGCAAGTCTCTTTGTCCTTCACCTCCTAGCTAGAAGCCAAACTGATGCTATAGCAAAAAAAGCATTAGTATCTAACAACTCAAGGAATTTCAGATTACTACATTGTCTTCTAAATTGCTGCAATCATGTTCGCTACATACGTTGCTGTAAGCAACTGTAAAGTCTCATGTTATTGGTTTGAATTGTTAAGAGATTACCGTTGTTCAAAATTCCTTGGATCAGCATCCACTCAGGAAGGAAAAACAAAATATTTAGAATTTTGTTCCCAAGAAAAAGCTTCAGACGGACATGGAGAACTGAACTGTTCATTGTTTTGTTTTGTTTTGTTTTAAGTATCTGCCAAAGCCAAAATAGCCAGAAAGAAGAATACCAAACTTTTTTTTTTAAGTATAATTGTTAATGGCTTAAAACGGGAGCTGTTGCTCAATTAAAGACATTCTAATCTAGAGCCAAGGGACAAGTTGGATGAGGAATGTGTATTGAAACCATGCGTGCATTACACTGGTCAACAACAAATTTGTTGTCTGCATTTTTTCAGTTGATTTAGGATGAATCTGATGCGCTGAATCCAAAAATCACATTGGTTTTGCTCAGTCAGGTCAAGTTTTTGAGCTATGGCCACATGTCTTTTTTTTACGTTTTTGTTCACATGTACGCTTGTGTGGAGCATCTTAGAAGAAGTTGGTGGGGGTAAAATGCCATGTCAAATAATTGTTTTGATTGGAAATGATTATTTTAATGACAAGAAGTATTCAGGTCTGATAGTTCTGGGTGATTTTGTCAAAAAGGGATCAGTTTGAAGTCATAAAACCTCAAAATCGTCCATAAATTGGTGCGGTAAAGCATAAAGTTGCTTACCATGCTTATTTTGGTATTAAACTTGGTGACTGGGATAAAGCTTGGGTGCCACACATGGTGTGCAAGGCATGCACCGAGACTTTACATGGGTGGACCAATGGCAAGAGAAGTCTGAACTTTGGAATTCCCATGATTTGGAGGGAGCCGACAAACCATGACTGCTACTTCTGCGCTGTTGATGTGACTGGGATCAACAGAAAGAACCAGAGCAGCCTCAAGTATCCTGATCTTCAATCAGCACATCATCCTGTAGCTCATTGTGATGAAATTCCAGTGCCTATCTTCGGAGAACTTCCTGACATTAGTGACAAAGATGCCTCCAGTGTTGAAGAAGAAGTGGTTCTTGAAGATGATGCTCCACATCCATTTTCCCGAAAGGAGTTGAATGATCTAGTTCGCGACCTCAGCTTGTCAAAGGACTGCCAAACTGTTGGACGATATGGGATTGAGGGGGCAATTCCCATCTCTTGCGGGGGTGCAATTAGTGCACTCCCATCTCTTGCGGGGGTGCAATTAGTGCCAGCACAGTTTGGGTGTAATCTTCGATACCTCCCTTTCCATGGAGGCGCAGATTACAGCTATAACAAAGGCGGCATTTTTTCATCTCCGCCAAGCTAAGCAGTTGGCTCCTTATCTCTCTCACCCTGACCTAGCCACTGTGATCCACGCGACGGTCACCTCCAGACTGGATTATTGTAACTCGCTCTACGTGGGGCTGCCCTTGAGACTGACCCAGAAACTCCAACGGATGCAGAATGCCGCGGTGAGACTCCTTATGGGGTCTTCGCTGCGAGATCACATTCATCCGGTACTATACCAGCTGCACTGGCTCCCAGTGGAGTACAGGATCAGGTTTAAGGTGCTGGTTTTAACCTTTAAAGCTCTATATGGCTTAGGACCCTCATACCTACAGTACCACCTCTCCTGGTATGCCCCACAGAGGAACCTACAGTCTGCAAATAAAAACATCCTGAAGGTCCCAGGCCACAGAGAGGTTAGGCTGGCCTCAACTAGAGCCAGGGCTTTCTCGGCTGCGGCTCCGATCTGGTGGAACGCTCTGTCACAAGAGACTAGGGCCCTGCGGGACCTGACATCTTTCCGCAGGGCCTGCAAGACAGAGCTGTTCCACCAGGCCTTTGGTCAGGGCGCAGCCTGACTCCCTCCTCTGGCAATCTGCACAGAATTTTGCTTAATGGTTGCCATCAATTTGATTTTAATTAATTTTTATAATGGAATGTTTTTAGAATGTGGGATTATTTGATTATTGTTAGCCGCCCTGAGCCCGGCTTCGGATGGGGAGGGCGGGATATAAATAAATTTTATTATTATTATTATTATTGGCATCCAGATTGAAGGGGGAAAAACCTCCTCTCTGACAGTGCTCACATCAGCTTCTTCCGCAACAGACATCAAGAGTACCTCCGGTTTTTCTCGGAAGAGAAGGACTTGGTGTACTGTGCAGATATTGTGCAGCTTCTGCTCAAGCTTGGAGTGCCACAGTACGAACCCAAAGATTGGAGACTGTTCATTGACAGCAGCGAGCGATCACTGAAATGTGTTCTGCTACACAACGGCAACCAGTTTGCCTCTATACCCCTGGCTCATTTGAATACACTGAAGGAGAACTATGAAGCGGTGAAGTATGTGCTGGAGAAAATTGGTTATGATCAGCATAAGTGGTTTATTTGTGTTGACCTGAAGATGGTGAACTTTTTGTTGGGATAACAGTCTGGCTTCACCAAGTACCCATGTTTTTTGTGCATGTGGGATAGTAGGGACCATGCTCAGCATTACACGAAGAGGACTGGCCTGTGCGGGAGGAATTGGTGCCTTGCAAAGAAAGGAACGTCATCAATGACCCTCTGGTGGACAGAGACAGAATACTGTGGCTGGATGGTTACGTGGGAGCCGGTTGAAGCTAAATCCTTCGAAGACAGAGGTCCTGTGGCTAGGGCGGGGCGATATGGGATTGGGGGGGGCAACTCCCATCTCTTGCGGGGGCACAATTAGTGCCAGCACCGTCTGTTAAGAGTTTGGGTGTAATCTTCGACGCCTCCCTTTCCATGGAGGCGCAGATTGCAGCTATAACAAAGGCGGCATTTTTCCATCTCCGCCAAGCTAAGCAGTTGGCTCCTTACCTCTCTCGCCCTGACCTGGCCACTGTGATCCACGCGACGGTCACCTCCAGATTGGATTATTGTAACTCGCTCTACGTGGGGCTGCCCTTGAGACTGACCCAGAAACTCCAGCGGGTGCAGAATGCCGCGGCGAGACTCCTTACGGGGTCTTCGCTACGAGATCACATTCATCCGGTGCTACACCAGCTGCACTGGCTCCCGGTGGAGTACAGGATCAGATTTAAGGTGCTGGTTTTAACCTTTAAAGCCCTATACGGCCTAGGACCCTCGTACCTACGGGACCGCCTCTCCTGGTATGCCCCACAGAGAAACTTACGGTCTTCAAATAAAAACATCTTGAAGGTCCCAGGCCACAGAGAAGTTAGGCTGGCCTCAACTAGAGCCAGGGCTTTTTCGGCTGTGGCTCCGATCTGGTGGAACACTCTGTCACAAGAGACCAGGGCCCTGCGGGACTTGACATCTTTCCGCAGGGCCTGCAAGACAGAGTTGTTCCGCCAGGCCTTTGGCCAGGGCACAGCCTGACTCCCTCCCTCGGCAATCTTCGCGGAGCTCTGGCCCAATGGTTGCCAGTGGCCTGAATTAATTAATTTTACAATGAATGATTTTAGAGTGTTGTTTATGTTATACTTTTATACTGTTTTATTGTTGTTAGCCGCCCTGAGCCCGGCTTCGGCTGGGGAGGGCAGGATATAAATAAAATTTATTATTATTATTATTATTATTACTCTTCCCACTGCTGCACATCAAGCTCGGCTTAATCAAGCAGTTCACCAAGGCTCTGGACAAGGATGGTGACTGCTTCACTTACTTATGCCAGGCTATTCCAGGATTGACCATGGAGAAGTTGAAAGCTGGCATCTTTGATGGTCCTCAGATCCGTCAGCTCATCAGAGATCCAGAGTTCGGAAACTCAATGAACAAAGTAGAACTGGAAGCATGGAAGGCATTTGTTCTGGTAGTGAAGAACTTTCTTGGCAACAATAAGGCCAGAAACTACACAGAACTTGTCAAAAACATGCTGACTACTTTCAGAAACCTGGGCTGCAACATGAGCGACAAGATGCACTACCTATTTTCACATATGGACCAGTTTCCTGAGAACCTGGGTTCAATGAGTGACGAGCAGGGGGAGAGATTCCATCAGGACATGAAAGAGGAGGAGACCAGGTATCAGGGTCGCTGGGACGCAGTCATGATGGCTGACTACTGTTGGACTCTGAAGAGAGACCTCCCTGCCGCTGAGCATTCCAGGAGTTCCAAGAAACGGAAGTTCAAGCCCTGAAGTTTGAAAAATGGTGAAGCAACATGCAATTTACGTGTACTTACCTTTATCAATGCCCACCATTCAGTTTACAGTAATCAATGTTTCTATCAGGTAATCAATATATGTTGTTGGAAAAACATTATTTTCTCTTAAAAACATATTTAGGATGATATGTGTTGACAAAAATCAGCTGATAATGCCCCAAAAATGCAATCGATTTTGTCACAAGATCTGATTTTTTTCAAATCAACATAGCACAAAAACCTGACCTGATGGAGAGAAACAGATGCCATTTCCTGATTCAGCAGTGCAAAAATACCCTAAAGCAGTTGTAGATATCTAGACAACATTCAAAAAGTAAAAAATTGTTACCCAGTGATTATTAGACTGCTGTAATAAGTTGTGCATGGGGCTGCCTTTGAATATTGTTTGGACCAGTCTTCAACATCTGCCTGCTCCCCAGTTTTTTGCACTGCAACTAGCATGAGTCCCTGCCAGATTGGAGTAGTAGCCCAAAACATCTGGATAGCATCATGTTGGCCAAGGCTGGTTTGGAAACAGCAGTTGATTTAGAATACAGCTGTTTGATTGCTGTTGAGACACTTCTAATCAGTTAACACTTTGTCAACTGCCCCAGGTCCACGTCTGTTTCCAGGCTCAGTAGAATATACTGGCTTTGTTTGTTTTTAAAATCAAAGCACAGTTTGTGACAAGGACATCCGAAAGATCAGTCAGTAAAGGCCCTTCCATAGATTTTTCCACCATCCAAGGCACCTGGGAGCAGTGGCCGTGATTGTGAAGTGTCCTCTTTAAGAACACTTAAAGAGTTCCATGCCCAGTGTCATTTCAGCATCTGGCAAAAATCTTTTTATACTCCATTTGATCTTTTTTATACGCTGCCACTAAGTATTTTTGCCTTTTTTAAGGGAGAAAATTACATATTTATAGGGAGATATCCAGTGTTTGCCATACAGAGTTTTCTTTTAAGTTGTTTTTTAAATATATATATATATTTATTAAAGATTTTAAACATTTAAACACATATAACACCCTCACCCAAATACAACAAACAAAGAACAACAGAAAAGAAAAACAAAAAGGATAACATATAATAACAAACACATCACAAAATCAAATGTCCAACATCCATCTTTTCTTAAGCTTTTGGACTTCCTCACATCTCCCATTCCTGCGTTCCCAGTTATAGAATTATAAACAGCAATTTATCACCTTATTTCAACTCTTATTTTGTAGTTTTCAAATATTATGTCCCCGACTTTAAACATTTTTATCAAATAGTTAAATACTTAATTTAGACATAATGTTATTCCAAAATTTATCTTATTTCTCAGATCTCACTTATTCTCATGTTTCTTTCAACTAAGTTCCTGGTGCCATGTTGTTTTCAGTCCTGCATCTTTCTTAACACTCATACAATTTACAATGTTTTTGTAAATAGTCCTTAAATTTTTTCCAATCCTCTTCCACTGCCTCTTCTCCCAGGTCTCGGATTCTGCCAGTCATTTCTGCCAATTCCATGTAGTCTATCAGTTGCGTCTGCCATTCTTCCACGGTGGGTAAATCTTGGGTCTTCCAATGTTTTGCGATGAGTATTCTTGCTGCTGTTGGTGCATACATAAAAAAAGTTCGATCCTTCTTTAACACCCTCTGACCAACAATACCCAAAAGGAAGGCCTCTGGTTTCTTAGAGAAGGTATACTTAAATACCTTTTTCAATTCATCATATATCATTTCCCAGAAAGCCTTAACCCTAGGGCAGGTCCACCAGAGGTGAAAGAATGTTCCTTCAGTTTCCTTACATTTCCAACATTTGTTATCAGGCAGGTGATATATTTTTGCAAGCTTGACTGGGGTCATGTACCACCTATACATCATTTTCATAACATTTTCTTTCAAGGCATTACATGCCGTGAACTTCACACCGGTGAAGTTCTTTTAAGTTGTTTTAACCAGCCCTGGAGCCTTATGGTGAAGGGTATGTAAGAAATCTCATAACTAAATAAAAAGACCCATTGAGAACAAAGGATGTACAGAACTTAAATCCATTTGTTTCAATGGGAATGACTTAGTTGCCAGTTTATTTTATTTTGTGTACAGTGGTGCCTTGGTTCTCGAACTTGATCCATTCCGGGAGTCCGTTCGACTCCCAAAACCATTCAAAAACCAAGGCACAGCTTCCGATTGCCTGCAGGAGCTTGCTGCACTCAATTGGAAGCTGCGGTAGCCCCATCGGACGTTCGGCTTCCAAAAAACATTTGCAAGCCAGAACACTCACTTCTGGGTTTGTGGCATTCAGGAGCTGACTTGTTCAGGAGCCAAGTTGTTTGAGAACCAAGCTACCACTGTAGTTGTAACTGCGTCACCCACCCTTGAAACTCTACTGAAAAGTGGAATATAACTATTTCCTTCTGTGAAGAAGTACTTTTTTGGGGAATTTCACAATCTTCCAACACTGGGCTTCATCAGATGGCCCCAAGTTCTCACAGAACCCAAGGCAGCATACATGAGTTTCCTAGGCGGTCAGTCACACATTGAGACATCACTGACCAGACTCAAACCCGGACCTTTGCTTCAACAAGCTTGTCCTGCCATCTGGAAAGCAAAGTGCAATAAACTCTTTGCCCTTTTCTTCATGAAAGCAACAACTTGCAATCTTGGGAATGGGTTCTATCAACAGGAACACAGGAAGCAGAACGTAGGAAGCCACCTTATATTGAGCCAGATTGCTGGGTCCATTTAGTTCAGCATAGTATACACACTAACAGTGGCTTCCCAGCATTTCAGGCAGAGGTTTTCCCCCACATTACCTGGAGATGCCAGGGATTGAACCTGGGACCTTCTGCATGCAAAGCAGGTGCTCTGCCACTTGGTCTTAGCTATCTCTGTTCTTGCATGCTTTCCAACCAATATTTCCATCTTACTCAGATGCAGTCCTGCCCAAATGCATTTCAGTGGTTCCCAATTGACTAATTACTCATGACCCTCTATTTTTCAAAAGCCAAGCCACGGACCCCTCTACTTTTGCTGATGTTGATAACTCTAAATTGTGCAAAGCAATTCGGGGAGGGGGGAATGTGGGGTAGCCCCTAATAAGCAAAGGATTTTAGGTATACAGTGGTACCTCGGTTTTCAAACATAAGCCATTCTGGAAGACCATTTGACTTCCGAAACGTTCGAAAACTGAAGCATTTACTTCCAGATTTTTAGTGTTCAAAAACCGAAACATTAGACTTCCGAGACAATCAAAAACAGAGGTACCACTGTATTAAAAAAAAAAAAAACCATGAAATTTTTGATATTACTGCACAAAAATGACAAAGATTTAGTTGGGGGAGCAGAAATAAATTGAATTTTATTAACGTATAGTACAAGCGAACAAATGATGACATGTGAAGCGGCTACTAAACCTTAATAACAGATCTAGATCTAGATCCAGGGCTCTCTTTTTTCTAGAAAAAGAGGTGGTGCAACTTGCTGAGCTTTTTTTTATGGGAGCACCCACCCAAAGTTGTTGAGCTCTTTGTAGGGGGAGCAGCCAAAGTTGTTGAGCTTCATCATCATCATCATCATCATCATCTTTATTACGGTCACAGACCAGCATAAGTTAAAATAGAAACACACAGTAATTTAGGAAACAGAACAGATAAAACGGGTGAATGGGATGACTCAAAGAAGGGGGGATGCGTGAGAGAGACTTAAAATCAGCTAGAGGGTTAAGAGCAAGCAGATGCAAAAGCAACTATAGAAGGGGGGTGCAAGAGAGGGAACAGGTCTTGCGACTGAGCCTTGTGTTTAGATCTAGTGCATGACCCAAACCATCACAGCAACGCAAAATCTGGCTGAGTATATTATGTCTGGGTTTGCATCTTGGAGTAGCAAGGAGGTATAGAGTTGCTCTGTTGTCCAGGGAATTTGTATACTATTGGCAGGATGAAACTGACTTGTATGTCTGTATAATACTGGCAGTGGAAGAAGACATGTTCAGTAGTTTCTAGTTGCCCCGAGCCACAGGGGCACTTCCTCTCCTTGTACGGTACCTTCCTAAAATAGGGTTCCTGGATATGTGGAACAAAAGGGAACTAGACATTTCAAAGCTTTCTCACCTAACTTCTTATAATCAGCGAAAACCTTCACCCAGAATTGGTCCAGTCCACATTCTTTGAAAAATGATTTCAATGAACCATCACAAGTTACGTCAACAAGTGCCTATTGCTCTTCCGCAGACAGAGCTGTTAGTTGTACATCACCACATTCAAAAGGATTCCTTATCCATGAGTTTTCAGGATTTGGTGCAGGGAAGTAATCTTCTGGTATCAATTCTTTGTCAGTGGTCTCCAGTGTTGGGATGTTAATGAGGCTTCCACCTTCTACTCAGCTTGCCCATAACCTTATTTTTTTAATTACTGCCTCAATCTTATCTTCAGCGTAGAAAATATTCACATTACTACCTTGAAGGCTTGTGTTGAGAGTCTTCAAGTATGTGAAAACATCTGCTAAGTAGGCTACCATATACAACCACAAAAAGTTGTTCAACTGATCACGTGGAAATTTTCAGAAAAAGTCATACTTCATCACGTAACTCAAAGAATCGCTTTAGTATTTTCATCCTTGACAGCCAACACACTTCTGTATGTAAAAATAACTGCATATGCAAGCAAGCAGGCATTGGTCGCAAGCAGAGGCTGGGGTGGTCCATGGAAGGCTTTCACTGTGTAATTAACAAGATAAGTGAGTCCCCCAGCAGGGGGTGGTGCCACGGACCCCCAGGGTGCATTCTACGGACCCCCCAGTGATCCCTGGATCCCTAATTGGGAACAACAGCATTAGATCTTAAAAGGATAAATTTCTGTGCATGAAATCATTCGATAGAGATGTAAACCAAGTCCAGTTCTATGCCAAGCTCTGTAGGAAGCTGCTACAAAATCTCTGAGGAATGTGCATACTTAAGAGCAGACGGAAGAACTCACTCTTAGTAACAATTAAGTGCTCCTCAAGAGAGGCCTGCAGACTTCTCCTTCCTTCTTCTCTAGCATGCATGCCCTGCCCCTTCTCTGGTTGATCTTAACCATGGTTGGATTGGTACACGCATTCATACTAAACCATGATGAAGGAAAGGGATGCACATGGGGCCAGCCCAGGACATTTTGCTTCCTAAGGTGAAGGACAAGGTGGTGCCTCCTCCCCCTTCCATGTACAAAAACCATTTGGATGGGCATTTTAATCTTACATCAACACAAGTGGTGGGATAGCATCCTCTTCTGCACCTGAAGCAGCAAGCTAGTTTAGGAGTGAACTGCCCTGCAACAGAAGGGGATGACTAAAAAAACCTCAGGAGGAACAGCCAGAGGGATTACCCACCACCACTGTCCCCCAGCATCTGCAGAAAGAATTGCTTGCTTCTCTCTGCCAAATGGTAGGACTGGCATTAAACAGATACAAGCTTATAACCCATTCCCATTCAGTTATCTATAGAGAAGAGACCAGCAGCGTTACATTGGTGTGTACCATGTGATTACAGTTGGACAATGGAAGGCACATTGGAAAGAAGAGGTAGGGTGTCCAATATCCACATTAACAAACACCCCAACATCCATCTTTCACAACTGTATAGCCGAAGCATATTCACAGCCCAACATAGGCTGGATGAACGTAAGATAAATGGACTTAATGCAACTAAGCAAACATGACATTTTCCTTGCACTGTGATCACAGATGAGTCATTAAGTAAAATGATTAATCACAAATCAATGTTACTAAGCTCCTTTAGAGACGATGTGGCCCTTGTCATGCAAGTATAAGCTCTCCATTTATGGGCTAATGCATTAATTCTCGCTCTCGGGCTGTTGTTGTTGGTCTTAAACATCAGAGTCTGCCGGAAATTTGTGTGCAATTAAGCTCAAGTGATGACCACCTTATACACATTTTGGCACTTTTTATCTGGTAGCATGCTGTGCAAATATATAAATGAATTCAAGCATTATATGGAATTGCATTAACTGTAATTTCCAGGCAGACAGATATATTTCAGAATTTTAATACATTCACCAACAAGGTATTCAGCACCATAAATTACTCATTTTATCAGTCTGCAAATAGTTTTATCGGTCAGTGAGTGGATTTGTTCTAGGGCATTATGATCGACTGTTTTGCAGCTGGACGAAACACAGCTGGTTCATTTCAACTGGTTGTTTTTTTTCCCTTTTCCCCAGATCTACTGGTTTGGAAAGAAGGAAGTGGATTTGTCCTAAGAATTACACAGAACATCCGTTTTGAAAGGAGCATGCTGACTGCCAATCCACTACTGAGCCAAATTCAGGGTTCTTACGTTGGCTTATAAAGTCCTTAAACAACACAAGGTTTGGATACCTAAAGGAGTGTGTCTTCTCCCTTAAAGATCTGTCCATGAGATCTTGGGGAGAGGTCCTTGCAGCTCTACCGTGCGCAGCTGAAATTCACCATGTGGCAGTGGGTCTTCTTGGTGATAGTGGCACCCTGGCTACATAATTCTCTCTCTCTTCCCAAGATGCAACCGGCACCGATTCTTTTAAGCCATTAAGGTGGGTGGACATACACACCTAAACATGGGTTTGTCCAACTGAGAGAGCCCGTATTCGTGCACATGCTTTGAATGGAAAATAGGCATCGGATTCAGTCCCTGGCATCTCCACTTAGGATGAGGCAGCAAGTGGCAGGAAAGAGCTCTGCCCGAAACCCTGGAAAGCTACTCCCAGGCTCTCCCAGGCTGCATGCAGTTAAAGCACATGGCTCACCCCCAAAGAATTCTGGGAACTGTAGTTTGTTGTGGATGCTGGGAATTATAGCTGTGTTCAGTGCAAACTACGGTTTCCAGGATTCTCTGCAGGAAGCTATGTGCTTAAAAACAGCCCCAGAGTAGACAGTACTGAGACAGGTGGAGACCTGGTTTGTGACAGCTTCCTATATCCACTGATCATTCTCCCTCATCGTTTAAAATAGGTTTCCTTTGAACGGCTGCATCTCAGTGACAGACTAACTGCTTCATGTCCTTATTCAACTCCTGCAGTGTCCCATCAACCCCAAGGGGGGTCAATAATTTGGAGGATTCTAACCTAGTGCCTAATCCTTGGCTCTTATTGCAACTCAGCCTAAACATGTGTAATTGAAATGGCGACATAGTCTTCCCTTGCCCCCTTCTCTTATGTTTCACTGTGCCTCTTTTAGGCCAGTGTTTCCCAACCGGTGTTCCGCGGCACACTAGTGTGCCGCCGGACGTTGCCTAGTGTGCCGTGGGAGCAGTGGCGTAGCGTGGGGGGTGCCAGGGGTGCCGGCCGCACCGGGTGCAACATCTGCGGGGGGCGCGAGTCCAGAGGGAAGGGACAAGTTCCTTCCTCCGCCGGGCTCCCCGCCGCCACCGCCAGCCTTGCGCCCTAGCGCGCGTGCGCCCCCCACCGCCGCTGCGGCTGCGCTCCGCAGACTGGCCGTTTTATTTGGCTTTGAAAGCCCAACAGCTGCAAATCAGGCGCTCTCCCCCGACCCGCGCCCAGCGCCTCTCCCCTTTCTCTCCCGCTTCTCCCTTTCCCAAGGAATCCGAGAAGACCTGCGTTTAATGAAACGTGAAGTGTGAAAACTTCCTGAGCTGCAGAGGCGACTCCTTAATGATGTTCCCAGATGTGGCGGGGATGGAGAATGGGGTGAAGGCGCGCAGAGGCACCTGCCGGAGAGGGAGAACCTCACCTTGCTGCAGGCACCGCTAGGGCCCGGGTAATGGGGGGAAAAGAGCTCTCCAAGCCGCGCGTAATTACGCACTGCAGAGATTCTGCCCTTGCGATGGGCGGCTTCCACCTCGCTCTGGAAAACACCCCGTCCTTGTTATCTTCTTTTTTTAAAAAAAATTATTTCTTTTCGCACTGGGGACTTGTTTCATGGGGCTGAGGGGAGGGGAAGAGTCCGATCACTTGTTTAGAAAACGAAAAAGCGGGGTGGGGGGGAGGGAAGAGGGCTGCCAGCACCTCTGAGCTATTCCGGTGAAATTCAATTTGCACTGAATTCTAAAGATCCTCTCGCTGATTCTCTTCCAGGCTGTTACGCGCCGCAAAGACAGCTTGGAGGAACAGCCCACAAGGCAAAGCTGAAACTCCTTCCCTACCACAAAAATACTTTGTATTGGACTTTGTGGTTGGAAATAATTTCACTGGGTGCCCACCAGATACCCAAGCGGTTGCAGGGAGAATGGGGCTTTGGTAATCCTGGTCCCTAGTTAATTCTGAGAGGGTGTTTTTCGGTTTCCCATCTGAGGGACAGAAAGGATGAAATTTCCACCCTATCTGACACAGCCTCATAGAATCATAGAATCATAGAATCATAGAGTTGGAATAGACCACAAGGGCCATCGAGTCCAACCCCCTGCCAAGCAGGAAACACCATCAGAGCACTCCTGACATATGGTTGTCAAGCCTCTGCTTAAAGACCTCCAAAGTAGGAGACTCCACCACACTCCTTGGCAGCAAATTCCACTGTCAAACAGCTCTTACTGTCAGGAAGTTCTTCCTAATGTTTAGGTGGAATCTTTTCTTGTAGTTTGGATCCATTGCTCCGTGTCCGCTTCTCTGGAGCAGCAGAAAACAACCTTTCTCCCTCCTCTATATGACATCCTTTTATATATTTGAACATGGCTATCATATCACCCCTTAACCTCCTCTTCTCCAGGCTAAACATGCCCAGCTCCCTTAGCTGTTCCCAGTGGCGTAGCGTGGGGGGTGCAGGGGGGCCGGCCGCACCAGGCGCAACATCGGGGGGGGCGCTCGCACTCAAGTGCTAAAATCCACAGGTTAGGGGGCGCAAATTACTTGCCTTGCCCCGGGTGCTGACAACCCACGCTACGCCACTGCGTGGGAGGGAGGCGGGCGAGTCGGGCTAATCCTCCGACGAGCTCCACCTCCAGACCCATTGCTCAAATCCTTTAACCCAGGAGGGCGGGGAGGGGGGGAGAAAGAGAAAAAAGAAAGGGTGGGAAAAAAGAAGGGGAAGAGAAAATATTTTTTTAAAAAAAGGAAAGAGAGGGAAAAAAGCGAGGGATGGAGGAAGGGGAATAAACAGAAGGGGAGGACAATGAAGAGGGGCGGGGCTTGGCAGGCAGCAGATAACTGGGGAGGGGGGCGCGGCTGGCGGCGGCTCAAGGCAGGAAGGGAGGAGCTGCCTCACGGAGAGTCTTGGGCTGCAGAGATTTCCCGTTCAGGAGTGCGGGAGGCCACGCCGTGGATGGGAATCTCATCCTCCTCTTCCTCCTCCTCCTCCAGGAGAGAGGGTGGTCCGCCCCACCGAGTCGGGCCTGCTCAAGCGTGGGAGCCTATAGTTAGAGCTCAGCTCCTTTTCTTGCCTTCCCCGCCCCCCCACGGAGCACATTTTCCTCGCCCCCCCCAACCCCCGCATGTATTCGCCCTCCAGCCTCCACGGTGCACAAACTCTCCCCTCTGCAACAAAGCGCTTTGTTGCATATCTTTGGTGAGGTTTTTAGGCAGTCTTGGTGCACCTTAAATCAGCGCTAATTGCGCCTGGACGCAGTATTTACTTCCGAATAGGCCCCCTTCTCCCCCCCCCCCCGTAGCACCTGACGTTGCTATTCGTATCATCAGGTTTGTTTGTTGATAATTTAATTGTTTTAAAAGCATCATGCTAAAGAGCTCTCTCCCACCCCCAGACCCTTGGGCAAAACAGAAACACACACATACACAAACACAGAGATTGAGCCCTGCAGGTTTTATGAAATGAATGGATTCTGAATGCCTGTTTCAGTGGCTTGTCCGCCTTAGGCTGCTGGGCCAGACACCTGTTACACGGTGCAGTCCGTAAGCTGTGAGCGCTGCTACCTGCCGCCGAGACCACGTAACGACAGTCTTGAAAGACCTACATTGGCTCCCAGTACCTTTCCGAGCACAATTCAAAGTGTTGGTGCTGACCTTTAAAGCCCTAAGCGGTTTCGGTCCAGTATACCTGAAGTAGCGTCTCCGCCACCATCGTTCAGCCCAGACACTGAGATCCAGTGCCAAGGGCCTTCTGGCAATTCCCTCACTGTGAAAAGTGAGGTTACAGGGAACCAGGCAGAGGGCCTTCTCGGTAGTGCCGCCCGCCCTGTGGAATGCCCTCCCATCAGACATCAAAGAGATAACCATTACCTTCTATGCTGTTACTATTTTTTTTTTTTTTACACATAAGTAAAAAGTGACCTTTCCCCATCTGGCATGGTGGTGTGCCTCGAGATTTTTTTCATGAAACAAGTGTGCCTTTGCCCAAAAAAGGTTGGGAAACACTGTTTTAGGCTATCGAACCTGTATTTTGGAAAGTATCAGGAAACTAAGATGGTGCTCTATCTTTAGAAAGGGGTTCCTAAACTGTGATCTGTGGCCCAAAATCTTCATTCAGGTGATCCACAACATGTCCACATTAAACATCCATATTGATTCTTAATTGTATTTGTATTGCCTCTTTTTATCTTATACATTGTATAAGACGTATTGCTCCGTATTACAATTTTTATTCTGTCGCGTTCAAATTGCAATACAATAAAAAAGTAAATAAAAATACTCAATAAAAATACAATTAAAAACCATGAGCACAGTGCATTACAATTGCTACAAAAGGCAACGATAATGATAATAATAAAATCAGTAACCAATTTGTAAGTGGTCCAGCAGGTGCGGTGAGTTTGGGAACTGGTCTTAAGACAGGAGCTACTGGACAATATCTGGCAGAGTGCTGACCTAAATGGCCTCCAGATCTAGTTGTCTTTCAGACTTCACATTTGGCATGTTAACTAGATGCCATCAGTAGAGCATGATCTCATTTTGCTAGAACATATTTAAAAACACCGTTTAACCTTTACTTACACAGAAGCTGCCCAGTATCATCTTCTAAGGATCCTTATGCTAATACACATACCATTTGATATCTAAAGGATGGTCCACACAAGTATGTCCAGGGGGGTGGGGGGGTGCACCCGTGCAAAAGCCATCACATATACATTTTATCATCTGTTAATATAAACTGATTTACTTTACCTTCGACATTCTCATGGAGAAAGCAAGCAGACAGGCACCTTTATATGTGTCTAAAATTCTGCTCCGAGTGGTTTTGCATTCCAGAAAGTTTTTATCTGCACCTACTTGATACATAAGCAATAACTTTTGCTTTTTAAACCAAGGGCTTACTATTTGTGTGGTTGCAGCATGCCCTCTAGTGGAAACCAAAGGTGCTTGCAAGCAAATTAAGATGAAAACAGTACAGTACATTTTTAAAAATTCCTTCTGGCAGTATTAAGTAGTTGGTGCTGTTGGGTAGATGTCAAGGCTAAGGAGGGGCCCATGCTGACACACCAATTCTGTCATTTCCACCAGTCCCTGCCCCTGGGAAAAGGTGCTGCAATTAAAGACAATAGGAAGAGCGCTGCAGAAACACTGTAAAACTGCTACCAGTCCATGATGATACTGAACTTGGTAAGTCAGTGGTCTGACTTGATAGGAATCAGGTTGTAAGCTTCCTGAGAACAGGGATCTAGCTGTGTTTCCTGACTCACTCTGCAAAACACCATATGCAATGACTGTATAGTACACATAAATAATCCATTTATCTGTAGGAGCAATCCAAGTATGGCACTGAACACATGTAGTTGCATTATTATGTTTCTTTTTAATATTATTCCAAACTATCATATCCACTAATTTAAAGTACAATTAAGGGCTTAAGGGGGAGAAAAGTAAAACAGTACCCTATTGGGGAAAACCTTCACAACATCAAAAAATAAAGAAAGAACAGAGTTTTCCACAAACATCATAGTGAGCAGATACAGAATGTACAGCAAATAGTTGTATGTACATGTGCATTTCAGCATACAATACACTTTTGCAGAGAACCTGGAAAATAGTCCAGATTTAATATATCTATTTGTATTTAAGACCATCTGAAGTATATTGCCAAAGGTAAACATCTTC
Source organism: Podarcis liolepis (assembly GCF_965112155.1). Taxonomy (NCBI): domain Eukaryota; kingdom Metazoa; phylum Chordata; class Lepidosauria; order Squamata; family Lacertidae; genus Podarcis; species Podarcis liolepis. The sequence continues at coordinate 10,370,621 of NC_139570.1, forward strand.
TTTGCTTTGGTTATGAAGCACACATCCTCAGAATGCCAATGCCATTGGCCCTTACAAAGCAACTCTCAACCATGTTTCTGAACATATTTGATGCTCCCTGCATCTCTCTAATCTCCCCACCCCCACCCCCCGGTCACAAACCATCACACACACACCCAATGCATTCTGATCCAGTATGATGCACATGATCTGATAACAGCTCAGGTTATAATGTTAACTGCCCCCCTGCTGCACTGATTTTGGCCAACATGACAAATAATAATCCAAAATAATCTGCAAGACACAGAGAGTATAATACTACTGATCCAAGATGGAACATGTTGAAGTGGCTAAACTGTGCATCCACCAGATGTGGCTGGACTTCACCTCCCATCAGCCTGAGGGATCAGCGGAGTTGCAGCCCAACAGCATATGGAGGGCCACAGGCTAGTCACCCACAAGTTAAGGTTTCCAGATAAGTGATGAGAATCTGATCTACTGGGAAAACCTGTTTGCAAAAAGGAAGAAAGTCAACAGCATGCGAATATTTAGAAGGCAGGTGTGCCAAGGGGGTGGGGAAAATATGAGCACTAACAGGTCCTTTTATTTCAGCATTAGTAGGAAATTTGGCTAATGTCCTATAAGATTTTCTACAAGTGCTGTACACCAGCCTTAAGGGGTTTTTAAGTCATATATACAATCTGATGTAATATTTGTGTGAGAAATTCTCTATGGTTTTCTTTGACCAACATACAGAAAAAAACAAAACAAAAACTTATTGTGAACCACAAGATCATCTTAAATGTTGAGATCGCCAACTTCAGCGAGCATTTTGAACAGAACCAGGGTATAGCATCCTATATCCTGCCTTACACAAATGTCACTGCTTTATTTCAGTCAAAACATTTCTATCGGAAAATGAAACCAATGCAGATGCAAAAACAAGATGTAAAACAGATCTTATTAGGCTAAGAGAACAACTTTTTTCCAATCAAGTTTTCAGTGCTCCTTCTAAGCTTTGTGAGATCAGCAATTCCAAAGAAGGTGAATTGTGTATTTGCTCACTTGCACTAGTTAAATTATTTATGCATCTTGTGAAGCATTCAAGATAAATAGGACCCAGACAAAAGTCTACCAAGCAGACCCCCCAACTTGCTTCCATTCTATATAGCAAGTGTGTATGAATGGGGTGGGGGCTCAGCTATAGTTTCATTTTCACTTACAATGATAGTTTAATTCAAAATGAATGTTCACTGAGTGACCAATGTGTTCAGTTTAGACAGAGAAACACCTTAAACACAGTACATTATGTGCTCAATAAAATGGAGATTAATGGGGGTGGGGGTTTAAAGGGAAACTATAAAGTGTTATGCAACCATTCAGCTACAAAAATCAAGATCTAGGACGGAGGCAAAATAGATCAAACACTCAAAATAATTGTCATAATGATGAGTTTTGGCTGTGGTCTTATCCTATTTACTCCAAAGTATTTTACCTGTGAGCTATGAGCTACTTCAAAACAAATGTTTCCTGCTTTGGGGGAGGGGCATGTGTGTGTGTTATGTGTGATTGCCTAATGAAACAAGATTTTAGTAGAAACTTTTTAGAATTGGAGCCAGGAGTATCACATCATTAAGAACCACTTTTAAAGCAGAAATCCCTTTATCTAGTGAATGTCCAACACTTGTAACTACTTGAAATTCACCCACAGTATCATCAGTTCCTAAAAGTTAATGTAATTCAGAAACATTAAACTACAGCTTAGCATTACCTGCATGAACCTGCTCCCCATTTCTATCTCTTTATCCTGTGTGGCCGTACAGAGATCAGCAACATCCAATTCAGTTTTAAGCTAACCAGAGTTTGCCACTTTCACCTGAGTTGGGAACTACGGTTGCTTTTAATCATGGTTTATGCAAAAGAGCCAAGATGAGAAACCAACCTTTGAGTTAGCTTCTTTAGACAAACAGTAGCTTACACTAACCAGTTTGTAACACTTCAAGTGAAATAAACAGAAGTTAGTCTGAAATGGAAGAAGGTGCTTCCTAGCTGGTATCGGAGGATGCACATAACGCTGAATTTAGTGCATCTCCCACAGATTCACACTATGAAAGCTAAACAATGTAGAGGCAGCAGTAATGAAGATGTGCAATGGGTCTTTTAAACACACCTGGTTAACTCTGTTATAGCAAATAATGTCATGAAACCACTCATAAATATTAACCAAATGAGATCACTTTAACCATGAAACTGAATAAAGAAATATGTGGTTTTATGCAAAAACATAAGGTCAGGATGGAAATCTCTCAACCGCTGCCTTTTCCCCCAAAAAAGCTGAACAGGGCTTTGAGAAATAAACATCATTATCTTTTTGAAACACCAGGAAAATGTTATCTGCTTAATTTCAATTTTGCAATGTTCTCCTCAAAACCTTCACTTTAAAGAAAAGGTCTCAAATAAATTTTAAGGCACATGACACTACAGTGATTTGGAACATATACACACATGCATCTAGAGGGAGGAAATGTGAATTTGTTTCTAGAAGTTTCCTTCACCAGATTGTCCTATTGCTTTGTAACACCACATCAGGCCTTCACACCATGAATGACCCACTCGGCTATATGTAGCCATATTTCATGGCCTGACAGGCACTTGCAAGCACTTTCTGCCTGCCTGGTTTTGAATTCCCTGGCAAGCAGAAACGCAGGTTCAATAGTCCCTTGTGGGCCACATATACGTTAGTCATGGGGTGCATTTGGCTTAAAAGGTTCCCCAGTCCCTGCAGTAAATGAAGCCATGGGAGGATTATTGGGGTTTCTTTGTTTCTGTTTTTATTATGTATTCCTTTTTTATTGTAATTTTATGTTGCGAACTGCCCTGAGTTCTATGGGCATAGGGCAAAATAAAAATTAAATAATAATTATTTCAATAAATCTAAAAATGATTTTGTGTAGCCCTAAAAGCCTTGATATGATTGCAGTAGGAACAAAAATGTGCGACGTCAAACTGTAGTGTCTTGCTTGTGCAAACAGGACTTGCCCTTGTAGCCCTCCCCAACATTCCCAAAATCTGCTCTGCAAAAACTGAGGGATCCTTCAGAGCAGATGGGGAGGGCACGGGGGGAAGAGAAGGAAGAGCAACCCTGCCACGTCCACTGGGAGAACATGTCACCCAGTAACTATTAATGGAGTTGCAGTTTTCTGTTTTGTTTTTTTAAAGAAAATAACATTAAGCCATTCAGGCCAAAAAGCAGGTAGAGGGGGAAAAACTCTTACCCAAAGAACAACTATTATATCTATCTGGTTAAGGCGGAATTACAAACGAAATGCAAACTTTTCAGTAAAGTACTCACAGATATTTGAAAGCAAAATAAATTAGCCTTAGTTTCTTTTTCTTTTTTTAAAGTATCCTCTTAATCTCTTACCACATGCCTTTTTTTGCTTTTAAACTATAGATGAGGGACACAGGCTAACTAGCCCCAGCTCCAATCAAAATTTTGGTAAAAGTATATGTAAACAATATAATAGGCTTAAGGCTTAGAAAGAACACTGATTTAAAATAAAATAAAAAATCGCCCCTGTCACATCAAGACATCCACATCTCTTTCATGGTCATCCTCAGTGACTTTTAAAGAAAGAACCTCTTCATTAAGGAACAAACCACTCAGTCTCTCCTTTCGAGCCTGCCGTTTCTCTTTCAGTTGTCTCTTGCGCAGAGCCTTTTGCTGAAGCTTGCGCTGTTTAGAACGTTTCTGTCAAAATAAAGGAAATGGCCAAAGTCAATCCCAGTCTCTACACAAAACTGTACACACCACTGTAAAACAAGACACATATTTAACTAGGACTTCGTACACACAATATGTTTAAAGCACCCCTCCCCCAAGAATTCTGGGAACTGTAGTTTGTTAAGGATACCGAGCATCACAGCTCTAAACCACAGTTCCAACTAGGGTGGGGAGATGTGCTTTAAACAGATGTTGTGTATACAGCCAAAAACTAATTCAGTATTTTCAGGTAAGCATCTTTTAACAAAGATACTGGGATGGAAGAGGAAGAAAGGAACCCTCTTCTACATGCCTCGAAATATCCAGTTACATATGGCAATAATCTGGTGATGCTGGAAGGGTCCACCCACAAAGATATGCCAACTCTATCCTCCCTACACAAAGTTCAATGAGAAAGGACTCTTTACAGAAATCTGCATGAAAGCAGATTTATAGCAAGATGGGTGACAGGACCTTTTCAGTGGTGGCTCCCTGGCTTTGGAATGCCTCCCTAGTGAGGCACATTTGTCTCTACCGTTATTAATTTTCAGGAGGAATTTGAAAACATTCCTGTTTGCCCAGACATTTGGTGGCTGAAGAATATTTGTTTCTGGCAATCCTGTAAATGATGGGATGGAATAATGTAACTGTAACTGGTTTCCTAATGTTTTAAACTGTTTTAGAATGTTTTTGCTTTGTTTTCTTTTTTTAAGTTGCATATCTGTTTCCTGTCCTGGGCATCTTGAGGAAGAAGGGTGGTATATAAATCCAAAAAACCAACAATTTCTTTTTTGGAGCTATAAATTTAACAACATAAGACCATATTCATTGCTTTCTTTGGTTCAAAACGTGACTCGACTTGGGAATGGCTGCTTTCCTTCACCTTTGATTGTATAGATATAAAAATTAAAAAAGAAAACAAAAAAGAGAAATCTTAATGACATTTTATTTGACCACAATCCAAAGTTAACAGCTAGTTTCCCTTTGGGGGTCAGGAGTATCCTATGGCTTTCATGAAGAAATAAGAGTAATTGAAATTGATGGTGCTATACTGAAAGTGCTAATCTTTCAAAGTTTAATTGTCCACAATGCTAACAAATACTGAACTTGTTTGTTTAAGCTGTTTTAGCTCTTATTCCATACTTTCAAATCTGATGGGAAAATAAAAGAGTGTTAGAGCTCATTAAGCTGCAAGTTACCTACAGGAAAGGTGGGCTACCCTTTTCTCCGGAATCCTCAAAAAATAACATTCATCGAGCTTTTGCAACATGTAAATGCATTTACATTTTAACTGTAATGATTCAAAGTATACTAATAAGGTTTTTTTAAAGTCCATCTGAATCTGAAGCTTTACTTTTGAATCCCTGATTCGCTCTGCAGCACTTGCAGATAAGTTGCTGTCGCTGTGAGCCCGGCTCATGTTGGCGCTGGAGTTTGAACCAGAGTTGCCAATGCTGGAACCGCTACTGCTCGCTGAGCTGACCATGCTGGCACTGCTGCTGCTGGCGCTGGCACCGCTCACTCCACTGGCACTGCCACAACTGTAGCTGCTTCGCTTCCAGTTCTCCCTTGCAGACCGCTGCCGGGGGCCATGCTCCTTGATATAATTTCTGACCTAAACGCACAAAGAAAGAAGTCAAGGCGAAGAGTCGAAGTGGCAAGCGCTTGGATACACCTGGCCTTCAAAAGACTGAGGCCACATCCACACAATAACATCCAAAACACTAGTTACAGGTAGGTAGCTGTGTTGGTCTGCCGTAGTCGAAACAAAATAAAAAAATTCCTTCCAGTAGCACCTTAGAGACCAACTAAGTTTATTATTGGTATGGGCTGCAGTGTGCATGCACACGAAAGCTCATACCAATAACAAACTTAGTTGGTCTCTATGGTGCTACTGATGGGACGCGGGTGGCGCTGTGGGTAAAACCTCAGTGCCTAGGATTTGCCGATCGCATGGTCGGCGGTTCGAATCCCCGTGGCGGGGTGAGCTCCCGTCATTCGGTCCCAGCTCCTGCCCACTTAGCAGTTTGAAAGCACCCCTAAGTGCAAGTAGATAAATAGGTACCGCTTTATAGCGGGAAGGTAAACGGCATTTCTGTGTGCTGCTCTGGTGCCGGTTCGCCAGAGCAACTTCGTCACGCTGGCCACATGACCCGGAAGTGTCTGCGGACAGCGCTGGCTCCCAGCCTCTAGAGTGAGATGAGTGCACAACCCTAGAGTCTGTCAAGACTGGCCCGTACGGGCAGGGGTACCTTTACCTTTACGGTGCTACTGAAAGGATTTTTTTTTTATTTTGTTTCGATCCAAAGCACTATTATACCAATTTAATCATGGCTTCTGGCCAAAAAATCCTGAGCACTGTGGTTAGTTAACAATGCTGAGAATTATTAGGAAAACTACTGTTCCCCTCACAGAACTAAAATTCCTAGGTGGTTAAGCAATCAATCTCTCTCCCCAAGAAAGTCTGGGAATTGCAGCTCTATGAGGTGAACAGGAATCCCCAAATAATTCTCAGCACCATTAAAAAACAACACCCCAGAGTTCCCAGGATTCTTTGGGAAAGTCATGACTGTTTAAAGTGGTATGATACTGCTTTGAATATCTACTGCAGATGGGGCCTGAATTAGTGCTGTATGGTCCACATGATGCTATATGAAGACTGTTCAGAAACTTCAGTTGGTTTTAAAAGCAACTACAGGGGGAACCCTACTAGACACACAGGTGCTTTACCAGGTCCAATTGCTGGAATATTCTAGAAGAAACTTTTGAAAATGGTCTTGAACAGGTTGCTAGGCAGTAGAAAATTTCCCCAGCAACAGGTGTTCAACTAAGTCTGGGTCAGTGTAAATGAGTATGTGAAGAAGTCAGCATTAGGTCTCTGGCTAAAAGAGAAAAAGATTATGTTGCTTTATTTGTTTTCTCTATTAAATGACCAGTGTAAAGTTTTGTAAACAATAAAGGCTCTGAGAAACAGAACCAAACGGTGTTTATTCCTGTAATGGGAATTTTACTAGGAGCTGCAATGCTGCTGCTGTAAAGAAGTAAAAGACGCAGGAAAAGTTTTCTGTAAAAGGAACTCTGCTGCAGAAAGAAAGGAAAACCCAAGAGTAGATGCTCACCCACCAAACCAATGACTTTCCCTCCTTTTCAATATACTTTAATGCCCTAAGTAGCCTGGGACCAGGATATTCAAGGATCCCCATCTCCAGAGAGTATGCTGATAGACGAGGATATCCACAGGCCACTACCTTCCATAAGTATCTCTTTATTAAGTAAGGTATGGTGGAAATGTTTTCAAGTTAACACATATGAAACACATATGAGTAACAAAAAAAATCTGATGGAGAACGAAAGGGATGGAACAACCCTGACACAACTGTAGAAGTATGTATTCTTACTCTTGAGGGGCCCAACAAAGAGGGCTCTACCTTATGACAGCTCATTCCAAAATAAAATGCATTAAGTCTTTCAGTTGCCCTTAAATTAACAACTAATTGTTACTGTTTATAGAAGTATGCAGCAAGATCATGCATACCAGAATAAGACAAACAGTTGGTTTAAAAAGAATCTCAAGCTCGGTTTCACATACCTGTTTCAGCTTTTCATCAGTGAGGCAATTTAGTTCGATAATAAACTCGTTGTCTGTAGGAGAAATCTGAGCTGTGGGATCAATAATTTTAATGATGTCAAGCTGCTCTCGAAGCCCCATCTCCATGCTGACTTTACGACTCAGGTATTCAATATATTCCACCTAAGAAAACAATGGAACAGGTAGTTAGTTACCAATAATGTTCACTGAGAATCCCACATTCAAGGGGAGATGTGTTGTGACAGGAGGACAGGGATTTCTTGGCTGAAGCCTCCTCCCTTTGGATTGCCCTCCTCAGAGAAATTTGGGTAGCATCATCTCTGCTCTCTTTAGACAACAAGCCAAGCCTTACTGTCTATCCTCCCCAATTCTTTCCTGCCAGTTGCTATCTGCTAGTTATGCTTTATCCTCTATTTAGTCTATTATGGATGGCCTTTGGGGGGCTTTTAAAACATTTTTATTAGATGGAGGCAGGGTATAAATGTCAGCTCTTTCACAATTCAAGATACCTTGAATAACACCACAGAAAAATAAAACTTGAGAAATTAACCTCCTCTATATAATTAAGAGAATTAGCACTTACTGTTACAAACCAGAGTTTTATCTGCTATGAATAATTTAGCCCTTAAAAATTTGTTTACAAGCATGCAGTCTCCAAATGCAAAAAGGTTTTACCTGTTCATCGTTAGTCATTGCACTCCATGGAAGCTCATCAAGATTCCTGTGCTTGTTTTTCTTTTTTGGGAGCATGCAGGGAGAGCTTGATATACTGGGTATGATGTCAGAAAGCACATCACTTCCACTTGCAATGTCACTGCCAGGCAACTTATAGACAAAAAAATACAGATATCCGATCAATTTCAGAATGAAGCAATGCAGTCCAACATTCAGCAAGAAACTAAAACACTAGAATTAAATACGGAAAATTAAGGCTTCAATCCTAAACACACCTACATGGGAGCCAACTGTGTTAGGAAAAGTAGCATTGACTTATGGTTACTGTCTAGCTGGAAACACAGTGCTTTCAATGTTGTTATACAGACCACGGCAGTTTATTAATGCATGGGACAGCCTATAAAAGCATTTTTACCTGCCATTCAAATTCACTGTCTGACCAGTCCCAATATGTACTAATGGAAGAAGAGACATCGCTGCAGACACTACCCTCCGGGAACAAATCAAAAGATGTCAGGTCCTGATCATCCAAAAGTGAGAAGCAGTCATCCTGGTCACCGACAGAGACAGATGAAAACAGTTCTTCACTGCATTCAGAGCTGGCTACACTCGTGCCACATGAAGTCAAGTTCCACCTGCAAAACAGAATGGCAGTCACGTTTGACCTTAGTATTTCAGTAACATTCAATGTTGCTAGCTTACTTGGAATTAAAAGCCAACTAACATTAAGCACCAGGATGAACAGCTGTTGACAGGTATCTGCTTAAGACCTTGAGTGCACAATAACATGCAGTAAGCAAGTTGTGTCCCCCCATGTCTTGCATCGAGCTTCAAAGCAGCCATTCAAAATATGCACCAGTTATGGGGCAACAAAGGGTACATGGCAGATTAGGGATTGTTCATGTTCAGCTCACAGTGAGCCAGACAATGGCCTCGAAGGATGACAAAATAAGCCCTAAGTTAGACCCCTAGTTAATATTTCTTAAGCAATGGTACCCCAGCTATAAACTCCATTATCCCATCAGAAGTCCACAAGCTTAGCAGCTTTCTAGGCTTCAGAAAAGAAGTAAATGCACCTCTTTTTCAAATGAACTTCACAGACAAAACTTTAGGTTTCAATATGCTGCTGCATCCAGATGTGTTAATAACTGTAAATTGAAATTGTTTACATTCATACACCATTTTATATGTATGCAGCCTTTCCATAATTCAAACCATGCTCATGGTGGCTTGCAAAATGGGGGGGGGGGGGATGCTCAACTACAAAGAAAAGTAGTCATAAACAATAAAACATCAAAATTACATGACCAAATTGAAAAATTTCCACATAAATCATAATCAGACCTAAAATAAAGATCCAAAAAAAAAGAACCCCCCTCCAAGCAAATTCCCGAGTATTGTATAATGCTTTATTGTTATAAGTATTTATCTTGCAATTTGTGTGTTTCAAACTGCTTCAGGGATCCAACAAGCAAAAAAGAAGGAATAATGTCCCACTGATTTCTATGACCGCCATGAAGTTTACCATTGTTTATTTTCTCTATCCGGGGTTCTGTACCTACAGGTGGAACTCAAAAAATTAAAATATCATGGAAAAGTTCATTTATTTCAGTAATTCAACTTAAAAGGTGAAACTAATATAGGAGATAGACTCATGACATGCAAAGCGAGATATGTCAAGCCTTTATTTGTTATAATTGTGATGATCATGGCATACAGCTGATGAAAACCCCAAATTAACAATCTCAGAAAATTAGAATATTAAATGAAATCAGCAAAACAAGGATTGCAAATAGAGCAATATTGGACTTCTGAGAAGCAGAAGCGTGCATATATACTGAGTACTTGGTTTGGGTTTTGCATCCATTACTGCCTCAATGCGGCGTGGCATGGATGCTATCAGCCTGTGGCACTGCTGAGGTATTATGGAAGACCAGGATGCTTCAATAGCAGTCTTCAGCTCTTCTGCATTGCTCGGTCTCATGTCTCTCATTTTTCTCTTGGCAATGCCCCATAGATTCTCTATGGGGTTCAGGTCAGGCAAGTTTGCTGGCCAATCAAGCACAGTAATCGCATGGGCACTGAACCAGGTTTTGGTACTTTTGGCAGGAGATTTTGGAGCACTTCATGCTTTCTTCTGCAGATGAGCTTTATGGGGATGCTAACTTTATTTTCCAGCAGGACTTTGGCACCTGCCCACACTGCCAAAAGTACCAAAACCTGGTTCAGTGCCCATGGGATTACTGTGCTTGATTGGCTAGCAAACTTGCCTGACCTGAACCCCATAGAGAATCTATGGGGCATTGCCAAGAGAAAGATGAGAGACATGAGACCAAGCAATGCAGAAGAGTTGAAGGCTGTCATTGAAGCATCCTGGTCTTCCATAACACCTCAGCAGTGATACAGGCTGATAGCATCCATGCCACGCCGCATTGAGGCAGTAATGGATGTGAAAGGGGCCCCAAACCAAGTACTCGGTATATATGCATGCTTCTGCTTCTCAGAAGTCCAATATTGCTCTATTTGCAATCCTTGTTTTGCTGATTTGATTTAATATTCTAATTTTCTGAGATTGTTAATTTGGGGTTTTCATCAGCTGTATGCCATGATCATCACAATTATAACAAATAAAGGCTTGACATATCTCACTTGCATGTCATGAGTCTATCTCATATATTAGTTTCACCTTTTAAGTTGAATTACTGAAATAAATGAACTTTTCCATGATATTCTAATTTTTCGAGTTTCACCTGTACATGACAGGCAGATACAAGACAGGGCAGGCTTCTCTCTGCTACAAAAAAAAAAAAGAAATGAACTTCTTGAATTTCTGCTTGTCAGGAAACATTAATGGCACAGAAACTTGCTTAGTGTGCAAATATTAACAGTGTGAAAGGCTTCCATGGGAATACGTTAAGGGCACAGGAGCCCTGCTAGAAAAGAAGCTGCCATCTCTACCCACTGCAAGGGTTGCCACCTTCTCTTCTGGCCCTGCTCCTCTGCCCTGCAAATAAAAAAACTGAACAAGTGACACCTTCTCTTGCACAGATATATCAGCAATGGGAACAGCTCTGCCTATTAATTTTCTGCGTGCCAAGCAGGTTATTAAAAAAAGAAGTGGCAAACCTACCCAGCTTCTACTCAGCCTCAACCACATCAATGTATTGAAGCCAATATGTTAGTATTTAGTCCCGTCTCTCCTTAGTTTTATTAAGAAAACGTTTTTAAAAAACCCATACAGTCGCCTCACCCCCAGCAGTCTTCTTAGCCTCCTTGTACCCAAACACCATGTGCTTTTCAATGCACAATGCATTGGATGCGACTGGTACCAATCCCCCCCCCCCCGCCTCTCGCCATTAATTTGTGTTGTTCTGAGACTTTTGGGGTGCAGGATTTAAATATCCCATGGAGAGAATTCTCCTACCTGCATTCTTCCCAATGGGAAATCAATAAAAACAAAAATAGGGGCTTCTACTGAAAATGTTGCATTATTAAATACTACAGAAGAATTTTATTATTATTATTATTATTATTATTATTATTATTATTATTATTATGGAGGCCCTTTAGATGTTGAAGCAGAAGAAGATATGAAAAGATAACCCCCTCGATTCATTCTTCCAGATAGGAAAGGTGTTACAATAGGAATTCGGGCTTCCCACAAGGAAACGTCTAACTTGCCCCCCACAGCTTCCCACGCAGTTAAGAGGCTTTTAAAGCTGGGGGGAGGAGAGAGAGAGAAACTATTCGGGGCGAGCATGATCCGCAGCACCTCACACCCATGTCGACGGCCCTTTGGGGTCCCTTCGAACTCCCACGGCTCTCCCATTCCCTTTCTTCCCAGCCTCCACAAGAACCCTGCGAGGTAGGCGGGGGACGGGGCCGCCGCTCCATCGGGGGCCCACAAGACCACCTGAGACACGCTCCCCCCCCACCCTTCGCCCCCCCCAACCCGTTCTTGCCTGTGGGCGTGGAGGCGGCGCAGAGGGTCCGTGCGGTGGCAGGACGAGAGGTGGCAGCCGAAGTCGCTGACGTCCAGGCAGGCGGACCCCTCATCGCACAAGCCGAGGCCGCCGGCGGCGCCGTGCGCGCGGGGCGGCGCGGAGAAGAGGAGGGCGCTGGGCTCGTCGGGGGCCAGGAACTTCTGCGGCTCCTCGCCGGCCATGGCGGAGGCGGCGGGGCTTACGCGTCCCTCAGGCGCCCGCGGGCCCCGCGACGGGAAGGCTCAGCCGAGCCGCCATAACGGGAAAGAAAGCGATTCTCCTCCGCGATCACTGCCGGCTTCCAAACGGAGCCTCCTGTCAGAGATCCAGCGGCCGCTCGGACCGGAAGCCTCTATCGCCAGCTTCCTCCGAGAGGCAAGTCTGTATGCTGAGCCGCGCGCCTGCCTAGGAGGGGGGAGCGGGGGAGAAAGAAGAAAGCCTCTCTCTCCCTGCAGCGCCCCCTGCCGTGGAGGCGGGCAATAGCAAGGGGTGCAGCGAGCTCAAGTGGGCGTTGAAACTAGAGTTTCAAAAAATAGAGCGAAATTGTGGGGAGCATGGTTTCCGCGAGAGTATTTGAAGGACTAGACGGCTGCAAATTTAGAGCCACCGATGCTCAATTTATTGTAAAAAATAAGAGGGCACTAGCCTCGGTCTGGCTAGCTGCAGGCGATTGCAAACAGGAGAGGCGTGGGAAACAAATTATCTCTCCTGGTTTGGAGGCTTCAGCACAGCTGTTGCTGGGTGCTACGCAGGTCTGCAATAAAAAGGCTACGTGCTTTGTTGAAGAGGCTCATAACGCGCTGGGTAGCCTTGGGACAAAGATACAACGCTACCACCTTATCAGAAATCTCCAAATTTGCGGCGCCGTTGCCGGCACCAAAGCAGCGTTACGATGGAAGAGAACACGGAGAACATCCCTGTGTATGAGGGAAATATATTTGGTGTTGATATGGGAACTATCAACGAGTTGATGAGAGACGACAGCATCATAGAGTGCTTTATCGTCAACCCGAGAGATGAAAGTTCCCTCATGGACTGCGACGACGACTTGAGTGACATTTTCGGAGAGGGCGACCATGGCTTGATCCCCTTTGCAGGGCTTTTTGACGACGACGAAGGAAGCATGTTGGGTGCCGAAGGAGCTGCTCCTTTGGAAAGTGAAGCGGCCATGGTGGACCTCCCTCCGTCACCTGCGGATAAACCAACTGTGGCTCCAGAGGAGGCGGCGGCAGCAGCAGCAGCTACCAAAAAGAGAGCAGGAGGGGAGCCGAGTGTGACAAAGGGTTTCAAGAGTACCGAAATGCTTCCATCCTCCGAACCGAAAAAGAAAGTGAGAAAGACAAATCAAGAAGTGCCAGATGAGGACCAGCCCTCCTGTAGCTACCAGGAAGCCCCTTCCAAAGCCTCACCTCCGTACAATGTGGAGCAAGCAGTTGCTGCTGTAGAAGCGAGGATGAAGACTTTGGTGCCATTGCAGACAACTCCAGAGCCGCAGCTCTTAAGTGAAATGGGGGAAATTCAACCAACCGAGGATGAAGGAGAAGAGGAACGCGAATGGAACAAGACCCCTCAGCAATTGCTCCGTGTTCTTCAGCAGAAAGTTGCCACAACTGGAAATAAAACCATCAGCTTTTTTGAACTAACATATAATATGGGCTGCAAGGATGTAGGAGCAACATTCTACTGTTTGTTGGAGCTTGCAAATATGCGAGCTATTGACATGAAGCAAGAGGACATATGCAGTGACATTACTATAATTCCTGCTGACAAATTCTTTGAGCTTTGAATGTTTGGCTTACTGCATTGTTAGCACAATTAGTGCTCACCTACAGGAGAAGAAAGGGAGAGTTTATTATCTGCAGAGTTAATGACTTTGGGGTTTGACTTTGGAGTTTGGGGTTGTTGCATATCTCGGAGGATATCTATTACTACAGTATTTTGCACTGGGTGCAACAGCATTGATGAAAAAAAAATAAAAAAAAATTATTGGTTCACCTAACTATGACTAATTCACTTCTTTACAATTATCTGCTTAGTAAACTAGAATGCTATGTATTTTAATTAACTACGTATTTTAATTTAAAAAACTAATGAGACAACAGGTTGCCCATTTTGGGTCTTCTGGACCCAAGATGGGCAACCTGTTTTTGTAATAGTTTTTGTAATAGAACGTTCCCCGGGAATGGAAGGTTTAGCGACCTGCATTCCAACGTACTTTAAGCAGATGCAGGTCCTTGCAACTATCATTTAAGTGCAAGAAACAATGCGTGTTAGATTTTGCATTCCTTTACTGTCCATTTCCGATAGCTAGTTGCAAGCAGGGGACAATTCCACTACCGAGCACAAATTGCAATTAAGTTTCCTTCCCCACTTGTCGCTTTGTAAACTCTTAAGCATTTTCTTGGCTATGTAGAAATGCCATACATCCCGATTACAGGTTAAGGGTAAATTGCAAGCCTTGAGGGAGCGGGTGCCCAGGCGGCTTAGCATCAGTATACAGTGGACTGGGGTGCGGGGGGAACCAGGCTAGTCCCGGGTAAATTGGTTACTAATAGAAAGGGGTCGTGCCTGATTCAACCGGCCTCCAGACACAACAAGAAACTTTGCAAGAAGCGCGGCATGAAGAGGGAGAAAGAAGACCTTTCTCAGAGTCTACTCGAGAGCAGACTTCCCTGCTTTGCGCGCCTCCCGCCTCACCACTTTCCTTGGCGTTCGGCGCCATTTTTGAAGGGCGGGTGGGGGTGGGGAGGGGAATGGCAGTGCCTCGCCCAATTCTACCCGCAGATTCCCAGCGACTGAACCTGGGGTCGTCTAGAGGAGCTACATTGTGAGCAAACAGGTTGAGAATAATAAATTAATTAAACCGAGGAGGATTTACATTTCCGCCATTGCCCAGGCTGGTACAAAAAGGAACATAATTCTATATACAAATAAGAGAATAAATAAAGCTACACGCTCGTTAGCGACTTAAAATGCTGCAAGGTTCCACACACTGCGTTTCATATGGGGTTTTTGTTTTGTTTTTAAACAAAGCTGTACCAGGGGTGCAAGTCCTTTGTTCTGGCATGATACGGGGCGAAGTGGGGGCGATTTTCGTTTTCATTTTCATCTGGTGCTGAAGAAATCCGTTACAACCTATTTGCCGCCCAGCAAGATAGCCCCTCTGGAACTCGCTGCTCACCTGGGCGCACACTTACACCTGAATTTGTACATCTGCCTGTCCCTGGGTACCCAGAGCTTAATGACATGTCCTTTCCCACATCCTTTCAAACACACGTCCCTAACTTGGCAGAGAGAAAGAGAAACATAGAGGAGACCAGAGATGCAGGACAAAACTGTATCAATAAGGGACGTAGCATTTCACATTTAAATACAGGGCAACCATGTATCCGGCGGCAACCCCAGTGGGCACACCAAAGAGGGAGCGGGGATGTCTTCACCCAGTGTACATCACTGGATTTGTTTTCCTGCATCAAACTCCCATTCAACGAAACTTTCTCCATCGCGTGTGGCAAAGCCGGTCTCGAAGGTACACATCGCAGCTTAAAAACTGATGGGATCTGATGGAAAATGGTTTGAGGGAAAGCGTATCAAAGAGGAGTATTTTGAAATAAACTACAGTATACTTATGGATTGTGGCTAATGCCGTGTGCATTAGACTTTAAACAACAGCAGCGGGAGCGCACTGGAGCCACAGTAAGCGGTAACGTGTACACAGCCTGTGTTGCTGGCTACGGCTCACCTGTGCATACAAATATGCATTTATCTTTCACTGCGATCCTATATATGCCTGCTCAGAAGTAAGACCTCTATCTTTCAAGTGAACTTGTTTGCAGTTAAGTGGATCTGGACTGCAGGCTTTATCAGCAAGTTAAAAATAAATAAGTACAGGCGTATAACATTATTAGATGAGTGTGGCTTGTATCTATAAAAGTTGTGTTTTTTTCGTTTTAAGAAGATTCTTTATTACAAACAATTTACACAGAACACCTCATCTGACATTACAGTACATGCCCTTTAACTTCCGATTCACCTCCTTGTGCTTTTTATACCTTACTAGTGTATACGCACTTCGTATTTATTATTCTTCTCAGTTAATTATCGGGGGGGGGATTTTACTCTATAATTTCCTTGAACTTCAAGATTCAATCCGAATCTGTCAGGAGATTTGTGTTACTGCAGTACTTTTAAAGATAGTCTTTGAACCTTATCCAATCTTTACAAAATTTCTGGTTAGAGTTTCCCCTTATTCTCCCAGTCATCCTTGCAAGTTCTGAATATTCTATCTTCTTTGTTTGCCAATCAGCTATTGCGGGGATTACATCACACTGCCAATTTTTTGCTATTAAAATCCTCGCCGCTGTGGTTGCGTACATAAGGAGGGTTCTGGGGGGGGGGTTGTATATCAATGAACATAATGCCTAACAAAAAGGCTTCAGGGTGTTTTTTTTAAACGAA
The DNA here is from genome assembly GCF_965112155.1 of Podarcis liolepis. Lineage (NCBI taxonomy): Eukaryota > Metazoa > Chordata > Lepidosauria > Squamata > Lacertidae > Podarcis > Podarcis liolepis. The sequence goes on from NC_139570.1 coordinate 10,387,068, forward strand.
AATTTAAATATCTTTTTGAGTTCGTTATATTTTATGTCCCAAAATGTTCTTATCTTCACACAGTCCCCATCACATTTGCAACCGCTTTTTTGCATCTCCAGCAAACGTCGGAGCTTATCTTCTACATCTTGGCCAGTTCGGCCGGGGTCAGGTACCATCGGTACAGCATTTTCATTATGTTTTCTCTCCAAAGCCTTTCATATATATATATAATGTCCAATATCCTGGGCCCAATGGACCATAACTGATTTTACCTCTTCCTCCTTGATTTCTTGTCTATAAAAGTTAATGGCGCAGAGCAATTTATTATAAAAGTATGCTGCTGTGACTGGACATAATTTGCAAACCTAGCCATTATAGCCAAATCATATAATTATGAATGATGATTACTATTCTTATTTGTCGTCCTAACTTTATTCAACTCATAGGTGCAGATGCAAAGTACTGTTACGTGTGCCTAGAATGGTAACGGTTCAGTTTGAGCTAATGCTGATAACTGTTTACATACATAGACGGATCCGGGTTCACACATTTCTTGATTCCTCTAACAAGCAGCTAGCTGAATGGACCACACTAGAAGCACCTTTTCCACCTGAACATTAGGTAACCCTTATCTCACACTATAATGTAAGAATTGGTACTTTATTTTTAGCAATGCTTAGGTTTTTTTTATAAAGAAAATGACAAAAAATGGCTGTGATAAATTGGCAGCATTTAAAACAAATTGATGCAAACAAATTTAAAATATCTGGAGGGCACCAGGTTGGGTAAACATGTTATATCTGCGCATTATTTGCGGAGTGTCCTATTCCTGCCTCACAGGACGCTATTCCCGTTGCAGTCATCAAACGATGGATTTACAAGTATGCAGACGGACGCTCTTTGTCGGGGCGGGAGCTTTTACCCTTTACTTCCCGAAGACAGACAAATTCATAGAATCACAGAATCATAAAGTCGGAAGGGACACCAAAGGTCCTCTAGTCTAACCCCCTGCAATGCAGGGATCTCAACTAAAGCATCCAGGACAGATGGCATCCAACCTACAAGGAAGCAGAGGCTACCGCCTCTCTTGGGAGTCTGTTGCACCGTCAAACAGCTCTTACTGACAGAAAGTTATTCCTGATGTTTCGTCGGAATCTCCTTCCTTGCCATTGGTTCGAATTCTGCGCTCCAGAACAAGCTTTCTCCCATCCTTCATTTCGGACTTTGGGCCATTAGGGGGCGCTCGAATGAAATAGAACGTTCCCCGGGAAGAGGAGAGTCACGTGACTTGACAGCCGGGCCTGCATTTTTTTTTCTTCCCCGTTTTTGCAAAGCCTTGGAGTTCCTGCTGCCATGGCTGCGATTGCGAAGGCCCTGTTACCCCATTACCAGCACTCGGGACTCGAGACTAACCTCGGCAGGGTCAGCTTTCTGGGGGCTCGGATACCCGCAGAGGTGGAAGCGATGGCCAGGAGTGTTCGGGAGCTGGACAAGGAAACCTTTCGCAAACTCCTCAAAGGTAAACAAACGCTTTGCCGGCAGGACAGGTAGAGGGGTGGGAATCAGTGCCCGCAGGGAACGAGTTATTGCCTTTGAGAGCTTATCCTGCTTAGGCGCTGGTTAGCTTAACCTCCTTCCAGCGTACCTGAAGTGGGCTTGATCGTTGGCTCTGCGTGGCCCTTTCCTCACGCTCCCATCAGTTGCTCTTGACAGCAGGACATCTTGCTGTTACTGCTTTTGTGCTTCTGTCTTAACTGCTTAAGTTTCTTGCGGATTGCTTCCAACGCTGCAATGTGAAACTGACTAGTTAATGTTACAGATAGGTAGCCGTGTTGGTCTGCCATAGTCAAAATAAAAAAAATCCTTCCAGTAGCACCTTAAAGACCAACTAAGTTAGATCTTGGTATGAGCTTTCGTGTGCATGCACACTTCTTCAGATACACGTGTATCTGAAGAAGTGTGCATGCACACGAAAGCTCATACCAAGATCTAACTTAGTTGGTCTTTAAGGTGCTACTGGAAGGATTTTTTTTTATTTTGACTAGTTAATGTGATGGCCACAGGAAATATTGTTAATCAGTTTTGCCATTAAAACAGTTATCGTAATTGCGCTTCTTATAAACTGGGTGGTATAATTTTACTTGCATATTTCCGTTTGTTGCAATGTGCCGGCCCGTTGCTTAGTCCCTTTCCTGGGCAAGGATCTGGAGCGAGTGTTTGCACACCAGATCCAGGCGCTTTTGGAAGAGACTGATTTCCTGGATCAGGGTTTAGGCCTGGATTTGGCACAGAAACTGCTTTGGTCACCTTTGGAGAGAGAGAGAGAAAGGAAACATGTCCCTGTTAATTGTTCTCGACCACTTAGCGCTTTCAATACCATCAGCCATGGTATCTTCCTTGAGTGACTCTGAACTGGGGGTTGGTGGCACCGCTTTGCAGTGGTTCCAGTCCTACTTGGGTGGTTGTTCCCAGAGGGCGTTACTTGGGGAATGCTTTTCAACCCCGTGCAGAATCTGGTGGCCAGGTAGTTCCAGGACTAAAATACAAAACAGATTTTACATATGTATATAGTTTTAATTTTATTAATATTTTAATTGCTTTTTAATGATAGCTTTTTCTGTGCTTGAGCTCCGTCAGGGGAAAAGGTGCAATTTAAAAAATAAATATAAAAGATACTGAAACTATATAATAATGCCATCTGTAATGTCCTCTTCTCAGGTATTTTCCCCTGTGATCTCCAAGCTCAACAACTTTGACATCCTAAAAAAATTCAGCAACTTTGGCTGCCATCCCCCCCCCCCAAAAAAATAATAATCCTGGCTATATCCATGCTTCACATAGTGAAAGACAGAGCTATAGCCAAACCTTTATTTTGTCACACCAAGAATAAAGGTTAACACTTTAGAAGAATTCTAAAATCCGTATTCAGACAGTCCCTTTACTCGGCCTGTGTAAATGCCATGAAATAGTGGGAAAGAAAAAAAAAAGGCAAAGGACCCCTGACGGTTAAGTGCAGTTGCAGACGACTCTGGGGTTGCGGTGCTCATCTCGCTTTACTGGCCAAGGGAGCTGGCGTTTGTCCTCAGACAGTGTTTCCGGGTCATGTGGCCAGCATGACTAAGCGGCTTCTGATGAAACCAGAGCAGTGCACGGAACCGCCATTTACCTTCCCGCTGGAGCAGTACCTATTTATCTACTAGTACTTTGATGTGCTTAAAAATAGTTGAGTCTTAAAATTATTGTGGCAATTCTGTTTCCATTTTTAACCATAAGGGGGAGTGCTTGCACCAATGTTCACCATGGGAGAATTAATTACAGTCATCCCTTGGATTAAAGACACTTCAGGTTAAATCTTTTCAGATTGCGTGCTGCAGTAACCCAGAAGTACCGGAACGGGTTATTTCCAGGTTTTCCCATTCATGCATGCGCAGATGCTGAAAATGACATCACGCACATGCACAGAAGCGCTGAATCGCGACCCAGAGATGCGCAGACGTGGGTTGCGTTCTGCTCCGGTTGTGAATAGGGCTCCGGAACGGATCCCGTTCGCAACCAGAGGTACCACTGTGCTTGGGGAATGCTTTTCAACCCCGTGGAACTTTCAATGTGGGGTTCCACAGGGCTCAATCCTATCCCCCATGTTGTTTAACCTCTACATGAAACCGCTGGGTGGGGTTATCTGGAGGTTTGGAGTATGTTGTCAGCAGTATGCTGATGACACTCCGCTCTAGTTCTCCTTTACATCTGCAGGTGAGACAGTGGAAGTGCTGGACCAGTGTCCTGCCTCAGTAATGGACTGGATGAGAGCCACCAAACTGAAGCTCAATCCAGATTAGACTGAAGCACTGTTAGTGGGTGGTTCCCTAGACCAGATGGCTGGGAGATCGCCTGCTCTTGATGGGGTTACACTTCCTCTGAAGGAGCAGGTTCACAGCTTGGGGGTACTCCTGGATCCTTTGCGAGGCTCAGGTGGCCTCAGTGGCTCAGAGCACCTTCCATCAGCCTGGGCTGGTGGCCCAGCTACGCCCCTATCTGGACAGGGATGGCCTAACTACTGTTGTCTATTTACAGATAGGTAGCCGTGTTGGTCTGCCATAGTCAAAATAAAAAAAAAAAACTTCCAGTAGCACCTTAAAGACCAACTAAGTTAGTTCTTGGTATGAGCTTTCGTGTGCATGCACACTTCTTCAGATACACTGAAACAGAAGTTGTTGTCTATGCTCTGTATATACTGTATATACAGTATATACAGTGTATACTGTATATACAGTATATAATGTATATACAGTATATACTATACTGTTGTCTATGCTCTGGTAACCTCTTGGCTAGATTACTGCAATGTGTTAGAGGTGAAGCTGCCTCTGAGGATGGTTTGGAAACTTCCGCTGGTGCAGAATTTGGTGGCCAGGTTGTTCCAGAACCAAAATACAAAACAGATTTTACATATGTATATAGTTTTAATTCTATTAATATTTTTTTTTTTATGATAGCTTTTTCTATGCTTGAGTTCCCTCAGGGGAAAAGTTGGAATTTAGTAAATAAATATAAAAGATAATGAAACTATATAATAATGCCCCCTGTAATGTCCTCTTCACAGGTATTTCCCCCTCTGATCTCCAAGCTCAACAACTTTGACATCCTAAAAAAAATTCAGCAACTTTGGCCGCCGCCCCCCCCCCCACAAAAATCCTGACTATACCCAGGAAAGTGAAAGAAAGAGCTATAGCCACATGTTTTATTTTGTCACACCAAGAATAAAGGTTAACACTTTAGAAGAATTCTAAAATCCGTATTCGGACAGTGCCTTTACTAGGACTGTGTAAATGCCATGAAATAGTGTGAAAGAAAGGAAAAAGGTAGAGGACCCCTGACAGTTAAGTCCAGTCGCGAACGACTCTGGGGTTGCCTCGCTCATCTCGCTCTATGGGCTGAGGAAGCCAGCATTTGTCCTCAGAGTTTTTCCGGGTCATGTGGCCAGCATGACTAAGCCGCTTCTGACGAAACCAGAGCAGTGCACGGGAACACCATTTACCTTCCCACCAGAGCAGTACTTATTTATCTGCTAGTACAGTGGTACCTAAGGTTAAGAATGTAATTCATTCTGGAGGTCCATTCTTAACCTGTAACTGTTCTTAACCTGAGGTACCACTTTAGCTAATGGGGCCTCCTGCTGCTGCCGCACCACCACTGCGTGATTTCTGTTCTCATCCTGAAGCAAAGTTCTTAACCCGAGGTACTATTTCTGGGTTAGCGGAGTCTGTAACCTGAAGCGTCTGTAATCCGAGGTACCACTGTACTTTGATGTGCTTAAAAATAGTTGAGTCTTAAAATTATTGTGGCAATTCTATTTCCATTTTTTACCATAGGGGGGAGTCCTTGCACAAATGTTCACCATGGGAGAATTAATTACAGTCATACCTCAGGTTAAAGACACTTGGGGTTAAATCTTTTCAGGTTGCGTCCTGCGGTGACCCAGAAGTACCGGAACGGGTTACTTCCGTGTTTCACCGTTCGCGCATGCGCAGATGCTCAAAATGACATCACGAACATGCTTAGAAGTGGTGAATCGCGACCCAGAGACGCGCAGATGCAGGTTGCGTTCTGCTCCGGTTGCGAACAAGGCTCCAGAATGGATCCCGTATGCAACCAGAGGTACCACTGTACTTGGGGAATGCTTTTCAACCCCGTGGAACTTCAGGTTGGGCTTCCGCAGGGCTGAGTCCTATCTCCCATGTTGTTTAACCTCTACATGAAACCAGAGGTTTGGAGTACGCTGTCAGCAGTATGCTGATGACACTCCGCTCTACTTCTCCTTTACACCTGCAGGTGAGACAGTGGAAGTGCTGGACCAGGGTCTTGCCTTGGTAATGGACTGGGTGAGAGCCAACAAATTGAAGCTCAATCCAGATTAGACTGGGTCACTGTTAGTGGGTGGTTCCCTAGACCAGATGGCTGGGAGGTCGCCTGCTCTTGATGGGGTTATACTTCCTCTGAAGGAGCAGGTTCACAGCTTGTGGGTCCTCCTGGGTCTTTTGCTGTCACTTGAGGCTCAGGTGGCCTCAGTGGCCTGGAGTTCCTTCCATCAGCTTGGGCTGGTGGCCCAGCTACGCCCCTATCTGGACAGGGATGGCCTAACTACTGTTGTCTATGCTCTGGTAACCTCTTGGTTAGATTACTGCAATGTGTTAGAGGTGAAGCTGCCCCTGAGGATGGTTTGGAAACTTCAGCTGGTGCAGAATACAGCGGCTAGGTTGTTCACTAAGCAAGACGGTTTGAATATATTACTCCGATCGTGGTCCGATTGCACTGGCTACCAATGAGTTTCCAGGTCAAATTCAAAGTGCTGGTTTTGACCTATAAAGCCTTCAACGGCTCAGGACCACAATACCTCAAGGACCGCCTCTTTCCATATGAACCTACCCACACCCTGAGATCATCTTCTGAGACCCTCCTTTGTGTGCCTCCCCCTTGAGAGGTCCAGAGAGTGGCAGCACAAGAACGGGGCCTTATCTGCAGTGGCTCCCTGTCCCCAGGGAAGTTCGCCTGGCACCTTCATTATACACCTTTAGGTGCCAGGCAAAAACATTCCTTTTTAACTAGGCCTTTCGTTGATCTGATTTACATACTGTGCCCTTTTAAGATGTGTTTTTTTGTGGTGGAGGGCGCTATTGAGTTGTTGTTTTTCTTTTTATTATATATTTTGAGCTTTTATATCTTGAATTTATTCCTTGAACTGCCCTGGGACCCCCAGGTATAGGGCAGTATATAAATTCATTCAATAAATAAATAAATGAAATGAAATGATATCTGTTTTGCAATTAAAACAGTGAGTTGCACTTCTTTGAATTGAAGAAGTGTGCATCAAAATGAATATATTGGTAAAAATAATATACAAAACTGCATTACATTTGGGGAAGTTGCTTGCAAACATGTGTACATAAGTGAACACTGCATGCAAAAATGTGTTTATTAGAGAAACTTCACACTAAAGTACTGATGCATTTTCATGAGTTTTGTTTTAATGAAATTTCCTGCAAAATGTGGAGGACTGCATTTAAGATTGGAAAAGTGAGAAACTGAGAGAACCACAACTGGCAGGTCCTTTCTTGCCTGGTTACTATGCTGGTTCCTGATTTGAAGTTGGCTTGTTCCCGTGGTGGTGTGATATAGTCTCTTTAGCATTAGCTTGTGAGTTGCGTGGGAACTTGTTAGAAGTCCTGGAATAAGGAGCCTAAACACAGGTGCCTCTCATATTCGATGGACTGACTGTGATTGATTCTCAGTTGAACATCTGGCTAGGTCATAGGACAGTCTTAAGCCAAGTTAAGAGCTTTGAGAATTTATATATATACATATATATTGGCCTATTGCGACCTCTTTTTCTGTATGGTGAGTGCTCCTGCCCAGGCTGCACCAAAAAAGGAATTTGGCTACGGAAAAGCATTCTGAATGTGTAAAGCTCAACAACCTTGACATCCTAAAAAAAATTCAGCATCTTTGGCTGCCCCCCCCCTCCCAAATCCTGGCTATATCCATGCTTCACATAGTGAAAGACAGCGCTATAGCCACATGTTTATTTTCTCACAACAAGAATAAAGGTTAACACTTTAGAAGAACAGTGGTGCCTCGCAAGACGAAATTAATTCGTTCCGCAAGTCTCTTCGTCTTGCGGTTTTTTCGTCTTGCGATGCACGGTTTCCCATAGGAATGCATTGAAAATCAATTAATGCGTTCCTAGGGAAACCGCCTTCAGACCAGGTCCGGGGACAGTCTGTCCCCGGACCTCTTCTGAAGGCTGGGGGGGGGGACAAGGGCTTTTCTTCCCACCCCCAGCATTTTAAAAAACCCCGGGACAGCGGAGGACTTCTCCGCTGTCCGGGGCGATCTTAAAATGCTGGCGGGCGGCATTTTAAAATCGCCCCGGACAGCGGAGGACTTCTCCGCTGTCCGGGGCGATTTAAAAGCCCCTGGGAAGGCAGGCAGGGGGGACAAAGACTTTCGCCCCCTGCCCGCCTTCAGAAGGTGTTCCCGCCCCCCGCCCCGCTTCGGAACAGCTTTCCGAAGTGGGGCGGCTGGGGCAGGTGTCCCCGCCCCCCCTCCCCGCTTCGGAACAGCTTTCCGAAGTGGGGCGGCTGGGGCAGGTGTCCCCGCCCCCCCTCCCCGCTTCGGAACAGCTTTCCGAAGTGGGGCGGCTGGGGCAGGTGTCCCCGCCCCCCCTCCCCGCTTCGGAACAGCTTTCCGAAGTGGGGCGGCTGGGGCAGGTGTCCCCGCCCCCCCTCCCCGCTTCGGAACAGCTTTCCGAAGTGGGGCGGCTGGGGCAGGTGTCCCCGCCCCCCCTCCCCGCTTCGGAACAACGTTCCGAAGTGGGGCGGCTGGGGCGGGTGTCCCCGCCCCCCCTCACCACTTCGGAACAGCTTTCCGAAGTGGGGCGGCTGGGGCAGGTGTCCCCGCCCCCCCGCCCCACTTCGGAACAGCTTTCCGAAGTGGGGCGGCTGGGGCAGGTGTCCCCGCCCCCCCTCCCCACTTCGGAACAGCTTTCCGAAGTGGGGCGGCTGGGGTAGGTGTCCCCGCCCCCCCTTCGGAACAGCGTTTTAAAATGCTAGGGGTCGGGAGCGAAGCGCTGCCGACCCCCAGCATTTTAAAACCTTCCCGGGACACGGGGAGACCTTAAAATGCTGGGGGTTGGCAGCGCTTCGCTCCCGACCCCCAGCATTTTAAAACCTTCCCGGGACAGAGACTTCTCTGCTGTCCCTTGGAGATTTTAAAATGCTGGGGGTCAGCAGCGAACGCTTCGCTCCCGCCCGCCAGCATTTTAAGATCGCCCGGGGCAGGCGGGGGGGGGGAAGGCAGGCGGGGGGGAGCAAATACTTTTGCCCCCCGCCGGCCTTCAGAAGAGGTCCTATGGGCCAGCATTTCCCTATGGGCTTTCGTCTTGCGATGCAAGCCCATAGGGAAATTCGTCTTGCGAAGCGCCTCCAAAACAGAAAACCCTTTCGTCTTGCGGGTTTTCCGTCTTGCGAGGCATTCGTCTTGCGGGGTACCACTGAATTCTAAAATCCAAAATAGGACAGTCCCCTTACTAGGACTGTGTAAATGCCATGAAATGGTGTGAAAAATAAAAAAGGTAGAGGACCCCTGACAGTTAAGTCCTGTCGCGAACGACTCTGGGATTGCGGCACACAACTCGCTTTACAAGCCCAGGAGCTGGCGTTTGTTCTCAGACAGTTTTTCCAGGTGATTTGGCCAGCATGACTAAGCCGCTTCTGACGAAACCAGAGCAGTGCACGGAACCACCATTTACCTTCCCGCTGGAGGGGTACTTATTTATCTACTAGTACTTTGATGTGCTTAAAAATAGTTGAGTCTTAAAGATAGGTAGCCGTGTTGGTCTGCCATAGTCAAAATAAAAAAATTCCTTCCAGTAGCACCTTAAAGACCAACTAAGTTAGATCTTGGTATGAGCTTTCGTGTGTATCTGAAGAAGTGTGCATGCACACGAAAGCTCATACCAAGAACTAACTTAGTTGGTCTTTAAGGTGCTACTGGAAGGAATTTTTTTATTTTGAGTCTTAAAATTATTGTTGCAATTCTAGTTCTATTTTTTACCATAAGGGGGAGTTCTTGCACAAATGTTCTCCACGGAAGAATTAATTACTTGGGGAATGCTTTTCAGCCCCATGGAACCTTCAATGTGGTGTTCCGCAGGGCTCAATCCTATCCCCCATGTTGCTTAACGTCTACATGAAACCACTGGGTGGGGTTATCCAGAGGTTTGGAGTACGTTGTCAGCAGTATGCTGATGACACTCCGCTCTAGTTCTCCTTTACACCTGCAGGTGAGACAGTGGAAGTGCTGGACCAGTGTCCTGCCTCGGTGATGGACTGGATGAGACCCACAGGAAATATTGTTAATCAGTTTTGCCATTAAAACAGTTAATTGCGCTTCTTATAAACTGGGTGGTATAATTTTACTTTCATATTTCCGTTTGTTGCAATGTGCCGCCCAGTTTCTTAGCCCCTTTTCCTGGGCAAAGATCTGGAGCGAGTGGTCGCGTACCAGATCCAGGTTCTTTTGGAAGACTGATTTCCTGGAACAGGGTTTAGGCCTGGTTTTGGCACAGAAACTGCTTTGGTCGCCCTGTATGATGAACTTTGGGGGGGGGGGGAGAGAGAGAGAGAGAGAGAGAGAGAGAGAGAGAGAGAGAGAGAGAGAGAAGGGAAACATGTCTCTGTTAATTGCTCTCGACCTCTCAGCAGCTTTTGATACCATCAACCATGGTATCCTTCTTGAGTGAGTCTGAACTGGGGGTTGGTGGCACCGCTTTGCCACAGCGGTTCCAGTCCTTCATGGATGGTTGTTCCCAGGGGCTATGACTTGCCAGCTACGCCCCTATCTGGACAGGGAAGGCCTAACTACTGACTAGTTAATGTGATGGCCACAGGAAATATTGTTAATCAGTTTTGCCATTAAAACAGTTCATTGTGCTTCTTATAAACTGGGTGGTATAATATTATTTGCATATTTCTGTTTGTTGCAATGTGCCGGCCAGTTGCTTAGCCCACTTTCCTGGGCAAGGTTCTGGAGCAAGTGGTCACACACCACTATATAATAATGCCCCCTGTAATGTCCTCTTCACAGGTATTTTTCCCTGTGATCTCCAGGCTCAACTTTGACATCCTAAAAAAAATTCAGCCGCTTCTGGCGAAACCAAAGCAGTGCACAGAAACGCCATTTACCTTCCCACCGGAGCAGTACTTATTTATCTGCTAGTACAGTGGTACCTGAGGTTAAGAACTTAATTCGTTCTGGAGGTCCGTTCTTAACCTGAAACTCTTCTTAACCTGAAGCACCACTTTAGCTAATGGGGCCTCCCGCTGCCGCCATCACACAATTTCTGTTCTCATCCTGAAGCAAAGTTCTTAATCCAAGGTACTATTTCTGGGTTAGCGGAGTCTGTAACCTGAAGCGTCTGTAATCTGAGGTACCACTGTACTCTGATGTGCTTAGAAATAGTTGAGTCTTAAAATTATTGTTGCAATTCTAGTTCCATTTTTTACCATAAAGGGGAGAGATTGCACAAATGTTCACCACGGAAGAATTAATTACAGTGGTACCTCAGATTACAGACGCTTCAGGTTACAGACTCTGCTAACCCAGAAATAGTACCTCGGGTTAAGAACTTTGCTTCAGGGTGAGAACAGAAATTGTGCTCCAGCGGTGCGGCGGCAGCAGGAGGCCCCATTAGCTAAAGTGGTGCTTCAGGTTAAGAACAGTCTCAGGTTAAGAACAGACCTCCTGAATGAATTAAGTACTTAACCCAAGGTACCACTGTACTTGGGGAATGCTTTTCAGCCCTGTGGAACCTTCAATGTGGGGTTCCGCAGGGCTCAATCCTATCCCCCACAATGTTTAACCTCTACACGAAACCACTGGGTGGGGTTATCCAGAGGTTTGGAGTACGTTGTCATCAGTATGCTGAGGACACTCAGCTCTATTTCTCCTTTACATCTGCAGGTGAGACAGAGCAAGTGCTGGACCTTGGTAATGTCTTGCCAGTGGAAGTGCCTTGCCTTGGTAATGGACTGGGTGAGAGCCAACAAACTGAAGCTCAATCCCTGTAAGACTGGGGCACTGTTAGTGGGTGGTTCCCCAGACCAGATGGCTGGGAGGTCGCCTGCTCTTGATGGGGTTACACTTCCTCTGAAGGAGCAGGTTCACAGCTTGTGGGTCCTCCTGGGTCTTTTGCTGTCACTTGAGGCTCAGGTGGCCTCAGTGGCCTGGAGTTCCTTCCATCAGCTTTGGCTGGTGGCCCAGCTACGCCCCTATCTGGACAGAGATGGCCTAACTACTGTTGTCTATGCTCTGGTAACCTCTTGGTTAGATTACTGCAATGTGTTAGAGGTGAAGCTGCCTCTGAAGATGGTTTGGAAACTTCAGCTGGTGCAGAATACAGCGGCTAGGTTGTTCACTAAGCAAGACGGTTTGAATATATTACACCCATCGTGGTCCGATTGCACTGGCTACCAATGAGTTTCCAGGCCAAATTCAAAGTGCTGGTTTTGACCTATAAAGCCTTCAACGGCTCAGGACCACAATACCTCAAGGACCGCCTCTTTCCATATGAACCTACCCACACCCTGAGATCATCTTCTGAGACCCTCCTTTGTGTGCCTCCCCTTTGAGAGGTCCAGAGGGTGGCAACACAAGAACGGGGCCTTATCTGCAGTGGCTCCCTGTCCCCAGGGAAGTTCGCCTGGCACCTTCATTATACACCTTTAGGTGCCAGGCAAAAACATTCCTTTTTAACTAGGCCTTTCGTTGATCTGATTTACATACTGTGCGCTTTTAAAATGTGTTTTTTTGTGGGGGGCGCTATTGAGTTGTTGTTTTTCTTTTTATTATATATTTTGAGCTTTTATATCTTGAATTTATTCCTTGAACTGCCCTGGGACCCCCAGGTATAGGGGAGTATATAAATTCATTCAATAAATAAATAAATGAAATGAAATGAAATGAAATCTGTTTTGCAATTAAAACAGTGAGTTGCACTTCTTTGAATTGAAGAAGTGTGCATCAAAATGGATATATTGGTAAAAATAATATACAAAACTGCATTACATCTGGGGAAGTTGCTTGCAAACATGTGTACATAAGTGAACACTGCATGCAAAAATGTGTTTATTAGAGAAACTTCACACTAAAGTACTGATGCATTTTCATGAGTTTTGTTTTAATGAAATTTCCTGCAAAATGTGGAGGACTGCATTTAAGATTGGAAAAGTGAGAAACTGAGAGAACCACAACTGGCAGGTCCTTTCTTGCCTGGTTACTATGCTGGTTCCTGATTTGAAGTTGGCTTGTTCCCGTGGTGGTGTGATATAGTCTCTTTAGCATTAGCTTGTGAGTTGCGTGGGAACTTGTTAGAAGTCCTGGAATAAGGAGCCTAAACACAGGTGCCTCTCATATTCGATGGACTGACTGTGATTGATTCTCAGTTGAACATCTGGCTAGGTTATAGGACAGTCTTAAGCCAAGTTAAGAGCTTTGAGAATTTATATATATACATATATATTGGCCTATTCTGACCTCTTTTTCTGTATGGTGAGTGCTCCTGCCCAGGCTGCACCAAAAAAGGAATTTGGCTACGGAAAATCATTCTGAATGTGTAAAGCTCAACAACTTTGACATCCTAAAAAAAATTCAGCATCTTTGGCTGCCCCCCTCTCCCAAATCCTGGCTATATCCATGCTTCACATAGTGAAAGACAGCGCTATAGCCACATGTTTATTTTCTCACAACAAGAATAAAGGTTAACACTTTAGAAGAATTCTAAAATCCGAAATAGGACAGTCCCTTTACTAGGACTGTGTAAATGCCATGAAATGGTGTGAAAAATAAAAAAGGTAGAGGACCCCTGACAGTTAAGTCCAGTCGCGAACGACTCTGGGATTGCGGCACACAACTCGCTTTACAAGCCCAGGAGCTGGCGTTTGTTCTCAGACAGTTTTTCCAGGTGATTTGGCCAGCATGACTAAGCCGCTTCTGACGAAACCAGAGCAGTGCACGGAACCACCATTTACCTTCCCGCTGGAGGGGTACTTATTTATCTACTAGTACTTTGATGTGCTTAAAAATAGTTGACTCTTAAAATTATTGTTGCAATTCTAGTTCCATTTTTTACCATAAGGGGGAGTTCTCGCACAAATGTTCTCCACGGAAGAATTAATTACTTGGGGAATGCTTTTCAGCCCCATGGAACCTTCAGTGTGGGGTTCCGCAGGGCTCAATCCTATCCCCCATGTTCCTTAACGTCTACATGAAACCACTGGGTGGGGTTATCCAGAGGTTTGGAGTACGTTGTCAGCAGTATAATGATGACACTCCGCTGTAGTTCTCCTTTACATCTGCAGGTGAGACAGTGGAAGTGCTGGACCAGTGTCTTGCCTCCGTGATGAACTGGATGAGAGCCACAGGAAATATTGTTAATCAGTTTTGCCATTAAAACAGTTAATTGTGCTTCTTATAAACTAGGTGGTATAATTTTACTTGCATATTTCCGTTTGTTGCAATGTGCCGCCCAGTTTCTTAGCCCCTTTTCCTGGGCAGGGATCTGGAGCGAGTGGTCGCGTACCAGATCCAGGTGCTTTTGGAAGAAATTGATTTCCTGGAACAGGGTTTAGGCCTGGTTTTGGCACAGAAACTGCTTTGGTCGCCTTGTATGATGACCTTTGGAGAGAGAGAGAGAGAGAGAGAGAGAGAGAGAGAGAGAGAAGGGAAACATGTCTCTGTTAATTGCTCTCGACCTCTCAGCGGCTTTTGATACCATCAACCATGGTATCTTTCTTGAGTGAGTCTGAACTGGGGGTGGGTGATAATAATAATAATAATAATAATAATAATAAATTTTATTTATATCCCGCCCTCCCCAGCCGAAGCCGGGCTCAGGGCGGCTAACAACACTAAAACTGTGCAACATTATAAAAACATCATAAAAATTAATTAAAATCAAAATTGATGGCAACCATAAACTAAAGTATTGTAAAGATTGCCAAAGGAGGGAGTCAGGCTGTGCCCTAACCAAAGGCCTGGTGGAACAGCTCTGTCTTGCAGGCCCTGCGGAAAGATGTCAAGTCCTGCAGGGCCCTTGTCTCTTGTGACAGAGCGTTCCACCAGGTTGGAGCCGCAGCCGAAAAAGCCCTGGCTCTAGTTGAGGCCAGCCTAACCACTCTGTGGCCTGGGACCTTCAAGATGTTTTTATTTGAGGACCGTAAGTTCCTCTGTGGGGCATACCAGGAGAGGCGGTCCCGTAGATACGAGGGTCCTAGGCCGTGTAGGGCTTTGAAGGTTAAAACCAGCACCTTAAACCTGATCCTGCACTCCACCGGGAGCCAGTGCAGCTGGTATAGCACCGGATGAATGTGATCCCGCAGCGAAGACCCCGTAAGGAGTCTCGCTGCGGCATTCTGCACCCGCTGGAGTTTCTGGGTCAGTCTCAAGGGCAGCCCCACGTAGAGCGAGTTACAATAATCCAGTCTGGAGGTGACCGTCACGTGGATCACAGTGGCTAGGTCAGGGCGAGAGAGGTAAGGAGCCAACTGCTTAGCTTGGCGGAGATGAAAAAATGCCGCCTTTGTTATAGCTGCAATCTGCGCCTCCATGGAGAGGGAGGTATCGAAGATTACACCCAAACTCTTAACGGACGGTGCTGGCACTAATTGCACCCCCGCAAGAGATGGGAGTTGCCCCCTCAATCCCATATCGTCCCGTCCCAGCCAGAGGACCTCTGTCTTCGAAGGATTTAACTTCAACCGGCTCCCACGTAACCATCCAGCCACAGCTTCCAAGCATCTGATCAGTATGTCTGGGGCCGAGTCAGGATGGCCATCCATCAACAGATAGAGTTGGGTGTCATCAGCATACTGATGGCAGCCCAGCCCAAAACTCCGGACAAGCTGGGCGAGGGGGCGCATAAAGATGTTAAAAAGCATCGGGGAGAGAATCGCACCCTGAGGTACTCCACACACCAAGGAGTGGCGGGATGACAGTTCCCCCCCAAGCGCCACCCTCTGTCCCCGACCAGAGAGAAACGAGCGCAGCCATTGAAGGACTGTGCCCTGGATCCCCACGTCGGCGAGGCGGTGGTCCAGAAGTTCGTGATCAACCATGTCGAAAGCTGCTGACAGATCTAGAAGAATCAGCAGCCCCGACCCGCCTCGATCCAGCTGTCTACGAAGATCATCTGTTAGGGCGACCAGAGCCGTCTCGGTCCCATGACCAGCGCGGAAGCCGGACTGGAATGGATCCAGAGCCGATGTTTCATCCAGAAACCTACCAAGCTGTTCAGCAACCGCTCTCTCAATCACCTTACCCAGGAATGGAAGATTTGAAACTGGGCGGTAATTGGATAGATCTAAGGGATCTAATGGTGTTTTCTTTAAGAGCGGACGCACCACTGCCTCCTTCAGTTCCCCTGGGAATGTCCCGGTGCCAAGGGACAAATTGATGATATCCCCCAGGGGGGCCCGCACCTCGTCTGGACACGCTCTAATCAGCCAAGACGGGCACGGGTCGAGAGGACAAGTGGTGGGCTTTCCAGCTCAGAGGAGTCTGTCCACATCGGCTGGGGATATCCGGTCAAAGTGGTCCAATACTGGACCCGAGGACAGTCGAGGGGCCTCCAGTTCCTTTATTGTATCCAAATTGGCAGGGAGGTCATGGCGGAGCGACAGGACCTTCTCCGCAAAAAAGCTCGCAAATGCCTCACAGCTGTGTGTCAAATTGTTATTTAAATTTGGCTGTCCTTCGAGGGACGTTAAAGACCGAATTATACTAAATAATTGTGCCGGGCGAGAGCTAGCGGATGCAATGGAGGCCGAGAAGTAGGACTTCTTAGCGGCCTTCACTGCCATCTCGTAGGTTTTCATAAAAACCCTATAAGATGTTCTTGAGGCTCCGTCACGGGCACCCCGCCATACTCGCTCTAGCCGTCTGAGGTCCCGCTTCATTTTCCGGAGCTCCTCAGTAAACCAGGGAGCCCGGTTTCTGCGGGGTCGCAGAGGGCGTTTAGGTGCGATCTCATTGATGGCTGCCAGGAGCTGGGTATTCCAGCCCTCAACAAGCTCAGTCAATGAGTCGCCAGGGGGAGAAAGGTCCCACAAGGCTTGACGGAATCTATCAGGGTCCATCAGCCTCCGCGGGCGAGCCCAAATCGGCTCACCACCTAAGCAGGGTGGGGGTGGAACGTCAATCCTGGCTTTCAGAGCGTAGTGATCAGACCATGGCACCTTCATCGAAGGAAACATGATCACATCTATACCGACGCCAAAGATCAAATCCAGCGTGTGGCCTGCTTGATGTGTGGGGCCCGAAACAAACTGGGAGAGCCCTAGTGTCACCATGGAAGACACCAGGTCCAGAGCCTGTGAGGAGGGAGTGGCATCGGCATGGATGTTGAAGTCCCCCAATACCAATAGGTTAGGGAACTCCAAGGCCCAGCCGGCCACCGCTTCCAGCAGGCCTGACAGGGTGGCTGCTGGTGCGCTAGGTGGCCGGTACACCAGCCAGACAGCCAAGCTCACCTCGGAGCCCCACACTAGGCCAACACATTCAATGCCGGGGATCGATGGTGGTGGTAGAGCCCTGAAAGAACAATCTTCCCGGATTAATAGTGCCACCCCTCCCCCCCGGCCCACAGTCCGTGACTGGTGGAGGACGGAAAAACCTGGGGGCGCCATCTCTCGTAAGGTAACAGTATCCCCTTCGCGCACCCAGGTCTCCGTCACGCAAGCCAGGTCGACCCCCTGCGAGATGATGAAATCTCGCAGGGTGGCGGTTTTGTTGCCTATAGACCTGGCATTGCACAACACCAGTGATGGAGGTGAGTAATCCTTGCTCACCCTACCCTCGTCTCTCGGGATGGGGCGCAGATTGGAAGGGGTACGAGCATATCCATATCTCGATCCCCTTCGCCTATGACATCTGCCCCCACCACCATACCTCCCTCGCCCCTCCACAGTAGGAATCCCAGGCCTCATACTCGCCTCCATTTACAAAATATAAAAGCAAAGAAACAATTACCCCAAAACAAAACCAATCCCCACCCCACTCAACAACCATCCCAACCCCAAATAAAACAAAACAAAATAAAAATACATGGATAAAAACCACCGTTTCTGGTGATACAACAAAGTAAAAAGTAAAAACAGGGGTTCCAGTCCTACATGGATGGTTGTTCCCAGAGGCTGTTACTTGCCCAGCTACGCCCCTATCTGGACAGGGAAGGCCTAACTACTGACTAGTTAATGTGATGGCCACAGAAAATATTGTTAATCAGTTTTGCCAATAAAAAAGTTCATTGTGCTTCTTATAAAGTGGGTGGTATAATATTACTTGCATATTTCTGTTTGTTGCAATGTGCTGGCCAGTTGCTTAGCCCACTTTCCTGGGCAAGGTTCTGGAGCGAGTGGTCACACACCACTATATAATAATGCCCCCTGTAATGTCCTCTTCACAGGTACCGTATTTTTCGCTCTATAACACGCACCTGACCATAACACGCACATAGTTTTTAGAGGAGGAAAATCCGTAGGCATGCCACCTGTAGGCATTCCCTCCATAACACGCACAGACATTTCCCCTTACTTTTTAGGAGGAAAAAAGTGAGTGTTATGGTGCAAAAAATATGGTATTTTTCCCTGTGATCTCCAGGCTCAACAACTTTGACATCCTAAAAAAAATTCAGCCGCTTCTGGCAAAACCAAAGCAGTGCACAGAAACGCCATTTACCTTCCCACCGGAGCAGTACTTATTTATCTGCTAGTACAGTGGTACCTGAGGTTAAGAACTTAATTCATTCTGGAGGTCCGTTCTTAACCTGAAACTCTTCTTAACCTGAAGCACCACTTTAGCTAATGTGGCCTCCCGCTGCCGCCATCGCACAATTTCTGTTCTCATCCTGAAGCAAAGTTCTTAATCCAAGGTACTATTTCTGGGTTAGCGGAGTCCGTAACCTGAAGCGTCTGTAATCCGAGGTACCACTGTACTCTGATGTGCTTAGAAATAGTTGAGTCTTAAAATTATTGTTGCAATTCTAGTTCCATTTTTTACCATAAAGGGGAGAGATTGCACAAATGTTCACCACGGAAGAATTAATTACCGTGGTACCTCGGGTTACATACGCTTCAGGTTACATACGCTTCAGGTTACAGACTCCGCTAACCCAGAAATAGTACCTCGGGTTAAGAACTTTGCTTCAGGATGAGAACAGAAATTGTGCTCCAGTGGCGCGGCAGCAGCAGGAGGCCCCATTAGCTAAAGTGGTGCTTCAGGTTAAGAACAGTCTCAGGTTAAGAACAGACCTCCTGAATGAATTAAGTACTTAACCCAAGGTACCACTGTACTTGGGGAATGCTTTTCAGCCCTGTGGAACCTTCAATGTGGGGTTCCGCAGGGCTCAATCCTATCCCCCACAATGTTTAACCTCTACACGAAACCACTGGGTGGGGTTATCCAGAGGTTTGGAGTACGTTGTCATCAGTATGCTGAGGACACTCAGCTCTATTTCTCCTTTACATCTGCAGGTGAGACAGAGCAAGTGCTGGACCTTGGTAATGTCTTGCCAGTGGAAGTGCCTTGCCTTGGTAATGGACTGGGTGAGAGCCAACAAACTGAAGCTCAATCCCTGTAAGACTGGGGCACTGTTAGTGGGTGGTTCCCCAGACCAGATGGCTGGGAGGTCGCCTGCTCTTGATGGGGTTACACTTCCTCTGAAGGAGCAGGTTCACAGCTTGTGGGTCCTCCTGGGTCTTTTGCTGTCACTTGAGGCTCAGGTGGCCTCAGTGGCCTGGAGTTCCTTCCATCAGCTTTGGCTGGTGGCCCAGCTACGCCCCTATCTGGACAGAGATGGCCTAACTACTGTTGTCTATGCTCTGGTAACCTCTTGGTTAGATTACTGCAATGTGTTAGAGGTGAAGCTGCCTCTGAAGATGGTTTGGAAACTTCAGCTGGTGCAGAATACAGCGGCTAGGTTGTTCACTAAGCAAGACGGTTTGAATATATTACACCCATCGTGGTCCGATTGCACTGGCTACCAATGAGTTTCCAGGCCAAATTCAAAGTGCTGGTTTTGACCTATAAAGCCTTCAACGGCTCAGGACCACAATACCTCAAGGACCGCCTCTTTCCATATGAACCTACCCACACCCTGAGATCATCTTCTGAGACCCTCCTTTGTGTGCCTCCCCTTTGAGAGGTCCAGAGGGTGGCAACACAAGAACGGGGCCTTATCTGCAGTGGCTCCCTGTCCCCAGGGAAGTTCGCCTGGCACCTTCATTATACACCTTTAGGTGCCAGGCAAAAACATTCCTTTTTAACTAGGCCTTTCGTTGATCTGATTTACATACTGTGCGCTTTTAAAATGTGTTTTTTTGTGGGGGGCGCTATTGAGTTGTTGTTTTTCTTTTTATTATATATTTTGAGCTTTTATATCTTGAATTTATTCCTTGAACTGCCCTGGGACCCCCAGGTATAGGGGAGTATATAAATTCATTCAATAAATAAATAAATGAAATGAAATGAAATGAAATCTGTTTTGCAATTAAAACAGTGAGTTGCACTTCTTTGAATTGAAGAAGTGTGCATCAAAATGGATATATTGGTAAAAATAATATACAAAACTGCATTACATCTGGGGAAGTTGCTTGCAAACATGTGTACATAAGTGAACACTGCATGCAAAAATGTGTTTATTAGAGAAACTTCACACTAAAGTACTGATGCATTTTCATGAGTTTTGTTTTAATGAAATTTCCTGCAAAATGTGGAGGACTGCATTTAAGATTGGAAAAGTGAGAAACTGAGAGAACCACAACTGGCAGGTCCTTTCTTGCCTGGTTACTATGCTGGTTCCTGATTTGAAGTTGGCTTGTTCCCGTGGTGGTGTGATATAGTCTCTTTAGCATTAGCTTGTGAGTTGCGTGGGAACTTGTTAGAAGTCCTGGAATAAGGAGCCTAAACACAGGTGCCTCTCATATTCGATGGACTGACTGTGATTGATTCTCAGTTGAACATCTGGCTAGGTTATAGGACAGTCTTAAGCCAAGTTAAGAGCTTTGAGAATTTATATATATACATATATATTGGCCTATTCTGACCTCTTTTTCTGTATGGTGAGTGCTCCTGCCCAGGCTGCACCAAAAAAGGAATTTGGCTACGGAAAATCATTCTGAATGTGTAAAGCTCAACAACTTTGACATCCTAAAAAAAATTCAGCATCTTTGGCTGCCCCCCTCTCCCAAATCCTGGCTATATCCATGCTTCACATAGTGAAAGACAGCGCTATAGCCACATGTTTATTTTCTCACAACAAGAATAAAGGTTAACACTTTAGAAGAATTCTAAAATCCGAAATAGGACAGTCCCTTTACTAGGACTGTGTAAATGCCATGAAATGGTGTGAAAAATAAAAAAGGTAGAGGACCCCTGACAGTTAAGTCCAGTCGCGAACGACTCTGGGATTGCGGCACACAACTCGCTTTACAAGCCCAGGAGCTGGCGTTTGTTCTCAGACAGTTTTTCCAGGTGATTTGGCCAGCATGACTAAGCCGCTTCTGACGAAACCAGAGCAGTGCACGGAACCACCATTTACCTTCCCGCTGGAGGGGTACTTATTTATCTACTAGTACTTTGATGTGCTTAAAAATAGTTGACTCTTAAAATTATTGTTGCAATTCTAGTTCCATTTTTTACCATAAGGGGGAGTTCTCGCACAAATGTTCTCCACGGAAGAATTAATTACTTGGGGAATGCTTTTCAGCCCCATGGAACCTTCAGTGTGGGGTTCCGCAGGGCTCAATCCTATCCCCCATGTTCCTTAACGTCTACATGAAACCACTGGGTGGGGTTATCCAGAGGTTTGGAGTACGTTGTCAGCAGTATAATGATGACACTCCGCTGTAGTTCTCCTTTACATCTGCAGGTGAGACAGTGGAAGTGCTGGACCAGTGTCTTGCCTCCGTGATGAACTGGATGAGAGCCACAGGAAATATTGTTAATCAGTTTTGCCATTAAAACAGTTAATTGTGCTTCTTATAAACTAGGTGGTATAATTTTACTTGCATATTTCCGTTTGTTGCAATGTGCCGCCCAGTTTCTTAGCCCCTTTTCCTGGGCAGGGATCTGGAGCGAGTGGTCGCGTACCAGATCCAGGTGCTTTTGGAAGAAATTGATTTCCTGGAACAGGGTTTAGGCCTGGTTTTGGCACAGAAACTGCTTTGGTCGCCTTGTATGATGACCTTTGGAGAGAGAGAGAGAGAGAGAGAGAGAGAGAGAGAGAGAGAAGGGAAACATGTCTCTGTTAATTGCTCTCGACCTCTCAGCGGCTTTTGATACCATCAACCATGGTATCTTTCTTGAGTGAGTCTGAACTGGGGGTGGGTGATAATAATAATAATAATAATAATAATAATAAATTTTATTTATATCCCGCCCTCCCCAGCCGAAGCCGGGCTCAGGGCGGCTAACAACACTAAAACTGTGCAACATTATAAAAACATCATAAAAATTAATTAAAATCAAAATTGATGGCAACCATAAACTAAAGTATTGTAAAGATTGCCAAAGGAGGGAGTCAGGCTGTGCCCTAACCAAAGGCCTGGTGGAACAGCTCTGTCTTGCAGGCCCTGCGGAAAGATGTCAAGTCCTGCAGGGCCCTTGTCTCTTGTGACAGAGCGTTCCACCAGGTTGGAGCCGCAGCCGAAAAAGCCCTGGCTCTAGTTGAGGCCAGCCTAACCACTCTGTGGCCTGGGACCTTCAAGATGTTTTTATTTGAGGACCGTAAGTTCCTCTGTGGGGCATACCAGGAGAGGCGGTCCCGTAGATACGAGGGTCCTAGGCCGTGTAGGGCTTTGAAGGTTAAAACCAGCACCTTAAACCTGATCCTGCACTCCACCGGGAGCCAGTGCAGCTGGTATAGCACCGGATGAATGTGATCCCGCAGCGAAGACCCCGTAAGGAGTCTCGCTGCGGCATTCTGCACCCGCTGGAGTTTCTGGGTCAGTCTCAAGGGCAGCCCCACGTAGAGCGAGTTACAATAATCCAGTCTGGAGGTGACCGTCGCGTGGATCACAGTGGCTAGGTCAGGGCGAGAGAGGTAAGGAGCCAACTGCTTAGCTTGGCGGAGATGAAAAAATGCCGCCTTTGTTATAGCTGCAATCTGCGCCTCCATGGAGAGGGAGGTATCGAAGATTACACCCAAACTCTTAACGGACGGTGCTGGCACTAATTGCACCCCCGCAAGAGATGGGAGTTGCCCCCTCAATCCCATATCGTCCCGTCCCAGCCAGAGGACCTCTGTCTTCGAAGGATTTAACTTCAACCGGCTCCCACGTAACCATCCAGCCACAGCTTCCAAGCATCTGATCAGTATGTCTGGGGCCGAGTCAGGATGGCCATCCATCAACAGATAGAGTTGGGTGTCATCAGCATACTGATGGCAGCCCAGCCCAAAACTCCGGACAAGCTGGGCGAGGGGGCGCATAAAGATGTTAAAAAGCATCGGGGAGAGAATCGCACCCTGAGGTACTCCACACACCAAGGAGTGGCGGGATGACAGTTCCCCCCCAAGCGCCACCCTCTGTCCCCGACCAGAGAGAAACGAGCGCAGCCATTGAAGGACTGTGCCCTGGATCCCCACGTCGGCGAGGCGGTGGTCCAGAAGTTCGTGATCAACCATGTCGAAAGCTGCTGACAGATCTAGAAGAATCAGCAGCCCCGACCCGCCTCGATCCAGCTGTCTACGAAGATCATCTGTTAGGGCGACCAGAGCCGTCTCGGTCCCATGACCAGCGCGGAAGCCGGACTGGAATGGATCCAGAGCCGATGTTTCATCCAGAAACCTAC
The DNA here is from genome assembly GCF_965112155.1 of Podarcis liolepis. NCBI lineage: Eukaryota > Metazoa > Chordata > Lepidosauria > Squamata > Lacertidae > Podarcis > Podarcis liolepis. The sequence goes on from NC_139570.1 coordinate 10,410,450, forward strand.
CAAGCTGTTCAGCAACCGCTCTCTCAATCACCTTACCCAGGAATGGAAGATTTGAAACTGGGCGGTAATTGGATAGATCTAAGGGATCTAATGGTGTTTTCTTTAAGAGCGGACGCACCACTGCCTCCTTCAGTTCCCCTGGGAATGTCCCGGTGCCAAGGGACAAATTGATGATATCCCCCAGGGGGGCCCGCACCTCGTCTGGACACGCTCTAATCAGCCAAGACGGGCACGGGTCGAGAGGACAAGTGGTGGGCTTTCCAGCTCAGAGGAGTCTGTCCACATCGGCTGGGGATATCCGGTCAAAGTGGTCCAATACTGGACCCGAGGACAGTCGAGGGGCCTCCAGTTCCTTTATTGTATCCAAATTGGCAGGGAGGTCATGGCGGAGCGACAGGACCTTCTCCGCAAAAAAGCTCGCAAATGCCTCACAGCTGTGTGTCAAATTGTTATTTAAATTTGGCTGTCCTTCGAGGGACGTTAAAGACCGAATTATACTAAATAATTGTGCCGGGCGAGAGCTAGCGGATGCAATGGAGGCCGAGAAGTAGGACTTCTTAGCGGCCTTCACTGCCATCTCGTAGGTTTTCATAAAAACCCTATAAGATGTTCTTGAGGCTCCGTCACGGGCACCCCGCCATACTCGCTCTAGCCGTCTGAGGTCCCGCTTCATTTTCCGGAGCTCCTCAGTAAACCAGGGAGCCCGGTTTCTGCGGGGTCGCAGAGGGCGTTTAGGTGCGATCTCATTGATGGCTGCCAGGAGCTGGGTATTCCAGCCCTCAACAAGCTCAGTCAATGAGTCGCCAGGGGGAGAAAGGTCCCACAAGGCTTGACGGAATCTATCAGGGTCCATCAGCCTCCGCGGGCGAGCCCAAATCGGCTCACCACCTAAGCAGGGTGGGGGTGGAACGTCAATCCTGGCTTTCAGAGCGTAGTGATCAGACCATGGCACCTTCATCGAAGGAAACATGATCACATCTATACCGACGCCAAAGATCAAATCCAGCGTGTGGCCTGCTTGATGTGTGGGGCCCGAAACAAACTGGGAGAGCCCTAGTGTCACCATGGAAGACACCAGGTCCAGAGCCTGTGAGGAGGGAGTGGCATCGGCATGGATGTTGAAGTCCCCCAATACCAATAGGTTAGGGAACTCCAAGGCCCAGCCGGCCACCGCTTCCAGCAGGCCTGACAGGGTGGCTGCTGGTGCGCTAGGTGGCCGGTACACCAGCCAGACAGCCAAGCTCACCTCGGAGCCCCACACTAGGCCAACACATTCAATGCCGGGGATCGATGGTGGTGGTAGAGCCCTGAAAGAACAATCTTCCCGGATTAATAGTGCCACCCCTCCCCCCCGGCCCACAGTCCGTGACTGGTGGAGGACGGAAAAACCTGGGGGCGCCATCTCTCGTAAGGTAACAGTATCCCCTTCGCGCACCCAGGTCTCCGTCACGCAAGCCAGGTCGACCCCCTGCGAGATGATGAAATCTCGCAGGGTGGCGGTTTTGTTGCCTATAGACCTGGCATTGCACAACACCAGTGATGGAGGTGAGTAATCCTTGCTCACCCTACCCTCGTCTCTCGGGATGGGGCGCAGATTGGAAGGGGTACGAGCATATCCATATCTCGATCCCCTTCGCCTATGACATCTGCCCCCACCACCATACCTCCCTCGCCCCTCCACAGTAGGAATCCCAGGCCTCATACTCGCCTCCATTTACAAAATATAAAAGCAAAGAAACAATTACCCCAAAACAAAACCAATCCCCACCCCACTCAACAACCATCCCAACCCCAAATAAAACAAAACAAAATAAAAATACATGGATAAAAACCACCGTTTCTGGTGATACAACAAAGTAAAAAGTAAAAACAGGGGTTCCAGTCCTACATGGATGGTTGTTCCCAGAGGCTGTTACTTGCCCAGCTACGCCCCTATCTGGACAGGGAAGGCCTAACTACTGACTAGTTAATGTGATGGCCACAGAAAATATTGTTAATCAGTTTTGCCAATAAAAAAGTTCATTGTGCTTCTTATAAAGTGGGTGGTATAATATTACTTGCATATTTCTGTTTGTTGCAATGTGCTGGCCAGTTGCTTAGCCCACTTTCCTGGGCAAGGTTCTGGAGCGAGTGGTCACACACCACTATATAATAATGCCCCCTGTAATGTCCTCTTCACAGGTACCGTATTTTTCGCTCTATAACACGCACCTGACCATAACACGCACATAGTTTTTAGAGGAGGAAAATCCGTAGGCATGCCACCTGTAGGCATTCCCTCCATAACACGCACAGACATTTCCCCTTACTTTTTAGGAGGAAAAAAGTGAGTGTTATGGTGCAAAAAATATGGTATTTTTCCCTGTGATCTCCAGGCTCAACAACTTTGACATCCTAAAAAAAATTCAGCCGCTTCTGGCAAAACCAAAGCAGTGCACAGAAACGCCATTTACCTTCCCACCGGAGCAGTACTTATTTATCTGCTAGTACAGTGGTACCTGAGGTTAAGAACTTAATTCATTCTGGAGGTCCGTTCTTAACCTGAAACTCTTCTTAACCTGAAGCACCACTTTAGCTAATGTGGCCTCCCGCTGCCGCCATCGCACAATTTCTGTTCTCATCCTGAAGCAAAGTTCTTAATCCAAGGTACTATTTCTGGGTTAGCGGAGTCCGTAACCTGAAGCGTCTGTAATCCGAGGTACCACTGTACTCTGATGTGCTTAGAAATAGTTGAGTCTTAAAATTATTGTTGCAATTCTAGTTCCATTTTTTACCATAAAGGGGAGAGATTGCACAAATGTTCACCACGGAAGAATTAATTACCGTGGTACCTCGGGTTACATACGCTTCAGGTTACATACGCTTCAGGTTACAGACTCCGCTAACCCAGAAATAGTACCTCGGGTTAAGAACTTTGCTTCAGGATGAGAACAGAAATTGTGCTCCAGTGGCGCGGCAGCAGCAGGAGGCCCCATTAGCTAAAGTGGTGCTTCAGGTTAAGAACAGTCTCAGGTTAAGAACAGACCTCCTGAACGAATTAAGTACTTAACCCAAGGTACCACTGTACTTGGGGAATGCTTTTCAGCCCTGTGGAACCTTCAATGTGGGGTTCTGCGGGACTCAATCCTATCGCCCACATTGTTTAACCTCTACATGAAACCACTGGGTGGGGTTATCCAGAGGTTTGGAGTACGTTGTCATCAGTATGCTGAGGACACTCAGCTCTATTTCTCCTTTACATCTGCAGGTGAGACAGTGCAAGTGCTGGACCTTGGTAATGTCTTGCCAGTGGAAGTGCCTTGCCTTGGTAATGGACTGGGTGAGAGCCAACAAACTGAAGCTCAATCCCTGCAATACTGGGGCACTGTTAGTGGGTGGTTCCCTAGACCAGATGGCTGGGAGGTCGCCTGCTCTTGATGGGGTTACACTTCCTCTGAAGGAGCAGGTTCACAGCTTGGGGGTCCTCCTGGGTCTTTTGCTGTCACTCGAGGCTCAGGTGGCCTCAATGGCCCAGAACGACTTCCATCAGCTTGGGCTGGTGGCCCAGCTACGCCCCTATCTGGACAGGGATAGCCTAACTACTGTTGTCTATGCTCTGGTAAGCTCTTGGTTAGATTACTGCAATGTGTTAGAGGTGAAGCTGCCTCTGAGGATGGTTTGGAAACCTCAGCTGGTGCATAATACAGCGGCTAGGTTGTTCACTAAGCAAGACGGTTTGAATATATTACACCCATCGTGGTCCGATTGCACTGGCTACCAATGGGTTTCCGGGCCCAATTCAAAGTGCTGGTTTTGACCTATAAAGCCTTCAACGGCTCAGGACCACAATACCTCAAGGACCGCCTCTTTCCATATGAACCTACCCACACCCTGAGATCATCTTCTGAGACCCTCCTTTGTGTGCCTCCCCCTTGAGAGGTCCAGAGGGTGGCAACACAAGAACGGGGCCTTATCTGCAGTGGCTCCCTGTCCCCAGGGAAGTTCGCCTGGCACCTTCATTATACACCTTTAGGTGCCAGGCAAAAACATTCCTTTTTAACTAGGCCTTTCGTTGATCTGATTTACATACTGTGCCCTTTTAAGATGTTTTTTTTGGGGGGGCGCTATTGAGTTGTTGTTTTTCTTTTTATTATATATTTTGTGGTTTTATATCTTGAATTTATTCCTTGAACTGCCCTGAGACCCCCAGGTATAGGGCAGTATATAAATTCATTCAATAAATACATAAATGAAATGAAATGAAATGAAATCTGTTTTGCAATTAAAATAGTGAATTGCACTTCTTTCAATTGAAGAAGTGTGCATCAAAATGGATATATTGGTAAAAATAATATACAAAACTGCATCACATTTGCGGAAGTTGCTTGCAAAAGTGTGTACATCAGACAACACTGCCTGTAAAAATGTGTTTATTAGGGAAACTTCACACTAAAGTACTGGTGCATTTTCATGAGTTTTGTTTTAATGAAATTTCCTGCAAAATGTGGAGGGCTGCATTTAAGATTGGAAAACTGAGAAACTGAGAGAACCACAACTGGCAGGTCCTTTCTTGCCTGGTTACTATGCTGGTTCCTCATTTGAAGTTGGCTTTTTCCCGTGGTGGTGTGATATAGTCTCTTTAGGATTGGCTTGTGGGTTGCATGGGAACTTGTTAGAAGTCCTGGAATAATGAGCCTAAACACAGGTGCCTCTCATATTCGATGGACTGACTGTGATTGATTCTCAGTTGAACATCTGGCTAGGTCATAGGACAGACTTAAGCCAAGTTAAGAGCTTTGAGAATTTAAGGAGGAAAAGTCAGTGGATCCAGGTACAGTCCACATATATATTGGCCTATTGCGACCTCTTTTTCTGTATGGTGAGTGCTCCTGCCCAGGCTGCACCAAAAAAGGAATCTGGCTACGGAAAAGCATTCTGAATGCGTAAAGCAGGTGTTTTCAACCTCTTTGAGTCCACAGCTCGCTTGACCAAGTGCATTGTTTTTGCATCACTACTGTGGGGCTCAGGAGCCCAGCTATGTCACCCCTTGCCTGCACAGCTGCAAGCCTTTCACCTTTATTCTAACTTAACTGCTTAAGTTTCTTGCAGATTACTTCCAACGCTGCGATGTGAAACTGACTAGTTAATGTGATGGCCACAGGAAATATTGTTAATCAGTTTTGCCATTAAAACAGTTAATTGCGCTTCCTATAAACTGGGTGGTATAATTTTACTTGCATATTTCCGTTTGCTGCAATGTGCCGCCCAGTTTCTTAGCCCCCTTTCCTGGGCAAGGATCTGGAGCGAGTGGTCGCACACCAGATCCAGGTTCTTTTGGAAGAAATCGATTTCCTGGAACAGTGTTTAGGCCTGGTTTTGGCACAGAAACTGCTTTGGTCGCCTTGTATGATGACCTTTGGAGAGAGAGAGAGAGAGAGAGAGAGAGAAGGGAGACATGTCTCTGTTAATTGCTCTCGACCTCTCAGCGGCTTTTGATACCATCAACCATGGTATCCTTCTTGAGTGAGTCTGAACTGGGGGTGGGTGGCACCGCTTTGCCACAGCGGTTCCAATCCTTCATGGATGGTTGTTCCCAGAGGCTGTTACTTGCCCAGCTACACCCCTATCTGGACAGGGAACGCCTAACTACTGACTAATTAATGTGATGGCCACAGGAAATATTGTTAATCAGTTTTGCCATTAAAACAGTTCATTGTGCTTCTTATAAACTGGGTGGTATAATATTACTTGCATATTTCTGTTTGTTGCAATGTGCCGGCCAGTTGCTTAGCCCCCTTTCCTGGGCAAGGATCTGGAGCGAGTGGTCGCACACCACTATATAATAATGCCCCCTGTAATGTCCTCTTCACAGGTATTTTTCCCTGTGATCTCCAGGCTCAACTTTGACATCCTAAAAAAAATTCATCCGCTTCTGGCGAAACCAAAGCAGTGCACAGAAACGCCATTTACCTTCCCACCGGAGCAGTACTTATTTCTCTGCTAGTACAGTGGTACCTGAGGTTAAAAACTTAATTCATTCTGGAGGTCCGTTCTTAACCTGAAACTCTTCTTAACCTGAAGCACCACTTTAGCTAATGGGGCCTCCTGCTGCTGCCGCTGCCGCCATCGCACAATTTCTGTTCTCATCCTGAAGCAAAGTTCTTAACCCAAGGTACTATTTCTGGGTTAGTGGAGTCTGTAACCTGAAGCGTCTGTAATCCGAGGTACCACTGTACTCTGATGTGCTTAGAAATAGTTGAGTCTTAAAATTATTGTTGCAATTCTAGTTCCATTTTTTACCATAAAGGGGAGAGATTGCACAAATGTTCACCACGGAAGAATTAATTACAGTGGTACCTCGGGTTACAGACTCTTCAGGTTACATACGCTTCAGGTTACAGACTCCGCTAACCCAGAAATAGTACCTTGGGTTAAGAACTTTGCTTCAGGATGAGAAGAGAAATCGTGCTCCAGCGGCGCGGCAACAGCAGGAGTCCCCATTAGCTAAAGTGGTGCTTCAGGTTAAGAACAGTCTCAGGTTAAGAACAGACCTCCTGAACGAATTAAGTACTTAACCCAAGGTACCACTGTACTTGGGGAATGCTTTTCAGCCCTGTGGAACCTTCAATGTGGGGTTCTGCGGGACTCAATCCTATCGCCCACATTGTTTAACCTCTACATGAAACCACTGGGTGGGGTTATCCAGAGGTTTGGAGTACGTTGTCAGCAGTATGCTGAGGACACTCAGCTCTAATTCTCCTTTACATCTGCAGGTGAGACAGTGGAAGTGCTGGACCAGTGTCCTGCCTCAGTAATGGACTGGGTGAGAGCCAACAAACTGAAGCTTAATCCAGATTAGACTGGGGCACTGTTAGTGGGTGGTTCCCTAGACCAGATGGCTGGGAGGTCGCCTGCTCTTGATGGGGTTACACTTCCTCTGAAGGAGCAGGTTCACAGCTTGGGGGTCCTCCTGGGTCTTTTGCTATCACTTGAGGCTCAGGTGGCCTCAGTGGCCTGGAGTTCCTTCCATCAGCTTGGGCTGGTGGCCCAGCTACGCCCCTATCTGGACAGGGATGGCCTAACTACTGTTGTCTATGCTCTGGTAACCTCTTGGTTAGATTACTGCCATGTGTTAGAGGTGAAGCTGCCTCTGAGGATGGTTTGGAAACTTCAGCTGGTGCAGAATACAGCGGCTAGGTTGTTCACTGGAGCAAGACGGTTTGAATATATTACACCCATCGTGGTCCGATTGCACTGGCTACCAATGGGTTTCCGGGCCCAATTCAAAGTGCTGGTTTTGACCTATAAAGCCTTCAACGGCTCAGGACCACAATACCTCAAGGGCCGCCTCTTTCCATATGAACCTACACACACCCTGAGATCATCTTCTGAGACCCTCCTTTGTGTGCCTCCCCCTTGAGAGGTCCAGAGGGTGGCAACACAAGAACGGGGCCTTATCTGCAGTGGCTCCCCGTCTGTGGAATACTCTCCCCAGGGACGTTTGCCTGGCACCTACACTATACACCCTTAGGCGCCAGGCAAAAACATTCCTTTTTAACTAGGCCTTTGGTTGATCTGATTTACGTACTGTGCCCTTTTAAGATGTGTTTTTTTGTGGGGGGGGGGCACTATTGAGTTGTTGTTTTTCTTTTTATTATATATTTTGAGCTTTTATGTCTTGAATTTATTCCTTGAACTGCCCTGGGACCCCCAGGTATAGGGCAGGATATAAATTCATTCAATAAATACATAAATGAAATGAAATGAAATGAAATCTGTTTTGCAATTAAAATAGTGAATTGCACTTCTTTCAATTGAAGAAGTGTGCATCAAAATGGATATATTGGTAAAAATAATATGCAAAACTGCATTACATTTGGGGAAGTTGCTTGCAAAAGTGTGTACATCAGACAACACTGCCTGTAAAAATGTGTTTATTAGGGAAACTTCACACTAAAGTACTGGTGCATTTTCATGAGTTTTGTTTTAATGAAATTTCCTGCAAAATGTGGAGGGCTGCATTTAAGATTGGAAAACTGAGAAACTGAGAGAACCACAACTGGCAGGTCCTTTCTTGCCTGGTTACTATGCTGGTTCCTCATTTGAAGTTGGCTTTTTCCCGTGGTGGTGTGATATAGTCTCTTTAGGATTGGCTTGTGGGTTGCATGGGAACTTGTTAGAAGTCCTGGAATAATGAGGCTAAACACAGGTGCCTCTCATATTCGATGGACTGACTGTGATTGATTCTCAGTTGAACATCTGGCTAGGTCATAGGACAGACTTAAGCCAAGTTAAGAGCTTTGAGAATTTAAGGAGGAAAAGTCAGTTGATCCAGGGACAGTCCACATATATATTGGCCTATTCCGACCTCTTTTTCTTCATGGTGAGCGCTCCTGCCCAGGCGGCACAAAAAAGGCAATTTGGCTCCAAAATTCATTCTGATTCTGTAAAGCAGGTGTTTTCAACCTCTTTGAGTCCACAGCTCCCTTGACCAACTGCATTGTTTTTGCATCACAACTGTGGGGCTCAGGAGCCCAGCTATGTCACCCCTTGCCTGCACAGCTGCAAGCCTTTCACCTTTATTCTAACTTAACTGCTTTTGTTTCTTGCGGATTGCTTCCAACGCTGCGATGTGAAACTGACTAGTTAATGTGATGGCCACAGGAAATATTGTTAATCAGTTTTGCCATTAAAACAGTTAATTGCGCTTCTTATAAACTGGGTGGTATAATTTTACTTGCATATTTCCATTTGTTGCAATTTGCCGGCCAGTTGCTTAGCCCTCTTTCCTGGGCAAGGATCTGGAGCGAGTAGTCACACACCAGATCCAGGTTCTTTTGGAAGAAATTGATTTCCTGGAACAGGGTTTGGCCTTTTTTTCGCGCAGAAACTGCTTTAGTCGCCTTGTATGATGACCTTTGGAGAGAGAGAGAGAAGGGAAACATGTCTCTGTTAATTGCTCTCGACCTCTCAGCAGCTTTTGATACCATCAACCATGGTACCCTTCTTGAGTGAGTCTAAACTGGGGGTGGGTGGCACCGCTTTGCCACAGCGGTTCCAGTCCTTCATGGATGGTTGTTCCCAGGGGCTATGACCTGCCAGCTACGCCCCTATCTGGACAGGGAAGGCCTAACTACTGTTCTCTGTGCTCTGGTAACCTCTAGGTTAGATTACTGCAATGTGTTAGAGGTGAAGCTGCCCTTGAGGATGGTTTGGAAACTTCAACTGGTGAAGAATTTGGTGGCCAGGTTGGTCCAGGAGCAAAATACAAAACAGATTTTATATATGTATATAGTTTTAATTCTGTTAATATTTCATTGCTTTTTAATGATGGCTTTTTCTATGCTTGAGTTCCATCAGCGGAAAAGGTGCAATTTAATAAATAGATATAAAATATAATAAACCTATATAATAACATCCCCTGTAATGTCCTCTTCACAGGTATTTTTCCCTGTGATCTCCAAGCTCAACAACTTTGATATCCTAAAAAAAAATTTAGCATCTTTGGCTGCCCCCCCCCCCAAATCCTGGCTATACCCATGCTTCACATAGTGAAAGACAGAGCTATAGCCACATGTTTATTTTGTCACACCAAGAATAAATGTTAACACTTTAGAAGAATTCTAAAATCCGTATTCAGACAGTCCCTTTACTCGGCCTGTGCAAATGCCATGAAATAGTGTGAAAAATAAAAAAGGTAAAGGACCCCTGACAGTTAAGGCCAGTCGCAAATGACTCTGGGGTTGCGGCGCTCATCTTGCTTTACTGGCTGAGGGAGCCGGCGTTTGTCCTCAGACAGTTTTCCCGGGTCATGTGGCCAGCATGACTAAGCCGCTTCTGATGAAACCAAAGCAGCGTACGGAAACGCCATTTACCTTCCTGCCGGGGCAGTACCTATTTATCTACTTTTATTTGCTTAAAAATAGATGAGTCTTTAAATTATTGTTGCAATTCTAATTCCATTTTTTACCATAAGGGGGAGTCCTTGCACAAATGTTCACCATGGAAGAATTAATTACCGTCATACCTCGTGTTAAAGACACTTCGGGTTAAATCTTTTCAGGTTGCGTCCTGCGGTAACCCGGAAGTTCCGGAACAGGTTACTTCTGGCTTTCGCCGTTCGCGCATGCGCAGATGCTCAAAATGACATCACGCGCATGCACAGAAGCGGTGAATTGCGACCCAGAGACGCGCTGATGTGGGTTGCGTTCTGCTCCGGTTGCGAAAGGGGCTCCAGAACAGATCCCGTTCGCAACCAGAGGTACCACTGTACTTGGGGAATGCTTTTCAGCCCCGTGGAACTTCAGGTTGGGCTTCCGCACGGCTCAATCCTATCCCTATGTGGTTTAACCTCTACAGGAAACCAGAGGTTTCGAGTATGTTGTCAGCAGTATTAATAAATAAATATAAAAGATAATGAAACTATATAATAATGCCCCCTGTAATGTGTTCTTCTCTGGTATTTTCCCCTCTGATATCCAATCTCAACAACTTTGATATCCTAAACTTTGGCTGCCATCTCCCCCCCCAAAAAATCCTGGCTGTACCCAGGAAAGTGAAAGACAGAGCTATAGCCACACGTTTATTTTGTCACACCAAGAATAAAGGTTAACACTTTAGAAGAATTTTAAAATCCATATTAGGACAGTCCCTTTACTCGGCCTGTGTAAATGCCATGAAATAGTGTGAAAGAAAGAAAAAAGGTAAAGGACCCCTAACGGTTAAGTGCAGTTGCAGACGACTCTGGGGTTGTGGCACTCATCTCGCTTTACTGGCCGAGGGAGCCGGCGTTTGTCCTCAGACAGTGTTTCCGGGTCAGGTGGTCAGCATGACTAAGCCGCTTCTGACGAAACGAGAGCAGCGTATGGAAACGCCATTTACCTTCCCGCTGGAGCAGTACCTATTTATCTACTAGTACTTTGATGTGCTTAAAAATAGTTGAGTCTTAAAATTATTGTGGCAATTCTATTTCCATTATTTACCATAAGGGGGAGTGCTTGCACAAATGTTCACCATGGAAGAATTAATTACAGTCATACCTCCTGTTAAAGACACTTCAGGTTAAATCTTTTCAGGTTGCGTCCTGCGGTAACCCAGAAGTACCGGAACGGGTTATTTCCAGGTTTTGCCGTTCATGCATGTGCAGATGCTCAAAATGACATCACGCACATGCACAGAAGCGGTGAATCGCGACCCAGAGATGTGCAGACGTGGGTTGCGTTCTCCGGTTGTGAATGGGGCTCCGGAACGGATCCCGTTCGCAACCAGAGGTACCACTGTACTTGGGGAATGCTTTTCAGCCCCGTGGAACTTTCAATGTGAGGTTCCACAGGGCTCAATCCTATCCCCCATGTTGCTTAACGTCTACATGAAACCACTGGGTGGGGTTATCTGGAGGTTTGCAGTCTGCTGATGACACTCCGCTCTATTCCTCCTTTACATCTGCAGGTGAGACAGTGGAAGTGCTGGACCAGTGTCCTGCCTCAGTAATGGACTGGATGAGACCCACAGGAAATATTGTTAATCTGTTTTGCCATTAAAACAGTTAATTGCGCTTCTTATAAACTGGGTGGTATAATTTTACAGAGCTATAGCCACATGTTTATTTTGTCACACCAAGAATAAACGTTAACACTTTCCGAAGAATTCTAAAATCCGTATTCGGACAGTCCCTTTACTCGGCCTGTGCAAATGCCATGAAATAGTGTGAAAAATAAAAAAAGGAAAGGACCCCTGACAGTTAAGTGCAGTTGCAGACGTCTCTGAGGTTGCGGCGCTCATCTCGCTTTACTGGCCAAGGGAACCGATGTTTGACCGCAGACAGTTTTTCCGTGTCATGTGGCCAGCATGACTAAGCTGCTTCTGGCGAACCAGAGCAGTGCACGGAAATGCCGTTTACCTTCTCGCCGGAGCGGTACCTATTTATCTACTAGTACTCTGATGTGCTTAAAAATAGTTGAGTCTTAAAATTATTGTTGCAATTTTAGTTCCATTTTTTACCATAAGGGGGAGTGCTTGCACAAATGTTCACCATGGAAGAATTAATTACAGTCATACCTCGGGTTAAAGATACTTCGGGTTAAATCTTTTCAGGTTGCGTTCTGCGGCGACACCGAAGTACCGGAACGGGTTATTTCCAGGTTTTGCCATTCGTGCATGCGCAGATAAATGACCTCATGCACAGAAGTGGTGAATCGCGACCCAGAGACGCACAGACGCGGGTTGCGTTCTGCTCGGTTGCGAAAGGGGCTTCGGAACGCGATTTCCTGAAGCAAAGTTCTTAACCCGAGGTACTATTTCTGAGTTTGTGGAGTCTGTAACCTGAAGCGTATGTAACCCGAGGTACCACTGTACTTTGATGTGCTTAAAAATAGTTGAGTCTTAAAATTATTGTTGCAATTCTAGTTCCATTTTTTACCATAAGGGGGAGTGCTCTCACAAATGTTCACCATGGAAGAATTACCGGTAATTACAGTGGTACCCCAGGTTAAAAATTTAATTCGTTATGGAGGTCCGTTCTTAACCCAAGACTGTTCTGCCTCTGAGGACAGTTTGGAAACTTCCACTGGTGCAGAATTTGGTGGCCAGGTTGTTCCAGGAACAAAATACAAAACAGATTTTACATATGTATATAGTTTTAATTCTATTAATATTTCATTCCATTTTAACGATAGTTTTTTCTATTCTTGAGTTCCGTCAGGGGAAAAGGTGCAATTAAATATATAAATATAAATGATATTGTAATGTCCTCTTCACAGGTATTTTTCCCTGTGATCTCCAAGCTCAACAACATTGACATTCTAAAAAAAATTCAGGAACTTTGGCTGCCCCCCCCACAAAAATCCTGGCTATAACTGTGCTTCACATAGTGAAAGACAGAGCTATAGCCACACGTTTATTGTGTCACACTAAGAATAAAAGTAACTATGTTCACACGTTTATTGTGTCACACCAAGAATAAAAGTAACTATGTTCACACTTTAGAAGAATTCTAAAATCTGTATTCAGACAGTCCCTTTACTCGGCCTGTGTAAAAGCCATGAAATAGTGTGAAAATTAAAAAGGTATAGGATCCCTGATAGTTAAGTCCAGACGACTCTGGGGTTGCGGCGCTCATCTCGCTCTATGGGCCGAGGGAGTTGGCGTTTGTCTGCAGACAGTTTTTCCAGGTTATGTGGCCAGCATGACAAAGCCACTCCTGGCGAACCAGAGCAGCGGACGGGAACACTGTTTACCTTCCCGCCAGAGTGGTATCTACTTGCACTTTGACGTGCTTAAAAATAGTAGAATCTTAAAATTATTGTTGCAATTCTAGTTCCATTTTTTTCCATAAGGAGGAGTGCTTGCACAAATGTTCATCATGGAGGAATTAATTACTTGGGGAATGCTTTTCAGCCTTGTGGACCTTCATTGTGGGGTTTTGCAGGACTCAATCCTATACCCATACCCTGAGATCATCTTCTGAGACCCTCCTTTGTGTCCCTCCCCCTTGAGAGGTCCAGAGGGTGGCAACACGAGAACGGGTCTTCTCTGCAGTGGCTCCCCGTCTGTGGAATGCTTTCCCCAGGGAATTTTGCCTGGCGCCTTCATTCTACGCCTTTAGGCGCCAGGCAAAAGCGTTCCTTTTAAACCAGGCCATTGGTTGATAAATTTACATACTACGCCCTTTTAAAATGTGTTGTTGTTTTTTGTTGAGGGGGGGTGAGTTGTTATTTTTCTTTTTACTGCATATTGTATACTGCCCACGCTGCACAGAATAAGCATTTTGGCTGCAGATATTCATTCTGATTGTGTAAAGCAGAGGTTTTCAACATTTTTGAGTCCACGGCCCCCTTGACCAACTACATTCTTTCTGTGGTATCCCTGTGGGGCTCAGGAGCCCAGTTATGTCACCCCTTGCTTGCAGAACTGGCAGCCTCTCACCCTCCCTTGTAGAGTTCCCCCAGCCTCCCCTCCCCTCTCCTTGGGAGTCCTCTGGGCAGCCGCTGCTGTTGCCCCGATCTCTGAGCTTCCTGCCCTCACCCCACCCCAAAGAGAGGTGCCTCCACCCACTGCCCCACAGCGGCCTGGGAAGAAAATGCCCCCAGCCTTAGTGGCCCAACAGAGACTGGCCAGAGGTGAACGTGAGGCCAGCACCTTACCTTGGGAGGCAGCAGTGGGCACTGCTGACCCTGCATGGCAGACTGGCTCCCCTTCAGCAACAGGCACTCAGCTCCCAGGCAGGCCTTCCACACAGCAAACATAAGAAAGGCCAGCGCAGCGCCTGCCTACCTGGTCTCCCACTTGTCTGTCCATTCCCAACAGCAAGGGCTGGAGGACTAGCTGGCTGGGCTCCCTCCTCTGCTTGCTTGCTTACTCATCTCCTGTCAACCAGCACCCCCTGGCCAGCCACAGAGGCATCATTCGCCTGGGGAGCTTATAGCTGGTGCTGCTGTAACAAACAGCTGTGCAAGCCGCGGGGGGGGGGGCAGAGATGCAAGAGGGCATCAGAGGAGGGAGGGAGGGAAAGAGGGACAGAGGCCAGTGTTGCTTGCATCACCCATGACCATCCTTCAAGGGTTTCACAGCACACTGGTTGAAACCACTGGTGTAAATAAAATATAACACAGAATTCTACAGGACCGAGTATTAGTGTGTGAAAACAGTCCAGATCCAATGATTCCCAGGCATGCACCTCCAGGTGGTGGAGCTGTCAGGTGCCATACTGGCGCCCAGGAATCTTCACTTGGTCGCAAGTGGTCAAAAGTCAGGTGCAAAATGTGCCTGGCGCCTGGCTAATTTCGAACACTGATTCCATTCCCCGCCCCTGCACACCCTTAATATTGTATGGCCATAAAGTATGCCGAGTCCTCATTAGGCTGAATTTTTTGGGGGTGGGGTTTGGGGGGGTAAAATGGTTGCCCCCTCACTGAAGTGTGTTTAGGATTTTTCACCCTTTTTCTTTTGTACATTATAAACCTTGGTGTTTCCCTGAGTATACAGATACCTCTCTTGTTTCTCAGCTCCCAGGTTTGGGTTTTAATCCTGTTGCCGCTCAGCAGCTGCATTTGCTGTTAGAGGGAGCACTTATCCACAGTAGTGGGAATAAATGGGACCAGTGCTTTTTTTTTCTGGGGTGACGCAGGGGTACACATGCCATAAACATTTTGTGAATCTTTGTACTTTGGTCCATTTGCTGTATTTATTTTCCCCAATTTGAACTATGCAGTGGAGGCTTGGGTTGCGAACATGATCCGTGCAGGATGCACGTTCGCAACCCGCAGCATCCGCAACCCGCAGCGGCGCATCTGTGCATGCGCAGGTTGCGATTCGGCACGCCTGCACATGCACAAAGCGTGATTTAGAGCTTCTGCGCATGCACAACCGCTGAAACCGGAAGTAACCCTTTCCGGTACTTCCAGGTTTCGGCGGTCCGCAACCCAAAAAAACGTAACCTGAAGCGTCTGTAACCCGAGGTATGACTGTAAAATGGTGATTTTCTCTTCTTCTTTTTAAAATAATTTTTATTAACAGGCCAATCACATCACATTATCCATATCACATTAATTCCAAATTATACAGCCAGATTTTAAATTTTGTTGAGGGTACCCATACATCAAGCTGCACACGAGTCCAAAACAGGCATCACTTATCTTCCTGCTTTAATTAGTCAGATCTATCCAGTTTAATCCGGATAGTCCTTTGTTACTTCCTTTCTCTTCTTGTTGTCATCGTGTATTCCTTTCTTTGTGATCTCTGATGATTTTCACAAGCAGATTAAATCATATCGGTCAGGGACAGACTCTGTTCAACGCTTCCATTAAAATTGTGATTTTCTTGAGTCAAAATGAGAGTACAGTTGTACCTTGGGTTACATACGCTTCAGGTTACAGACTCTGCTAACACAGAAATAGTACCTTGGGTTAAGAACTTTGCTTCAGGATGAGAACAGAAATCGTGCGGCAGCAGTGGGAGGCCCCATTAGCTAAAGTGGTGCTTCAGGTTAAGAACATACTTCCAGAATGAATTAAGTTCTTTACCCGAGGTACCACTGTAGCCCTAAACATTTTTTTAAGAAAAAACAACAACACTGAATGGGACTCTTCCGAAATTTATTTACAGCTAAACTACATGGTTATGTTCTGCCTCCACTGTTCAAGGTAGTTTGCCTCTGAATGCCAGTTTCTGCGAGTGACAAGTGGGAGAGTGGTGTTGCGCTCAGGTACAGTTGGCAGGTCTGGTGATGGCCACTGTGAGAACAGGATGCTGGACTAGACTGGCCATTGGCCAGATTCAAGAGGGCTCTTCTGAAGTTTGTATGCTGTTCTTTCCCATTTAAATTTCCCTCCCCTGTTTTGTGTAAAGCACGACTAGATGGTGTCAGATCCCTAGATGCTGCTGCTGTTGCAAAATCGCTAGTGTTTTCCCAGGGGCTTTTGATCATGCTGAAATTATGTGCTTGCACTTGTGGGACTCTGCCAAAGTTGATAACTTAACCTTTATCGTTATTTTGCCAAACAGTCACTGTCAGTGCCTTAGAAGGAAAAGACTGCAAAGAACTGGTAAAAGTGATTGCCGAGAATGCAAAACTATCAGATGAACAGCTTGCTGTCCTCATCTCTGGAATGTATACTCTCCTGCGAGAGGCCTTGAGGCTGCCCACAACATCTCTGAAGCAAGAAGTGAGTAGAAGGCATACACATTCCTCAATAAAAACTATGTATGTGCTAAACTGTGAGATGAGCAAGATGGTAGCTCCAAAAAAGGGATGGGGAACCTGTGACCCTCCAGATGTTTTAGCTCAGTCGTAAAGCAATTGCTTCGCGTGCAGGAGGTCTCAGGTTCAATTACAGTGGTAACAGGATCCATTCCGGATCCATTCCGGACCCCCGTTCACAACTTGATCAGAACACAGCCCGCGTCTGCGCGGGTTGCGTTTTGCCGCTTCTGCGCATGCGCGTGACGCCATTTTGCGCATCTGCACATGCACGAGCAGTGAAACCTGGAAGTAACCGTTTCCGGTACTTCCAGGTCGCTGCGGGACGTATCCTGAAAGAACGTAACATGAAGTGGACGTAACCAGAGGTATGACTGTACTGCCATTTCCCAGGTTAAAGGTAAAGGGACCCCCTGACCATTAGATCCAGTTGTGGCCGACTCTGGGGTTGCGGCGCTCATCTCGCTTTATTGGCTGAGGGAGCCGGCGTACAGCTTCCGGCATGACTAAGCCGCTTCTGGCGAACCAGAGCAGCACACGGAAACACCGTTTACCTTCCTGTCGGAGTGGTACCTAATTATCTACTTGCACTTTGATGTGCTTTCGAACTGCTAGGTTGGCAGGAGCTGGGACCGAGCAACAGGAGCTCACCCCATCACGGGGATTCGAACCACCGACCTTCTGATCGGCAAGTCCTAGGCTCTGTGGTTTAACCCACAGCGCCACCCATGTCCCATTTCCCAGGTTAGGGCAGGGGAATTATTCTGCCTAAAATCCTAGACAGCTGCTGCCCACCAGTGTAGACAGTACTGAGCTAGCTCTGGCAGGGGACTCCTTTTTCTGGGGCAGTTTGTCCACCTTTGCTCCCCACCCTGCACTCAGCTCTGACCTCTGGCTCCCAGACGCTGTCAGCATGCAACAGAGGCCACATCCCGGGAACGATTTCAACTGGCCGGGTGTGTGGTGTCAGCCACCCATGAAAGCTGCCTATCTTGGGTCACCCAGACTTGGCATACACTCACCCTGAGGTTTGGATGCATCAATTGTTGGGGGTGGGGGTGGGCGCAGTTTCACTGTCTTCTAGATCCCTTTCCAGTTTCCCAGACGTCTGAGGGGCACCCACCCTTGTTCTTGCAGAAACTCTCCTTGAACTCTCCTTGTCTTTTTGTTTTGCAGGTTTTTAAAGAAGACCTACAGGAGCTCAGGTATGCCTGTTTTTGGTCAATCTGCCAGTTGCTTGTGTCAAACACGATGGATAAGTGGTTGCTGAAAAGCAAAGAGTGGGGAACTTTTTCCCCCAGCCCAAGAAGAACTAGACTTCTGGGGGGAGGGGGACTGCATCCCTGTGGTTGGTGATACCAGGTGCAAAAGTGGTTGGAGCAACAGGTGTGACTCGTACCTTTTGTCCGGTAGACTGAATTTCTGTTCTCTCTTTCTCCATGTGGCACACACAAATACTTCCACCTCCCTCTCTCCCACCAGGAAAGCAAGAAGCATTATTACAGTTAAGAAATACTTCCCAGCTAGGAATGCACAGCGCAGGGACAGTGACCTGGAAAGACTCCTGGGGGGCAGATGGGGAGGTTTGGAGGGCCACGTTATACCTGCAGGCTTGAAGCTCCTCACCCCTGCCATAGAGCGCCTTCATGTGTTACTTGGATGAAGTGGGGCTCCACACGTTGATGGGAGCAGTGGTTTGGGGACGCCCTGTTGGCCGTGCCTCCAGCATCCTTGAGGCATAGGCTTCAAGGCATTTTGGACCGCAGTCAGCTCATGGGAACCTAAACTACGGATGCCCATTCTCAACACATGGATATCGTGAGCGGGGCTAGTCAAGTGTGTGTGATGTCAACAGGCAGCACCTACATTCCAGAGCACATGGAGGGGACATAAGACTTTTCTGTTCCACTGCCCTCTGCAAAGAGAGAATAGTGAGGGCTTGGAAATGGGGCAGGTTTTCTTAAAATTACACAAACAGTTGGTCACTCAGTGTTAGCGGGAGCTAAGGAAGACATATCATTAGGCCACAGTTAGACGTACACACAGAGAAAGAGGGCGAGAGCAGCACACACAGGAAGTGGTTCTGGCAGTCGAAGAACTTGACAGATTTCAGGTTTCAGTTGTAGGCTGCCAGGCTTACTCCAGCCAGCTGAAACACAAAGCGCAATGGTCAAGAGTAGGACCTGGGAGAGCAGGGTTCGAATCCCCACTCAGCCATGAAGCTCACTGGGGGACCTTCGGCCAGTCACCATCTCTTCGCCTAACCCACCTCACAGGGTCGTTGTGAGGAATAAATGGGTGGGGGAAGGAGAACCATATGCACCACTTTTGAGATCCCTGGAAGATAAAGGCAGTATATAAAATACAATAAACAAATAAAACTTTAAGCGTGGGCCCCATCCACAATGTATACTTAAATCACCATGATATCATTTTAAACAAGCATCCTGGTAACTGTAGTTTGCTATAAGGGTACAGAGGGTCAGGAAACACCCCCCCCCCCAAAACACACACACATTCCCCTCACATAGCCACAATTCCCAGAGTGCTTTAATCAATCCCTTATCCCAGGGAACTCTGTGAAGTTTAGTTGTGTGAGGGAAATAGGGGCATCCTAGCAGCATCCTTAACTAACTACAGTTCCCACGATGCGTTGGGTAAAGCCATGCCTGGTTAAAATGGTATTCTAACGCTTTGGCTGTATAGTGTAGAAGTGGGCTTGGTCTCTGCTTCATCTCAGTTTTCAGGCAGGCTAATTCAGTAGCCTGTTAATATTACAAATCAGCTGATGAAATATGGCTGGCAGCTTCTTCTCCCCACCCCCAACTACCACAAAAGAGATTATTGGTGCTTAGGAGAGAAGCATTGCCCTGTCGTCCCACTCAGATGGAATTTTGCATGTAATAGTTTCCTAATGAGCTCATTGGAAGCCAGGAGAATCACCCTGATGTTGTATAACATGTCCCTTTTCTTTTGATGTGGTGCTGAGTGCATGTTATATAGAAGAGATGGGCCTCTATCAGTTCTTCTAAATTATATCTTTCTCGCATGCATGTAATTACCCACTAATACCTTCCCTCACACACACACACACAAACTTTTTATTGTTGTTGTTAATAGCAAGACAGTTGGTATTTCTGAATGAGATGCCCTGTCCTACTTTTAAAACATTTCCTTCTGTTTTCAAAGGACGGTGATATAACAAGCAGAATCCGCCTGTATTGTCTGGGTGTGATCGCTTGTTCTAATTAGCAAGCAAAATATGCCATTTGTTACGTGGACTTAGTCAAAATCTCTGCCGGGTGGTGTAGAGCAGATGCTTTGCATAAGCACTAAAGTGCTGCAGAGGCTGCATCAGAAACAACCTGTCATTGGACATAGCAAGAGAGAGAAAATGAGAGAGAACTCAAGACCTGCTGGCAAAGGTTTGGCTGGGGTTTAAAAATGCATCGGCGCTGTTGCATTAATGCTGTATCATACCACTTTAAACAACCATGGCTTTCCCCCAAAGAATCCTGGATACTGTAGTTTGTTAAGGGTGCTGAATGATGTTCAGAGACACACCCACCCCTTAACCTGCCTAGGGCTACAATACTCAGAGTTCCTTGGCAAGAGGGATAGATTTTTAAACCACTCTGGAAGTTGTAGCTCTTTGTGCGGGATAGGGGTTTCCTAAATGCCAGTTCCCAGGATTCTTTGGGGGAAACTAGGGTAAAGGGACCCCTGACCATTAGGTCCAGTCGTGACCAACTCTGGGGTTGTGGTGCTCATCTCACTTTACTGGCCGAGGGAGCCGGCGTACAGCTTCCGGGTCATGTGGCCAGCATGACTAAGCCACTTCTGGCAACCATAGCAGCTCACAGAAATGCCGTTTACCTTCCCGCCGGAGCAGCACCTATTTATCTACTTGCACTTCGTGCTTTCTAGGTTGGCAGGAGCAGGGACCGAGCAATGGGAGCTCACCCTGTCGCAGGGATTCGAACCGTCAACCTTCTGATCGGCAAGTCCTAGGCTCAGTGGTTTAACCCACAGCGCCACCCGCGTTGGGGGAAACTATGCTGTTTAAATTGGTATGATACCACTTTAAACATATAGTGGAGACTGAGCCACAGACTCTTCTTCCTGCCTCCATCACCAGCTACGTTGGTGAACTGTTGGCTCCCCAACCCCTTCACCTCTCGCCTCCTCTTCTACCATGAAGTTCTGGGTGAGGTTTTCACTCAGCTAGGGAAACTTTTCTGTTCCATTTACCGTATTTTTCGCCCTATAGGACGCACTTTTCCCCCTCCAAAAATGAAGGGGAAATGTGTGTGCGTCCTATGGGGCGAATGCAGGCTTTCGCTGAAGCCTGGAGAGCGAGAGGGATCGGTGCGCACCGACCCCTCTCGCTCTCCAGGCTTCAGGAAGCTATCCGCAAGTCTTGCAAGCCCGGCGGGATGCCCCGCGGGCTCGCAAGGCTTGCGGGCAGCAGCCTGCAGCCCAAAAGCTGGGGGACAGCAGGGAGGCGCAGCGCCGTCACCCCGCTATTCCCTGACCTGATCTGGAGGCTGGCGGGGGAGAAGCAAGCTTGCTTCTCCCCCCCCTGCCAGCCCCACAAGCTCGCGGGATAGCGGGGAGGTGGAGCGCCGCCACCCCGCTATTCCCTGACCTGATCTGGAGGTTGGCGGGAGGGAGAAGCAAGCTTGCTTCTCCCCCCTGCCAGCCCCACAAGCTTGGGGGACAGCGGGGCAAGCTGTCCCTGAAGGCAGAAGAGGGAGACGGAGCGCTCCATCTCCCTCTTCTAGCTTGGGGATGGTTGCGCAAAGCCTCTGCAGGGCAGCGCAGTGCGCTGCCCCACAGAGGCTAGGGAGGCTGTCCCTGAAGGCGAAAGAGGGAGACGGAGCGCTCCGTCTCCCTCTTCTAGCTTGGGAATGGCTGCGCAAACCTGGGGGGGGGGGGAAATAAAAAATTTTCCCTTGATTCCCCCCCCCCCAAAAAAACTAGGTGTGTCCTATGGGCCGGTGCGTCCTATAGGGCGAAAAATACGGTACTTATCTTTTTAAAAAAATCTATACCCCACTTTTCACCACCTGGGGCCCAAACCAACTTACAAAATACAATATACAGAATTCAAAACAGAAATTGAACATTAGAGGATTAAAACATTGGAGAAGCATTTGTGATAACAAAATCAGCTGTCCAAGACCCTTGGGCTGAAATACACACCTGTAACCAAAATCTCTCTTTAAAAACTTGATTCTGTATAGTTTGACCACAAGGTTGTTGTGCTAGCTTTCCTTATGGGGGGCTTTTCTTTTCTTCCTTTAATAATTGGGAGAAGGACATACTTCATAATGGGGTTCGTGTGCCGTTTGCCTCAATTTGCTCTTTTATTTTAAGGATTCCAGAAGATTTCATTGTGGACTTCACCACTGTAGTCTTTGGAAACAGGTAAGTTTGCAGATTTTCAGTTTTTCCATTTCCCTTTCTTGAGATTTGCATCATTCCCTAACCTATATCTCTCTCCACAAGGTCTTATTCTTTCATTTAATATATTTCTGAACAAGCCATTCATCAGAAAGTTTATTGGTTCCCCCTAATTAAGGAGGGGGAATTAGGGGGTTACCACAGAGAATGCCCTCTCTTGTGGGTGGTGGACGTACCAAGAGGATCCCCTTCATATCCCAGACACTGATACTGGCCTGTGTTCCTTAGCCATGGCAGTATACCTTACTCTTTAGATTATTCACTGAAGTCATACTCCAGTTTCCCCAGTTCATTGCCTCTGGAGCAATGTTGGTGAACTTTGGCCCTGGGGCCAAATGTGGCCCCCAACCTCTCTGTCTGGCCCTCGGGATTCTCTCCAGGCTACACACCTGCCTTATGCCACCCTCCCTCCCTATGCCACACCAGTGTCTTGTTGCATACCCTCCTTGAGTGTTTTTGCCTGGCTGGAATTTGCCCTTAAACTTTGGCTATTTCTTTTGCTTGCTTGCCTGAATGAAGGGGGCAGAGAGCTAAGTGAGTGTGTGCAGAAAGCTAGCTTGGTATACAAAGGTAAAATTTGCTTTTGCCTCTCGAGCTGCTTTTGCCTCTGATCCTGCCCGCTGCTGGGTGTGGCCCCCTGGAAAATTGTCCAGAAGGGAAAGTGGCCCTTGGGGTACAAAGGTTCCATTGCGCCACTGCTCTGAAGACTCTCGCTCCTGCTTTCTTGAGTGCCGTTTCTTTTTTCCTCACCAACAGGCAACCTGCACTTGAAGAGGCCATTCAGAAGCAAGCTAGTAAGCTGCCTAGAATTGAAGACTTCAGGTGGAGGGTAGATGTGGCCATTTCTACCAGGTACAGGATATATGAAGCCCATGCCTGAATTTTCAGTGGGTGTCTGTGGAGGCTGGCCCAGTTTGGGCAGATGGGAAAGTTCCCCGCCCGCCAAATCTCCCCTCAGCCAGGTCCCACATGTTAGGAAAACATGAGCATAAAGATTATGTGTTACCTCCAGTGGCTGGGGGTCATGAGAAAGAGAGTGTCCTTCTTGCAGGCTTCCCATAGGCCTCAGGGTGGCCTTTGTGAGAACAGAATGCTGGACTGGACAGGCCTTTTGTTTCATCCAGCAGAGCTGCTACATACTTAAAAAATAAGCACCTTCTCAAGCTCATTTAGGAAAAGCCTAACCACCAGGACAGATGTAAACCCAGAGGGACCCTGATCGTGTTCTTGTTGCCAATTGACAGTCTGCCATTCTCATAGTTGGTAGTTTTCCAGGCTGTAGCAGACAGGGAAGTAGGGAGCTGGTCTGCTGAAAGTCAGTCAGTCAGTCAGTCAATCAATCAATCAATCAATCAATCAATACATTTATTGTGTATAGCCAAAGGCCTTTAAAAAGGCAGAAGCAAGACTTTCTTCTGAAATCACATGACATAACGTATAAAAGTTCACAGCATAAAAAGTTTACAGCATAAATACTTAAAATTAGGAAGCATTAACATAACTGGAGGGACACGGGTGGCGCTGTGGGTTTAACCACAGAACCTAGGACTTGCTGATCGGAAGGTCGGTGGTTCGAATCCCCACGATGGAGTGAGCTCCCGTTGCCCGGTCCCTGCTCCTGCCAACCTAGCAGTTCAAAAGCACGTCAAAGTGCAAGTAGATAAATAGGTACCGCTCCGGCGGGAAGGTAAACGGCGTTTCCGTGCGCTGCTCTGGTTTGCCAGAAGCAGCTTAGTCATGCTGGCCACATGACCCGGAAGCTGTACGCCAGCTCCCTCGGCCAATAAAGCGAGATGAGCGCCGCAACCCCAGAGTCGTCTGCGACTGGACCTAATGGTCAGGGGTCCCTTTACCTTTACTAACATAACTGGAACAGAGCAAATTTGGCTACCACGTTTGTAATTTGTAGATCTTTTATCAGTTAAGCCTAAGCGTCCGACTTTCACTTCCTGAGGGGGATCAGCCTAAGAACAGATTAAAAAAAGTTGTGCATTGTATATAAGGGGCAAATCAGCAGGTTTTCATGATACCCTCGACCTGATTGCATCCACAAATACATTTGTGTTCCATAATGGGAATTCCTGGGTGTCTCCCTTCTAAGTATGCTGAAGGCATCTTTTGGGATCTTGGTTCAACAAAGGCTCTACGTAGTTGCGGGAAAGTCAGTGTCTCAAGGTAATCTGCTGAACATGCTTTAGGTAGAGAAACCTGACCTGACAGGAGCTGTTGAGGGATCTGGGTCCCTCTATTTATTTGGAGTCAACAGTACTATCATCACAGTGGGTTTTATTATATATTGTGCACCAACGAAAGACTGGAGAACACATAGCTAAATATTCTTCACCTTAGTTGTTTTGGGAGGTGTAAACAGTCCTTCCTTGGAGAACGTGGGTTCCATTTTTGGGTTTTCTTCCTTCTTGGTTTCCATCCCTTGCCAGCTCCCCCAGAAACTTCCTGTTTATCCTCAGGCTACAGCCTCACCTACAGGCACGGGGAGAGTTCATTCTTGGCCATAGAGCTCTTGGCATCTGCTGATTTCTTTTCTAATTTTGGTAGAGGCCAACTGGCTGGCAGAATGGCACACACAGTGATTCATTTTCCACTTCTGGGGGGAGTATAGGAGTTCAACAAGGCTGGCTCCAGAAAGGCCCTTCCCTCAGTTTGGTTCCTATAATGTACTTGTCCAGTTTTCAGAGAGATGGGTTTCTTTCTCAGCTGATGTGGGGTTGTCATTGTTGTTTTGATAGCTTTCAATCAGAACGTTTCCCCACATGCCCTAACTCTATTTAGATCTAATTTTCCATGTTTTAATTATGTGTGCTTTTGGTTTCAAATCAAATCAAATTTAAACTCCTTCAGTTTTAACACCTTTCAACTCACCTGCTGCCCCCTTTTGCAAATACAAATTCATTAATTTGTTTTACAGATTGCCTTCCATATCAGGCTCAAGGTGGTTTCCAAGCATAGCCATCAAAACAACTAAAGATTAATTTAAAAACAAAGCAGCAGGAACACCTAAGCCAGAGATGTTCTCATCTAGCTAGAAAACCTTGAACAAACAATAATGCCTCAAGGTTGCTTCCAGGGTTGTGTATTAGGTAAGGGGATGGTGGCCTTCAGCTGTTTTGCAGGGTAGCAGGTGGAGAGAATTACTGTTTTTGAAACTGCCCGGTTTGAGTGATATCATCATGCAATCATCCTGTTTCTAATTAGCTTTAATGAAACAGTGTATTTTCAGGAATGGAAAAATTTTCGCAAATGAGAAACGCAGTGGTACCTCAGGTTACATACGTTTCAGGTTACATACTCTTCAGGTTACAGACTCTGCTAACCCAGAAATAGTTAAGAACTTTGCTTCAGGATGAGAACAGAAATCGTGCTCCGGCAGCGCGGCAGCAGCAAGAGGCGCCATTAGCTAAAGTGGTGCTTCAGGTTAAGAACAGTTTCAGGTTAAATACGGACCTCCGGATCGAATTAAGTACTTAACCCGTGATACCACTGTAGTGGAAAACTGCTCTCCCCTGCCACCCTGTTGACTTCCTGTGTGCTAGTTTGCTGAGAGTGCATCCCTACTGAGGATTGCCAATGCTCATAACACTTTCAGAAATGAATCCTACTGCTAGGGGAGAGAGAGAGAGCAGGAGGTTGCATTCAACCAAACCTGGGCCCATTGAAATTAATGGGGCAAAATTAGTCATGCACATTAATTTCAGTGGGTCTGCTCTGAGTGGGACTTAGCTGGGACCAGCATTAGGGGAATTAAGGAATTTAGAGGGGGGTGGAATACCAGGTTGAAAGCAGCTGACGACATACTATAGGATAGATTATAATGTTATGGAACCTTTTTTGGCTTGGTGGAAGGACCTTAGATCAGTCCTTTGCATCTCCAGTGAAAAACTTCTCTGATAGGAAGAAGAAAAGGCTTGCTCCTGAGATCTTAAGAGAGCAGTTACTTGCCACAGTAGGTAATACTGTGTTAGTGGTCCAGCTGTTTGAGCCTTTGATAGGGCAGCCCCAGCAGTTTTTCTTTCATTGGGGGGTGGGGGGAGAAGTATATGGATGATGAAGTCATAAGAAACAATAAAACAATACCAGCAATAATGATTATTTAAGCACGTAACCATAGTCTCCAGGAATACATCTTGTTCCATGCTTTAAACTGTGGAGAGCTCGTCAATTATTTTATTTATTTATTAAATCTTATATGCTGCTCTTCCTCGGAGTATCGCAAGGCTGTTTGCAGTATAAAAACACAAAAATACATAGCCTAACAATAAACAAAACAATAACACACACACAAACACACACGGGGTTTATAAGGCTGTAGAGTGTTTAATTAGCCAAAGGCCTATGAAAAATGCAGTTTCTCTGCCAAAATGGGCCTAGACCTTCATTGAAATGGTTCTATAAAATCAGTTTCCTCCACGAGCGCATGGTTGGAAGAACACCTGTCAGGGCCATCTTAACCATAGGTGCCAAGGGTGTGGGGCACCCGGGAGCCAGGCTCTCAGGGGCACCAGGCCGAGAGTCTGGGGCCCGAGAGTTGGAGTCTGGGGAAGAAGCCACCCATCGGAGCAGCACCGCAGGCTCTTCTGCTGTGGGCAGCTCTGCACCGTAAGTTCGGGGGTGAGCGAGCCAGCGAGGCACTGAGGCGGCTGGCTGGCTCCACCCTCCTGCGCGCCTGAGATTGATGTAGGGCTGTGGAGAGGCCTGCCCAGCGCATGCTGCTCATACCATGAGGCGCCTGGCTTCGCTCAGTTGCCAACGCCTTGGGCTCGTTTGTTGTGCTGGGCTGGGGGGGGGGGGCGCCGGGCGGATCTTTGCACCCCAGTGCTGCATATGCTTAAGACAGCCCTAACACCTGTGTTTTTCATATAGTGGTTATATCTTAAGAAAATTTGCATTGTATTTTTTATCCATATACCCACGTTTGCTTACATGTAGAGTCCAGCTTTTGTGGCCATTAATTGGATCTGGTTTCCTGTCCAGCTTAAAGGCACACATTCCCCTGGAATGTAGCAGATACTGCCTGTGGGGGGTTTTGTTGTTGTTGTTGTTGTTGTTGTTGTTTTGCACTTCATGTAAAGGACTCATGTCCACGTCTTCCTTGTTCCCCTAGCAACTCTAATGGTAATAATGTGATTGATTTCAGCTCATTGGCTCGTGCTTTGCAGCCATCCATTTTAATGCAACTAAAGCTCTCTGACGGGTCAGCTCATCGCTTTGAAGTAAGTACTGCCATTGCTAAATAAGAGTGGGCTTGCTTTACATTCTTCGTACGGCAGTGAATAGCTGTTTACTAGGAATTTTAGTAAGCCTTTGGAAGCAATTTATATTCATGGATTTGTATGGAGTTCTCTGAAAGACTGCTCTTAAGAATCAGGCACAGGGTGACCTGGGCTGCAAAATGAATTAAAGCTCTCAGAGTGCATTGCGTTATCTCTATTTCCAATATTCGTTGAGCGAGTGCTGTGGTTTAAGAGGTTAAAACAACGGTGCCGAGGCATAAGGGCTGTGTGCTTTAGGAAAACTCCAAGAAGGAGACCCTAAGAAGGGCTGAGCTTGATGGGTGAAAAAATGGAAATATGCATCTCTTCTGGATTCAGAGAGAAACATGAAAAGCAAACAAGTCTGAAATATCCAACTGAATGGACTCTGGCTCAGTGATAGATCATGCCAGTTGTCTCAGGTCCAGTTCCAGATAGGGCTGGGAATGTCATCCATCTGACACCTTGGAGAGCTGCTGCCAGTCAGTGCAGACAATACTGAACTAGATAGACCACTGGTCTGACTTCATATAAGGCAGCTTCATGTGTTTACTGTTTCCCATACATTTAGGTTGCAATCCTATACATACTTACCTGGGAGTACGTCCCATTGAGCTTAAGGTACTTCCTTCTGAGCAGATCTTCATAGCAGTTCACTTCTTATGCATTCACCTTAATCTAGCTTACATTTAATTGCATTTAAAAAAAAATTAAAATCTTTAAGATTCCCTTGAAACTACACTTAAGCCTGCCACTTACGAACATCCATCAGTCAGTCAGTCAGTCAATCAAACAAAGTGTATTTGTTGTTGTGACCATCTCCTGGTCATTTCATCCAAAAAGGAAATGCAGAATATACCGTATTTTTCGCCCTATAGGACGCACTTTTCCCCCTCCAAAAATGAAGGGGAAATGTGTGTGCGTCCTATGGGGCGAATGCAGGCTTTCGCTGAAGCCTGGAGAGCGAGAGCAGTCGGTGCGCACCGACCCCTCTCGCTCTCCAGGCTTCGCGGACCTCTCTGCAAGCAGCGGGAGCGCTCCCGCTGCTTGCGGAGAGTTGCCTGCATGCCGAAGCCTGCGCATGCTGAGATCAGTGCGTCCAGGCTTCGCGGACCTCTCCGCAAGCAGCGGGAGCGCTCCCGCTGCTTCGGGAGAGTTGCCGGCATCCCGAAGCCTGCGCACGCTGAGCTCAGTGCGTCCAGGCTTCGCGGACCTCTCCGCAAGCAGCGGGAGCGCTCCCGCTGCTTGGGGAGAGTTGCCGGCATCCCGAAGCCTGCGCGCGCTGATCTCAGCGCGTCCAGGCTTCGCGGACCTCTCCGCAAGCAGCAGGAGCCAGCGCTGGGCTCCCACGGCTTGCAGAGAGCTGCCTGTTTGGGGGCTGGGGTCGGGGGAAGCTCAGGCTGCCCCAGCCCCACGCCTGGGGGGGGGGAAATAATTTTCCCCCCTTTATTTCCCCCCAAAAAAACTAGGTGTGCCTTATGGGACGGTGCGTCCTATAGGGCGAAAAATACGGTACCAGAATTATATTCCTATATAATAGGAAATAATTGATTTGTAGTGTGACAGGCGTTGTTTAATAAAAACAAAAGCCACAGCTCATCATCTCAGAAGAAATTCAGCACAAAGTGTCAGTGTGGGTCCTCCATATGTTGTTGATCAACCATTTCTGAGGAGTGTATGGGGTATTAGGGGAAAGGTAGCACCCCTGGCGGGGGACACATCATGCTCCTTCTGCGATAGCTTGTCCACCTTTGGTCCACACCCTGCACTCAGCTCTCACCTGAGGCTCCTAGAAACTGTCAGCATGTGACAACAGTCACAACTCAGAGAACTGCTTCAACTAGCTGGCTAAACTAAGTGAGGGTAGCCAAAGGGTCTCAAACCTTTAGGGAATTCCCCTGCATGTGAAGACAGGCTCTAGCAGATTGAGATGAAGAGACCAGTAGTGGGTCTAATGGTCAAGATGGTGGTTTCTGAATAAGCTGTTGAAGGAAGTGAGGGGCATTTGGGGGTTTGTCAGCCTGGGAAGGTAGCTCATCTAGGAGAAGGAAAACTCTGGTCCTAAACCTCTGCTATACTCATTCATGAGAAAGGCCTCGGGAGTAAACCCCAAGGGAAAATCCATCCCTGCTGCTTTGTGGGACATCTTTGGGAGAAGAAAAGACTCAGAAGTAAACCCAACACAAATCCAGAATGGAGTCCCTAAAATGGTTGGGTGGCGCCTTGTACTCTTCCTTCCGGCAACTGCTGCAGCCAAGGTGGTGCCAAATGTATTGCTCAGATTTCCTTTGGGGCACACCAACAAGGCTGATAAGAGAGTCTTGTTGTCTGGGTAGCCCAGGACCTCCATACACACTGCCCAGAGAGGAGGCTCGCTCCATTGCCTCTTGAGACAGACTGATGCCAAGAGCAGTTCTTGTTGGCCACATTGGTTGGGGTTTTAGGGGAGTTCAACAGCATTGGGAGGGGAGCCACACTGGCTTTCCCTAGCATTGTCTGCTGCTGCTGAACAGACTTTAATCAGCTCAGCCGTCTAAATATGCAAATACCGTATTTTTCGCTCTATAGGACGCACTTTTCCCCCTCCAAAAATGAAGGGGAAATGTGTGTGCATCCTATGGAGCGAAAGCAGGCTCCTTGGCTTCAGCGATAGCAACACGAAGCCTCCGAAGCGCAGAGGGAGAGCTCCCCCCGCACTCCGGAGGCTTCACGCTGCTTTTGCTGAAGCCGCCTGAAGCCCCCGGAGCGCAGTCGGAACTCCCGTTGCGCTCCGGGGGCTTCAGGCAGCTATCCGCAGGTCTTCGGAGTGCAGCGAGAACTCCTCCTGCGAGAACTCTGGAGGCTTGCGGATAGCCGCCTGAAGCCTGGAGAGTGAAAGGGGTCGGTGCACACCGATCCCTCTTGTTCTCCAGGCTTCGCTTCGCTGGAAAGGCGCTACATAGTTTTCCCTCTCTGCGCAGCGCCCCTTCAGTGAAGCAGGAGGAGAAATGGAAGGGGCTTCGTTTCTCCTGCCGCTTCGCTGAAGGGGCGCTGAGCAGAGAGGGGGAGAATTTCTTTTTTTCCTGTTCTCCCCCTCCTATGGTCCGGTGTGTCCTATAGAGCGAAAAATACGGTAACTAATGAACATTTGAGATGCAAGATATAGTTAGGAGTGTAGGAAGCTCGCTTATTCCAAGTCAGACCACTGGTACATCTAGCCCTGCATGCCGGCTGACAACAGCTCTCCAGAGTTGTCTCCTAGCCTTACCTGGAGATGTCAGGGATGGAACCTGAAGCCTTCTAGATGCAAAGCAGATGCTCTGCCCAGTGAGCTATGGTGCACGGCCTTGTAAATTCACACTAAGCTTTGGTCTTCAAACCTTTCTAGGGCCGCCGCTCTGCTTTTACAGAGAATTGCAGGGTTGTAAAGTGCAGCGGCCATGGAGAGGTGCTTGCCCACACAAATGGTGCCTTCTTGAAAGGGGGGCCCTGCTAGTGGTTCACACCTCTTTCTCAGAGTGGTTCCTGCAAGGCTGCCTTCATGTTTAAGCAACAAGTTTTAGCAAGCCCATGTATACCAGTTGCTGGAAATTGCAAGCAGAGAACATTGGGTTGCCCCCATATCCTGCTGATGGACTCCCAGGCTTCTGGTGGCCATTGTGAGAGCTGGATACTGAACTGGGTGGGCTTTTAGCCTGATCCATTAGGGCTCTTAAGTTCTCCCCCATTCCTTTTTGGAAGGTGGGGGCAACATGGAACTGAGTGGGCAGTATTGTAGCTCTGTAGAAATTAATGTGGAATGCAGTTGTTGTGGTGCGGACAAGAAATAATTCTCCAGAGAGCAAGTTCTCCTTTTTGCCTGCATTTGATTTGAAAATCCATAATGTAGGTCAGGGCTGGGTAGCCTGTGGCCTTCCAGATGTTGTTGCAATCCTGCCCCTATCAGCAGCACACACACACCCCAGCATTCAGGGGTGATGGGAGTTGAAGTCTAGCAACATCTGGAGGACCACAGGTTTCCCAGCACTGATGTAGATCCTACAAAGCTTAATCTGGAGTACGAAGTGTGTGATGTGAGAGGTGATTTGGTATCAAACAGTGTGTCTTAAACCTGGGTCTCCAGCTGTTTTTTGGACTACCACTCCCATCATCCTTAGCTAGCTGGACCAGTGGTCAAGGATGGTGGGGACTGTAGTCCTAAAACAGCTGGAAATGCAAGCTTGGGAGACCCTGGTATAGAATCATAGAATTGTAGAGTTGGAAGGGACCCTGAGGGTCATCTAGTCCAGCCCCCTGCAGTGCAGGAATCTTGCCCAGTGTGGGGCTCAAACTCACAGCCCTTACATTAAGAGTCACATGCTCTACCTACTGAGCTGTATGTTTGGCAGCAGGGAGATAAGCAGTCATTTCCACAGATTATCTCTCATTTAGTTCATGAATCTAATGAAGGGATTTGGCAAATAGATGAGGAAAATCCTTAGTGGTGTTGGCAGGCTGAAAGAGAAATTGATCCTGAGCTATCACATTTTTCTAAGTCAGCATACTCATGTGCTAAGTGGCCAGGTCGGATCCTGTACTCTCCAGGAGGTGGGGAAAACACAGAAGTTGCTGAAACTGCGGCTTTTCTTTATACAAAGTTATGCAACCAGCTTGTTTGTTTTGTTCTGGGTGTTTTCAGGAGGTTGTTCCATCAAAGCAACATGAAAGAAGTTTCCCCCCAATGTTTTTCAATGCATTTGGGTTTGTTTGTTTTTTAAAAAGTATTTTGGAAAGTTGTGCATTCGGACACCTTTTAAGATATCATTAGCACATTTTGGGTGATTATTCCTGAGGAGCAGGGTTTCACCTATGTTTGGATATAGCAGGATGCCATTTTCAATCAAGATGGCAAGCTAAATATTTCAAAACTGATTTTAACCGCTGACTTCAAAACTGCCCCAATATTTTGGTATCTTTTGAGTTCCTGAGTAACAAGTGCAAGGCTGCTGCTAATAAATCTAACAGTTAGATCTGCTGTTGATAATCAGTTTTGATGACAGACTTAATGGCAAAATCCTGTACATGTGTACTGGTTGAACGTTATTATTATCTGCAGAGGAGAGAACTCTCTTGGTAGATCCCGCATCCTCAGAATTGCAGAGAATGACAGCCTGGGAAAAGGCATTCTCTGTGGCAGCCTCTAAATTGTACAACTGCCTTCCTATCTGGCACCGTCGTTATGCAGCTTCTGACAGATGCTGACGTCTCACCTTTTTGTCCCTGGCCTTTGACGATTAAAGTAGTGCGTTTTGTGGGACCTGCTGCTTTTGCTGAATTTATACTGTTCTGTTGTGTTTGGAATGGATTTATGTGTTTTATCATTGTAATGCTGTTGACTTGTTCTTATAATTTCATTTTCTGTAATTGCATATTGTCAAAACTAGCCCTCAGATCTTACAGGGCAGATAAGAAAGCTTTGCAATTTGTAAATAAATACTTGGGAGTAAATCCACTGAGTTCTGAAGCGCTTACTCCCAGATGCATGGGTACAGAATTGAAGGAGGCTCAAAGTGGCTAGGAAATGAAAGTTGCTGTCTCCCTTTGTAGTCATGTTGGGCAGGAAATTTTTGTGGGCTAGTTAAGATCTGCAAAAATGCAATTAATTAGGTCATTTCAATTTGGGGGACATAATGTTCAGGTGATCTGTCAGATTTCTTCTCTGGTGATTTGTCCTCTAAATAGGTTCAGGATTCAGGGGCCTCCTACAAGCCTATTATATATTCTCAGAAGGAGATGTTGTACCCTGACCTCTCTGGGTATTTTTATGTTCCAGGTGCCAGCTGGAAAATTCCAAGAATTAAGGTACAATGTTGCTCTGATCCTGAAGGAGATGAATGACCTGGAGAAAAGGAGTGTTCTGAAAATTCAGGACTGAACCCTTTCTGATTAAATTATTGGGGCTTGAAGACATTAGGAGAACCGCACAAGAAACACCATCAAAAAGAAGTTGCTTCTGTTTTGTAATCACATGTATTGCAACGTCACCCTTCTGATAATGTGGCTGTAAATATTTTTTTCGCCTGTGTATTAGAAGCAGCTGTTAGATTGTTGTTATTTTTTCTTTAAGTTTTACACATAAAGATAGCATTATCTTCGTTGGATAAGCCCTTTTGCGTGATTCATTGAAACGTTTTAAAAATAGCTGTTCCTATAGATGTGAAAAAGCCCTTTCTGAAAGAGTGCTGATTCATCTCACTAATTATTTCTAAGGGTTTGTGAGAGATTTGCTCACAACCCGCTCTACAGGCAGCATAGAAAAACAGGTGGGGAAAGGTGTTGTAGCCTTTCAGATGACCTTTAGCTGAAAAACAGGGAAATTTGTCAGGAATGAAATTCAGTTTGTTTGTTTGCTTGCTTGCGTGCGTGTGTGCACGTGTGCTTGCTTGTTTGCTTAAAGAATAATTGCAGTTGGCAATGTGCTGCATACAATGAAAGTAAAAGAGACTTGAAGTTTGTTGAAGAAGAAGCAGGGAAGTATCCCTAAACTGTGTAACTCCACTCAAGGCCTTTATCATATTGCATCGTATCGTAAAACCTTTATTGGCATCACATACAAACATACAAAACAAATCAATACAGAATTACCACTTCCCCAGTGGCACAAAACATTTGCTAAAAGAAAGGAGGCAGAGCAGTCTATCCTCACATCTCCAGGGAGATCAGACGTCTGCAGTGTATTTCAACGACAAAAAACCAAATATAGATATTTAGCCACTAACTTGGTGAGCTCCTGATCATTCGCCAGTAATAGAAAATGTATGACCTCTGACTCTGGTTTCCATATGGGGATACAGAGTTGATTTAGAAATTGCTGGTGGAGATCAGCATATAGTTTACAATTGAAAAACATATGTGTGAGGGTTTCCACCAGGTGGTCTTCACATGGGCAAGTTCTTTCTCCTTCCACCCTACCAGAGAAACTTCCCCAAAGGAGGTTTGATGGATTTGAATTAAACCTGGCCAGCGAAAATGTCCTTCTTTCTTAAGGGTCAAGGCCTTTATTAATTATTGTGGGGAACTGGGGGGACTGTTGGCCAGGCCGTAGTGTCACTGTTGCACGGGATCCTTGGCATAGAGTTGGAAGGGGCCACAAGGATCATCCACTCCAGCAACCTGCAGTGCTCAAAGTGTGGGGCTCAAATCCATGATCCTTAGATTAAGAGTTTCATGCTCTATCGATAGAGCTATGGACCCAGTTATCCAAACTTCTTCTGTTCAACTGAGCAATATATACATTCAGAGGGGAAAGAAGAGCCTGCTGGATCAGGCCCCATCTAGTCCAGCATCCTCTTTTCACAGAAGCAAGCTAAATGCCTCTGGGAAGCCTGCAAGCAGAATCTGAGAACAACAGCGCTCTGGATACATCGTCGGAGGCAATATATTCAGAGATGTATTGCCTCCGACAATGGAGGTAGAACACGGCCCTTGCAGCTAGTAACCACTGAAAGCTTTATCGTCCATGAATTTTTCTAATTGTTGCAACAACCAGTCTAAGCTGCTTCCCACCACTCCTCCTTGGGGGGCCAAATTCTGTAGTATCATCAGTGCCTACATGACACTTTAAAACAGAAGTGGGCAACTTGCACCCCTGAGGCTGCTGGCCTAATTGCAAAAGCAAGTGGTCAGCTGAGACAGCTGGCAAGAGCAATCTAAACCTCCCCTGGGCAAGGAGAAGGGGTGTCAGAAATAGGGTGGGGTGAAGGGAGTGGTATCACAAAGAGAGAGGTGAAAGGGGTGTACGCTTTTGGGCTCTGCCCCACT